>NW_027527977.1:1664443-1670536 GCF_008692635.1 Crocuta crocuta
TAAATTGTTCCCTGGACTCAAAGGGCACATGCAAATTTTAATCCCTTTGCTCCAAATATAAATGAGAAAGCTCTATATAATCTAATAGGCAAATATTTTTAGTGCCTTGAAAAAAAATGGAATTGGCTGATTCGATCACTTCTTTTTTATCAAGTGTTTTGACACCTAGACAAATAAAATGTAATAAGTATGGCCCCATGATAATGCTTTAGTGTACACTGCTTCACATTTCCAAAAACACTTTCAGACCCATTGTTTCATTTGGCTTTGTTTACTCTTTCTGATGTTCTATCTGCAGATAGAATGAAGGAATGGGGGCTCAGATAATTATTACTTGCTTATGACTTACTCAAAACTAAATGTTCTTTTTGCTACTCTATATTAGCACATGGTAGGATTTTCTAATAAAGAATAATTTTGCCCCACAAGCAGAGACAGGACAAGAGTAAGGTGCTTAATTTGGTGCAAAATTTAATAAGGCACAAAAAACTCAGTAATCAGGATAAAGAATATTCTAACTTACTATTTGAAGAAACCAAGGCTGTGAACATCATCTTGGCACTCTCCCTCTGCCTTGTTCCAGCTCACTGGTATCACCCAGAAAAGAGCTTATACATTTATCTGGATCTCTGAGCTTTCTGTCTGCCACCCAGGGGGCACCTCTAGATCACCTGGCTCTGATGGTCAGTGAGGCTTACATTTGTGGTGCCACAGAACAGTTTATATTTGCATACCTTAAAAACCTGATGTCTGAGGTCTGGCTTCTAGTCATCCTGAAATCTTCCTCTTTGTAACACTGGAAAGACTTGGCACATCCTCAACTATGGGGGGGCTATTAAAAATATAATAGACTGATGGATGTGGGGGGGAGGGGGGATGGGCATGGAGGAGGGCACTTTGGGGATGAGCACTGAGTGTTATGTGGAAACTAATTTGACAATAAACTATTTGTAAAAAAAAAATAAAAAAAAATAAGTTGAAAAAATATATATAATAGACTGCTTGGAGAAGCACAAAAGTTTGAGAGACAAGAAAGAACAGAGTCAGGCTTGAATGACAAGTTTCATGTCCTACCTGAGACAATTTCTTTAAGACTAGAAGTGGTGGATGTTTCATCTACAGTATAAAAATCAACATGGAAACAAGCAAAGTGAAGAGACAGACAAATATCTTCCAGATTAAAGAACAGATAAAACCTCAGGAAAAAAATAAACCTTAATGTAAACAGGTAAGTAATTTACCTGATAAACAGTTCATAGTAGTTATCAGAAAAATGCCCATAGAACTAGAGAGAACAATGGATAAACATAGTGAGAACGTCAATAGAGTTAGAAAATACAAGAAAGTACCATACAGAAGTCACAGAGCTGATTTAAAATAACTGAACTAAAAATATACTAGAGGGGTTCAATAAAAAATGAGATGAAGCAGAAGAAAAGATCAGTAAACTCAAAGACAAGGCATTGGAATTCACCCAATCAGCAGGAAAGGAGAGAGAGAGAGAGAAATAAAGAGAGCTTAAAGGACTTATGGGAAAACATCAAATGGACTAATATTTGTACTAAAAGAGTCATAGAAGAAGAAGAGAGAACAAGGGTAGAAATCTTATTTGAAGGAATAATGGCTGGAAACTTCCCTAACCTGGGGAAGGAAATAGATATCTGGATTCCAAAAGCCCAGAAGATTTTGAATAAAAAGAACACAAAGGGACTTACAACACACATTGTAATTAAAATATCAAAAGCTAAAGAGAAGGAGAGAAGATGAAGAGTAACAAGAGAAAAGGAACTCATTATATACAAGGGAATCCCCATCCGACTGTCAGAAGACTTTTTTAAAAAAATATTTTATGTTTACTTATTTTTGAGAGACAGAGCATGAAAAGGGGAGGGGCAGAGAGAGGGAGACACAGAATCTGAAGCAGCTTCCAGGCTCCAAGCTGTCAGCACAGAGCCTGATGGAGGGCTTGAACCCATGAACTGTGAGATCATGACCTGAGCTGAAGTTGGAAGCTTAACCAACTGAGCTACATAGGTGCCCCTGTCAGAAGGCTTTTTAGCAGAAATGTTGCTGGTTAGAAAATAATAGTATGATATATTCAAAGTGTTAGAAAAACAACCATTTCAACCAAGAATACTCTACCCAGCAAAGTTATTATTTTAATGTAAAGGAGGAATAGGGGCATTTGGGCAGCTCAAGTGTCCAACTCTTGATTTCAGCTCAGGTCATGATCTCACAGTTCATAAGATCAAGCCCTGTATCAGACTCTGCCCTTGCAGTGCAGAGCCTCCTTGGGATTCTTTCCCTCCCTCTCTACCGCTCCTCCTCTCATGCTCTCTTCTCTTTCTCTCTCTCTCAAAATAAATAAGTAAACATAAAAAAGAAGTAAAAGAGAAATAGAGTTTTCCATACAAGCAAAAGCTAAAGCAGTTCATCACCATTATACCAGCTTCCCAAGAAATGCTAAAAGAACTTCTTTAAGCTAAAAAGTACTAATTTGTAACAAGAACACATATGAAAGAATAATTCTCAGTGGAAAAAAAAATATATAGTAAAGACAGTGGATCAATCACTTATAAAGCTAATGTGAAGGTGAAAAGACAAAATGGTAAAACAATTATGATCACAATAGTTAAGGTATACATGAGCTAAAAACATGTAAAATGTGACTTCAAAAACATAGAGGGAGACATGAGTAGTAATGTTGAGTTTCACCATGGGATCAAACTTAAGTTATTATTCTAAAATAGACTATTATAGGTATCCATTGTTGTATATAAACCTCATGGTAACCACACAGCAAAAATTTACAGCAAATACACAAAAGATAAAGAGAAAGGAGCATAAGCATAGTGTAAAAGAAAGTCATCAAACCACAAAGGAAGAGAGAGAGAAGAAGAAAGGGATGAGAGGAAATACAGAAACAAAATAGCAAAAAGCACATACCTATCAGTAATTACTTTAAAAGTAAGTGGGCTAAATGCTTCAGTCAAAAGACCTGAAGTGGCTAAGCAGGCTAAAATCAAGACTCTCTTATTTATAATGCTGCCTCTAAGAGACTCATTTTATTTTTTATTTATATTTTATGTTTATTTTAGAGAGGCAGACAGAGAATCAGAGCATGAGCAGGGGAGGAGCAGAGAAGAGAGAGGGTGACACAGAATCTGACTCCGAGAGACTCATTTTAATTTTTATTTATTTTTTAAAATATTTATTTATGAGAGAGAGCAACCAAGCATGCACATGAGCTGGGGAGGAGCAGAGAGAGAGAGGGAGACACAGAATTGGAAGCAGGCTCCAGGTTCTGAGCTGTCTGCACAGAGCCCAACACAGAGCTTGAAGTCATGAACTGTGAGATCATGACATGAGCTGAAGTCAGACGCTTAACCGACTGAGCACCCAGACACTCCTAAGAAAATCATTTCATTGTTTAAATTTTTTACAAACAGTTTATTGTCAAATTGGTTTCCGTATAACACCCAGTGCTCATCCCCACAAGTGCCCTCCTCCATGCCCATCACCCTCCCTCCCCACCACACCCATCAGTCCTCAGTTTGTTCTCATCATTCAAGAGTCTCTCATGGAAGAAAGTCATTTTAGATGTAAGGACATATTCAGGCTAAAAGTAAAGGGATGTAAAAAGGATGTTCCATGCAAATGGAAACTGAAGGAAAGCTGGAGTAACTATGTTTATATCAGTCAAAATAGACTTTAAAACAAAGACTGTAATAAGAGAAAAAGAAGGCTGTTCTATAATGATAAAGGAGTCAATCCAAAAAGAAGATATAACATTTGTGAATATCTATGTACAGGAGATAATACAGGAGCACCTGAATATATAGAGCAGATATTAACAGACCTAAAGGGAGAAATACACAGCAATACAATAATAGTGGGATAGTTTAATAGCCCACTTATAACAATGGATAGATCATCCAGACAGAAAATCAATAAGGAAACATTGGCCTTAAATGATACTTTAGAACAGATGGACTTAACAGATATTTAAATAATATTCCCCCCAAAACAACAGAGTACACAATCTTCTCAAGTGCACAGGGAATATTTTCCAAAATAAATCATATGTTAGACCATAGTAGAAGTCTTAATATTTTTAAGAAGATTGAAATCATATAAAGCATCTTGTCCAACCACAAAGGTATGAAACAGAAATTAATAACATGAAGAAAACTGGAAAATTAACAAATACATAGAATTAAGCAGCATGTTATGACACAACCAATGCATCAAAGAAGAAGAAATCAAAACAGCAATTAAAAAATACCTTGAGACAAATGAAAATGGAAATGAAACATTCCAAAATTTATAGGATGAAGAAAATAGGTTTTTATTTTTATTAATTCATTCATTGATTCATTAATTAATTTATTTATTTCTGAGAGAGAGAGAGAGAGAGGCAGCTTGAGCAGGGGNAGCCACCCAGGTGCCCTGGAATAGAAGTTTTTAGAGAGAAGTTCTTAGCAATAAATGTCTACCTCAAAAAACAAAAATCCCAAACAACATAACTTTACAATTCAAGAAAGTAGCAAAAGAACAAAGCCCAATGTTAAAAGAAAGAAGGAAATAACAAAGATGAGAGCCAAATGAACAAAACAGAGACTAAGAAGATAATAGAAAAGATCAATGAAGCTGAGAGCTGGTTCTTTGAAAATATTAACAAAATTGACAGACTTGTAGCTAGACTCATCAAGAATAAATGAGAGGACTCTAATAAATAAAATTAGAAATCAAAGAGGTGTTACAACGGAAATACAAAGGATCATAAGAAACTACTATGAACAATCATACACCAACAAATTGGATAAGCTGGAAGAAATGGATAAATTCATAGAAGCATATAACCTACCAAGACTAAATTATGATGCAACAGAAAATCTGAATAGACTGATTATTAGTGAGGATATTGAATCAGTGATAAAAACCTCCTGAGAAATGAAATCCAGAATAGAGGGCTTCCCTGGTAAATTCGCATCAGAAAGAATAAAGTACCTTGGAATATATTTAACCAAGGATGTGAAACACCTGTATATTGATAATTATAAGACATTAATAAAAGAAATTGAAGAAAACACTAATAAGTGAAAAGATATTCCTTTCTCATAGATTGGAAGAAAAATATTGTTAAAATGTTCCTACTGCCCAAAGCAATGTCCACATTGAATGTAATCCCTATCAAAATACCAGTGGCCTCTTTCACAGATAGAAAAACAATCCTAAAATTTGTATAGAGCTATAAAAGACCCCAGTTAGTCAAAGCAGTCTTCAGAAAGAGCAACAAAGCCAGAGGCATCCTCTTCCCTAATTTCAAACTCTCTTACAAAGCTATAGTACTTAAAATGGTATTGTACTGGCATAAAAACAGGCACACAGATCAATGAAATAGAATAAAGGGCCCAGAAATAAACCTGTGCATATACAGGCAATTAATTTATGACAAAGTATACAAAAATATACAATGGGGAGATATATTCTCTTCATAAATGGTGCTGGGAAAATTAGACATCCACATGCAAAAAAAAAAAAAAAATGAAACTGACCACTGTCTTATACCACACAACACAAAAATTAACTCAAAATGGGCTAAAGTCTTGAATATAAGATCTGAAACTGTAAAACTCCTGGAAAAAAATAGGTGTTTATTTCCTTGACAGAGGTGTTAGTGATGATTTTTTAAAATCTGACACCCAAATAAAAAGCAACAAAAGCAAAAATAAGCAAAAGTGGAATGACATCAAAAAGCCTCTACACGACAAAGTAAGTCATCAACAAAATTAAAATACACCTCCTGGACAAGGAGAAGATATTTGTAAATCATGAATCTGATAAGGAACTAATATCCAAAACATATAAAGAATTCATACAATAGCAAAAACTTGATTTAAAAAAATGGGCAGAAGATCTGGAAAGATTTTTCTAGCAAAGGCATGCAGGTACATGGTCAACAGGTACATGAAAAGATGCTCTACATCACAAATCATCAGGGAAATGCAAATCAAAATTGCAATGACATATCACCTCACAGCAGTCTGAATGACTATTCAAAAAAAAAAAAAAAAACCTAAAAAAAAAAAG
>NW_027527977.1:1670563-1815563 GCF_008692635.1 Crocuta crocuta
CTAGAAACAACAAGTGTTGAAGAGGATGTAGAGAAAAGAGAACTCCTGAGCACTGTTTTTGGGAATGTAAATTGGCATAGCTACTGTGGAAAATAGTATGGAGTTTTCTCAAAAAATTAAAAATCAAAATATCATATGGTCTAGTAATTCCACTTCTGGGTGTTTATCTGAAAACAACAAAAACATTAACTTGGAAAGATATATACACCTCTATGTTCATTGCACCATTAGTTACAGTAGCCAATATATGGAAGCAATCAAAGTTTCCACTTATAGATGAATGGATAAAGAAATTATGGTGTATATATATATATATATATACACATATATATATATGGAAAATTATTCAAAAAAATTAACTCAAAATGGATCATAGACTTAAATGAAAACACAAAACTATAAAACTCCTGGAAGGTAACATAGGAGAAAATCATATGATCATCTTAATACATGCAGAAAAAGCATTTGACAAAATTAAACACCTATTTATGATTTAAAAAGACTCTAAACAAAGTGAATGTAGAGGGGATGTACCTCAATATAGCAAAGTCCATATTTGACAAGTCCATAGCTAACATCTTAGATGTGTTGATGCTTTTTTAGATACAACATCAAAGACATGATCTGTGAAAAAAAATAATTGATAAGCTGGACTTCGTTAAAGTAAAAATAACTTCTGCTCTGTAGAAGACATTATCAAGAGAGTGAGAAGACAAGCCACAGACTGGGAGAAAGTATTTGCAGAAGACTTACCTGATGAAGGACTGTTATTCAAAATATAAAAAGAATTCTTTTTTTTTTTTAATGTTTTATTTATTTCTAGGAGAGAGAGAGAGAGAAAGACAGCGTGAGCAGGGGAGGGTCAGAGAGAGAGGGAGTCACAGACTGAAACAGGCTCCAGGCTCTGAGCTGGCAGTCAGCACAGAGCCCGACGCGGGGCTCGAACCCACGAACTGTGAGATCATGACCTAAGCGAAAGCCGGACGCTTAACCGACTAAGCCACCCAGGCGCCCCAAAATATAAAAAGAATTCTTGAAATCTAACAATAAGAAAACAAACAGCCATGGGGCACCTGGGTGGCTCAGCTGGTTGAGCATCCAACTCTTGATTTTGACTCAGGACATGATCCCAGTGCTTTAGGATTGAGTCCTGTGTTGGGATCGGCACTGAGTGTGGAGCCTGATTAAGATATTCATATTCTCTCTCTCTCCTCCCCCCACCTCCACAGCCCCTCTCCCCTGCTTATGCAAGCTCTCTCTCACTTTAGAAAAAAAGAAGAATACAACACAACTAAAAACTGGACCAAAGATGTTAAAAGATACTTTACCAGGGAAGATATATAGATGGAAAATATGCATGTACAAAGATGCTTCACATCATATATTATCAGGGAAATGCAAATCGAAACAATAATGAGATACTACTGAGCACCTATTAGAATGGCCAAAATAGAGCATCGACAACACCAAATGCTGGTGAGGATGCGAAGCAACATTCACTGCAGGCTGGAATGCAAAATGGTACAGCCACTTTGGAAGACAGTTTGGCAGTTTGTTACAAAACTAAATCTGCTTCATACCCTACAATTGTACAATCATGTTTTTTATGATTTATGCAAAAATGTTGAAAATGTATGCACACACAAATATTTGCACATGAATGTTTATAGCAGCTTTATTCATCACTGTCAAAGCTTGGAAGCAACCAAGATGCCCTTCAGTAGGTAAGTGGATAAATAATCTGTGATACACCTGACAATGGAATATAATTCAGTGCTAAAAGGCATGGACTGCCAAGCCATTTAAAGCCATGGGGGAACCTTAAATGCATATCACTAAGTAAAAGCAGCTAATCTGAAAGGCTACATACTGTATGCCAATTATATCATATTCTGGAAAAGGCAAAATTGGGAGACAAAAAATAATCAGTAGTTGCTTGGTGGTAGGAAGGGGAAGAGATAAATAGGAAGATCACAGACGATTTTTTAGGGTCATGAAAATACTTTGATACTCTAATTGATACATGTTATACATTTGTCTAAACCCATAGAATACACAGTGCAGCAGTGAACCTTAAAATAAACTATGGATTTTGCGTGACTTTAATGTTCCAATGTAGGTTCATCCTTGATTGAAAAATGTACTATTCCAGTGAGCCGTGTTGATAATTAGGGGGGTGGTGGCTACTCATGTGTGATGGCAAGCGTTCTATGGGAAATTTTATTACCCATATTACCCCCTCAATTTTGTTGTGAACCTTAAACTGCTCTGAGAAAATAAGTCTTTAAATAAAGACAGGATTCAACCATGTATTTGCACAGCCTTACCTCACTTCCCTCATCCTAATCCTGGTCCAGCACACAAGTTCCTTTTAGTGATGCAAAGAGAAAAATCAACTCCCTTAGTGCACTGGAATAAAAATTCAATTAATTGGGGTGCCTGGGTGGCTCAGTCGGTTAAGTGTTCGACTTCGGCTCAGGTCATGATCTCCCTGTTAGTGGGTTCGAGCCCCGGGTTCGAGCCCCACGTGGGGCTCTGTGCTGACAGCTCAGAGCCTGGAGCTGGTCTTCGGATTCTGTGTCTCCCTCTCTCTCTGACCCTCCCCTGCTCACGCTGTCTCTATCGCTCTCTCAAAAATAAATAAAACATTTAAAAAATTCAATTAATTAACCCCATTTCTTCAGGGTTCAACAAACCAACATAATTGGTTTTAATTTTCATGCATTTTCTAACTTACTTCCATCTTGGGGCATTTTTCTTCTCCCTCAGTACTTGCTGCAATACTTCTAAGAACTCGTCTTATTTCTGGATCACACATGGGTAATTTTCTAGAACCTGGACTCCCAGGAAAATGTGTAGTCTTTCCCGACGTAGGCCCGGTAAACACAGCTCAGCCAGCATGGGCAGGTAGGTCCGTGTTGATGGTCCCAGTGCCCATTCAGACAGGGGAAAGTGGTCATGCGGCAAGAGTGTCCTGAGTGTTTCAGCAGCGTGAACTGGGACTGGGACTCCAAAGACCGCCCTGAAAGGACGGAGGGTTTGGGGAAACTGAGAGGCTCATTACAGAGGTGGTGGCAGCGGCTCCATGGGCTGCAGGTTCTTTCAGATGTTTGTGATTTGGGGCCCGCCTTACAAAGACCCCTTCAGCTCCAAGAGGAAGTAGTAGACTCACCAGCAGGGTCTGGATGACTGTTCTTTATTAGAGAACATCTGTGATGAGTATTTGAAGTAAACTTCTCTGGAAAATGTGTACACGTTTATGCTCTGGTATGCCATTTGCATCACACTGGCTCCTCCACAAAATATGTTTGAAAAATCTCAAGCTGGCCGCTTTATTTCTTCCTCACCAGTCAGCATTCTTTTGCTTGAAAGGACTTTCATCTATAAGACTGCCTATACCCACCCACTTCCCTACGCCTTAGGAATCAAAAGCCACTTCGTTAAGCTCAGACATCAAAATGAACAAAACATAACGAGATTGTCAATGTTCAATGACTCATGTGGGTTTATTGCCCATGATGCAGATATGGGAGACAAGTGTAGACATACCTTAAGTTTTTCTAATAACAGCAAGCAGATTAGCTTTTTTAAAAAATATGATTAATGAAAAGAGATCAGACACATAAATAGGGACATAAATTTTCATCTGAGAGGAAAAACAGGTCTTTCAATTCCCAGAGCACCAAAAAAGAGAGAAAATACCAGTGTGGTTTTTCTTAAGGAGGGTAAAGAAAAAGATACAGAGGACAAACACAGAAAGACAGACAGACAGACACACACACACACACACACACAAATAACCCTAACACAAAGGGCACTAAACAAGGACAGCTATTTTTTGTACTTGTGTGAAGTACTGTGTACCTATTCTATATTGAATAATATAGAAAGGCAGATCTTACAGCCCCTTTGAATTCTTATTTAACTTATAATAGGAATATTTATAAACCCAGGACTACCTCCATTATTAGGCATGGCTGTGAAAAGAACTATTCCACGTGAGTAAATATTTTAGGAAATTGGCATTTTTTTAAGGTCCCCAAACAATACTATGATACTTCAGTTGCTACATAGAGGTGACCACCTCAAAAAACTCTTTACCAGCCACAGTCAGTTATTGTTCTATAGTCAAACAGTGGTGTATCTCAGGTCTATTTATGTGTGCAGAGATATTTACCTCCATGCTAAGTAGCCCAGATTCTGCTTTTTTAATCCAATGTCTTGTTGATTTCAGCAGTTTTTATATCCCCTTTGTTGATAGCCATCATTGTTGTCAACCTTTCATTGTCCTCAAATTGGATCTATCTCCACAGATCTTCCTAGCATCCCAGGTATGTCTTCTGACTTGTTCTTTTCATCTACAGTGGCCAGTACATGAGATGAACAAGACTTTTAGATTTCTGTGTAAAATGAGACTCCAAGAAAGGGCTTTTCTTGGGGCGCCTGGGTGGCTCAGTCAGTTAAGCGTCTGGCTTCAGTTCAGGTCATGATCTCACGGTTCTTGGGTTCGAGCCCCGCATCGGGCTTTGTGCTGACAGCTAGCTCAGAGCCTGGAGCCTGTTTCAGATTCTGTGTCTCCCTCATTCTCTGACCCTCCCCCGCTCGTGCTGTCTCTCTCTCTCTCTCTCAAAAATAAATAAAACATTAAAAAATTAAAAAAAAAAAGGGCTTTTCTTATAGGTGATGTGCATAAGATTTAGGTCATGAGTTTAAGCTCTTGAAGTTTTTTTCTTTCTTTATATATTGCTCCTTCACTCTGTTCCAGACAGTTGAGACTGTTGTAGAACGGAGTTTCAAATAAATAGGAGGTCTTGTTTCGATATTGTTCTTGTATATATTGCCTCTCAAAGATCACTGTAAGCTTCCTGTCTTACAAGTTTGCAAATTTCTCACACTACCTAGAATGGAAACTTCTACATAGTAGGAGTTTAATGAATATATATTAAATGGACTTTCTAAACCTCAATGTCCTCATTTATAATGCAGTGGATTTGGTCTCGATGAGCAATTCCCTGGGGAGCAGAGCCTGACAAAAATAAGGTCATTCTAGTGTATGTATCCTATGACAGTGTAAGGATGGTGACTCCCTTTGTTCTTTGGTTATATCTGTCTAATTATTGGTGCTGGAGTGGTCTTTTTTTTTTTTTAATGAAATGAAGATGATAATACTAAAAATGTCTTTACTATGATGAAATATTACATTGACAACCCTATGTCGGTGTCTCAACTGATATGAAACAAAATTACTATTAGCTTGTAAAAACCTCTTAAAAGTACTAAAGTAGCGAAAAACCAATCATAGCATTGTATACATTTCTAAATCATTTTTAAAATAAATTGAACCATATCTACATCTACAGCATAATATCTGTTGAAAAATAAATATGTTTAGGAAGGATTAATTAAATTCGTAGAAGCACAATCACTAATACAGACTTAAAGCTAGTGAATTTCTGGTGGGACACAGCTTACTTTTTGCAGTTGATGTCATGAAAGTCATCTCTACCTGCCAAGCTATTCTTGGCAAGTCAGAATACAGGGCAAACAATCAGCTCTCTGAACATGGAGGACAACTCTCAAGATTTTCTAAACAGTTTTCCTTCACATTTCATCTCCCTGTCCCACTCACTACTTCAGCTGCATTTTAGAAGAAATTGAAGGAAAAGATAAAGGAATGGAGGAAGAGTTCAGAGAGGGAGAGGAGAAAGACACTGTTGTAACCCTTTAGGTGTCAAGTACCCTTGCTTAAAACTCGAGATCAGGCATTTTTCACACTTCCCAAATGCCCCTAGTTTGTAGGTTGGTTGTGTTCCACATGGCTTAGTGACAATTGAAACATGTCACATGGGAAGCTTTTTGTGGGACACCCATACTCTAAGGTGGAGTAGAGCTGCCCAGCAAAAATGATTGATTTCTCCCCAGATCTCTCTTCTGCCCTTGCAAGAAGGACCTTGCATGTATCTTTAGATGCAGTAACAAAAACATCCCACCTCCCTTCTCTCTTCTCCATTCTTTTCTATTGGCTGTAACTGACTTTGAATCCCTCATCTTTCCTCTTTCCCTTCAGGACATGGTGAAGGGCTAGCTGGGGAGCCTATGTAGCCAATGGCATAGGCATCGCTGGTAAGGGGACTCGTAAGTGGTGTATGGGACATTATTACGCTCCACATAGAGCTGACTGCTCAGAAAGTATCTGAGATCCTTTGAAGGAAGGGTTGTGTCATCATTAGGGAACATTTTCCTAGACTGATTTTGTTTCACGTCCTTTTCCACCCTTTATTTAGAAAGCTGCTCTGTCATGACATTCATTCACTATTTCATTCAATACCTATTTATTCAGTGTTGAATGTGTGCGATGCACTGTGTTAGGTTCTAGGGATTCAAATATAAGCTTCTGCCCTTGAGGAACCCATAGTCTGACAGGACCCAGAGAGAAATAAAACCCAATAATGCTACAGTAGGCTAAGTCATAACGAGTCTCACACACTGTTCTACAAGCACAGATAGGTGTATGTGTTGAGTATGAGTAGATCTGCTGCGGCCGAGGAGTAGGCAAACAAGGAAGAGTTCGCCGGAGAGTTGAGATTGGAATTGGGTATTACAGAAGTATAGGACCTGGTGATATACAGAGAAAGACGGGAAGGAAGTTGAGGAGAGAAGGCACCACTCGCATGAAGGCATGGAAGTAGGCACATTTGTAACTGAAAAGATAAGTGTGGCTGGAATATTAGATGTGGATTTGTTTAAATTAGTGGGGGATGATGCTGAATAGGTGACATGTAAGGTCCCACAGAGCCTTACAGGTTCTCATTCCCACTAAGGAGAGATGGTGAATTCAGTATGCGCATTTCACCTTTATTCTCCTACGCTTGACCTGAAGCATGAAAAAGCAGCAAAAAAGGGGACGGAGGGAACCAACCTGGGTTATATATGTGAGGGCCAGCCACTGAGCTAGGCTTTATGTGTATCTTAGTTAACCTTCATAGTAAACCTGAGAATTATCAAATATCCACATTTGACAAATACAAAAACCACATCTTGGCCAGAGTCACACAATCAGCATTATAGCCTTAGAATTCTAATCAGATCTGTACGGGTTTCAATAATTTTCTAGATTTTGCTTCTGATGGCTACTTTCAAAAAATACTCCTGGTCTTCGTGATATGAATACAAAAATTGAATTAATTTTATGGACTCGGTGAAAAATATAGGCTTTATCCCATAGACAACAGTACCATTCAACCCACAGGGACAAGAGCCTGAAAGCTGGTGGGTCCTGGGAGCTTGCAGGATGTAATATGGAACCATTCTTCATACACAGAGAAGAGGGAGAAAGCATAGAGACAGGCAGGTCATTCCAGATTAGGAGGTGGCAGGTTTAGTGACCAAGGGAACTTACAAATTTGATCTTGGGCGACTGCAAAATGAGTAGATCTCTGCACCCACCTGCCAGAATCTTCAAAATTTATATAGAGGCCTTAACTGAGTTCAGTCACGTACACAGTTAGATAGTCTCAACATCCCATCACCATCTCAAGCCTATGTCTTTGGGGCAGCTTCTGGGAGTGGAGGAGGCAAGCAGACCACACATTCCAAGCACAGGAGAGCAGTGAGGAGACTCCACTCGCCTGGATCCAGCTCATAGGTCCAACCAGTGGTCACGTCTTCTTCATGACCTCCCCTCAAGGAGATCCCGCGGGACTACCAAGGGCTGCCGTCAGCTGTCTCATGGTGTCTGGCGGGAACAGAACCCCATCAAGCAGGAGAGAAGAGAACAGCAGATAGCCGGTTGCAAGCCCTGGAGAAGCATTCCAAAATCAGGGGATTTGCATAGTAAAATTGAAAGCATATTTGCATTCAGGAATCAAACGCATGCATTACCACTGTCCTGGAAATAGGCTGACTCAGACCATACGACTAAATAAAAGAATAATGTTTACTCAGAACTGATGTAGTTGTTTAAAAAGTTAATGTTTTAAGCTTTCTGCCTTCTAGCAAAACATCACTAATCTAATTAGAGCTTTCCAGCCCCACTTGGCCTGCAAGCAGGCCTGCAGTGCATTGACTGCTCACCAGACAGGATGGACCCCGGGCCCTTTCTCCTCACCCCCTGAGCTTAAAAAGTTCAGCTCTACCCTCCTTCCCATTGCCAAATGTTTTCTTCTCATTTCTGAGCCAGCCACCAGGCACATTCCAGCACTTTGCACTCTGTAGAATCCCAGAAAACAAGTTTATTTGGGTGATAGGTCTTCCCTTGAAGACATTCTTAGCACACTCGATGGTGAATAGCACATATCTAATTGCAGAGACGAGGAGATTTTAGCAGTAAAGGGGTTTTATAACATCAAGCCTACTTAGGGACAATGGGGAGATCTTTAAGACTGTCCCAATTCAGATTTCAGCAAGTTCATTGAAACTTTTTTTCCCATTGTCACATTGTGGTTGGCTAGTTTTTACCGTCCAGGGGATTGGTGGGTGGTGGACTGGAGAAGTTATGGGTGATGAAGTTTAAGACTGGGGTGGAATTAATTAGACATAATCCCATCCTAAACCTAGTGTGGTTTTAATCATTCAAGATCCAGGAAGGAGAGGGCCCAAAGGGTGTTATAAAAAAATCATGAAATAAAAATATAAGTGCAAGTCTGTGAAGTTTTCTCATGATATACACAGACCGGGAATTTGACTGCAGTTGTTTCTAGAGATGCTGGTTAAGGACATGGTGGGGAGCTCTGCGTATTCCTCCTCAATTCCCACAGCTGCTAACTTTGAAGATGATGAAAGCATGGACTGGCACTGGTATGAAGGGTAGTAATAATGAAAATGTGTCTTACAGGGTTCCCACCATTTAAGAGTCCTCTCCTATCTATGTCTTACTTCAGACTGACACAGCCCATGACGGTAGATGGTGAAGGTGTTGGTATTCTCAGTTCACAAAGGAGTCACATGAGACATCAAGAGGTTAAGTAGTTTGCATGACATTGCACAGATATTTCACACCAGAGGTAGGATGAAAAACATAACAAGTACAGTTTTCAAAGCCCTGAATGGTTGGGCTACTCAGTGTAAGGAATCTATAAGTTTCCTCCTCCTTCACAGATGAGTTAGGAAATATGAGATGGAGAAAAGGTAAGATCATGACCATCTCTTCCTCATCTCAAGCCCCTCCCCACCTTGAAATGTTGAATTATATGTATTTGGTGGCTCCAGGACAAGATACCGTGGGACTGATGAGGAACATTTTCATCTTTGGATTTCAGAACTCAGTGTATAACCCTTTGGCCCTCTGTTAGTGCTGAGTAGCCTTATCCTTGTCCATGCCCAAGGGGGCACTTATACCTGCATTTGCAAATGCATAGGGTGTGAGTCTGATCTTATTTTTTCCCTGAACCTCCTCAGGATCTGAACTTGACATTTAGTTTTGGTGAGTGAAGTTTATAACTCTGGTGAGGAAGAGTTATTCAACAGTAAAACTAGCAGTTTATTTTATTTTTATTTTAGAGAGAAAGAGTATGAGCAGGGAAGAGGGACAGAGGGAGGGAGGGAGGGAGAGAGAGAGAGAATGGAAGAGAGAGAGAGAGAGAGAGATGGAGATGAGAGAGTCTTAAGCAAGTTCCATGTTCATCACAGAGCCTGATGCAAGGCTCAATCCCATGACCCTGGGATCATGACCTGGGCTGAAATCAAGAGTCAGATGCTTAACCGACTGAACCACCCACGTGTCCCAAACCAGCAGTTTAACAAAGAAAATACCAAGCAAACAAACAAAACCAGTGTGTTGTTTATAACAGATGTGGTGAGGGGAAACCAGCTTATTTTCTCAAGCTTTTACTCAAACATATTAATGTTAAGTGATTTTTTGGGACATATTCTAGTCTAGTTACTTTCTTAATGATTTGCTAGAGTCAAAGTCTGTTGTGTCTTCCACTGAGAAAAAAAGCTGTGATCCTGTTTCCTATCTGACTTATTAATTACCCTCTGCCTGAATGCAGCAGTTAACATTGTTATTATCTCATGGATCACATGCCACATTACACAATACTTTCATTGTAACTGAGAATTCAGCCATCACCCAGTTGCAGTATAGGGGAGATTATATCAAGAGTAGTGTTTACAGTGTACTAACAGCCTCATAAAGATAAACATCAGAAATTCATTTGAAAACCAAAATCACTGTGTCCGTTCTTAAGTTTCTATAGAGGGCTTCCTAACTATTTGTCTATGCCTTGGTGTGCATAGTTGCCAAGAATTTCAGCACAACCTGTCTCTGCCACATTCATATAGGAGTATGGACACAGAAGAATGGTTGATTTCACAGACCACTCCCCTACTTCCCTTTGGTCCCATGGCCTGACACATAGGGAAAGAAGACTCCTTTAGTTGGAAGCTAAGCAGGTTGCTCCAATATACTCCCTGATGACAGGTCTGAAGTGTCTTATTCTGTCTGTGCTCATCCTACCCAGGAATGGAGTTTGTGAGGCAACTTTCTGACTACTTCTTCTTGGATTTCTGGATCAATAAAAAAGAGTTAATGTGGAACATTGGGGATGCCCACATTTACTTGAGGTAAGGGTTAAGGGTGCTGGCTTTGGAGTCTAGGAGATTTATGATTCGGCACCAATTCCAACACTTGCTATCTGTGTAAACCTGATGAGCTTCAGTCATCTGATATTTCAGTTGAGGGCTATGAGAATCACCACGTCATAGTCTATTTGTGAGGCTTGAATAAGTGTACATGAAACACCTATTCCAGTACTCAGGATCAAGCGAATGATCAGTAAAGGCTAATTAGTATTATTATATTTGCCCCCCTGGAGGACCACCTACAAGGCTGTTACAGAGAATAAATATGATCATACCAGCAAAAGCCCGTATCACAGCCTTTGGTTCATCCCTTCAGATTTTCTGGTATGGCAAGGGGAAAAAACCTGTATTATCCTCAATTCATGGATTTTAATTAGTGAGTAAAATAAACTCTCTCTCCAGTTTCCATCAGGATGCAGGTGTGAGATGCTCTTTTAAACACCTTCTCACTTCTACTTGCCATTCCTTTGTTCTGACACATGCTGGGTAGATGGGCGCATTTCCAAAGCTGAAGTATCTGGGTTTGGTCAAGAGTCAAAACTTTGTCTGTAGTTTATCTTCTGATCACTCAGGTTATCCCAGGAGACTAGAGACCACCCTGAGACTTCAATTTTGGCGTACAAAGTAAACTAGCATCCGCTGTAGATGAGCACCCAGTTACAAGAATATATGCTTATTGATGCATAAATACATAAACAGGCAGAAAGCCAGGACTCTTAGATGATGGTGAGTCAGTCTGAACCCCACAGGCCAACAGGACTGAGAGGTACCTCTTTGTAGAGCCTCAAAGCCCTTAGGTTGAACTTTGAAAGGATTTTAGATCTAAGCACTCCTTAGCAAGTAATGAAACTGCCTAAAATTTCCATAGCGTTACATTCTTTTCAGAGACCTTTCATATAAAACATCTTATCCACAACCATTCTGTGAAATAGGCAATGCAAAGACTGTCATACTCTACCTTTAGAAGGAAATCCATGTTCAGAAAGGGTAAGTGTTTCCAGCAAACACCAAGTTAGTGACAGCCTCTGGAGGAAAAGGTACTACTGTGGCAGTGGAAAAATAAGTGTCATAAGGAAGGTATCCCAAGGCGAATTCTCCTGCTGGAAAGATCAACGGTCAAAGAGGAGGTACCTGTCCTTTCTGGGATGGGACCTTCTTTGTGAGTTATCTTTGTGGTGCCTTAGTTCCTGCAAGCTGTGCTGATGTCTACTGATCCCCAGTTCTTCTTGTGATCCCCAGTTAGCTTGTGATTTCCATTTCTGTTGGGAAATCCTTCTTGTGACTATACACCTCTTAACTGTTGCCATATTGCTACCTCAATGAAAAGATTCTTACAGTTTTGTGTGCACCAAACTTCTCTGTAGTGCTCTTTAAAAATGAACTATGGATCAAATTTTGAAACCCTGATTTAGGAAATGTTGGATGTGTGTGTGTGTGTGTGTGTGTGTGTGTGTGTGTGTGTGTGTGTGTGGTGTTGTAGATTCAGTGGTGTGCTGGATCTTGCACAACTTCTTACATGCATCTTTTCCCATCTCTATATTTCTGTGACATAGTATCATAAAATTGACTACGGTATAAGTTTTTGGCCCATGGAAATCAGCCTCTCTTCCCCCATCCTGAGAGCTGGTTGTTAAACATTTACTAGCACACCACTGCATAGTTCTATTTTGTTCCAACCATATACTGAGTCCTCAGATAATTTATACTAGTCCCTATAAGTCATAGGTGGGATATTTGGGCACAAAGATCATGACTGACAACCTTGATTGCTTCACCCTATTTTTTCTCGAGAAAGCGAAAAAAACTGTAATTTATGCTTTTCCTTTTCAGGCAGATTTAATATATAATTTTATATTTTTAGCATGTGTTGCAGCTTTTTCAAGAATAAGAATCATTGAGCGCTATTATGTTCCCAGCCCTATTCTAGTGCCTGAAACAAAGTTAGTCCTCACTCTTTTCGAACACACACAAAATTCTGAAGTCTATAAATTGTTGGAAATTTTAAGGAGACTCCATGTAAATGGAGCAAAGTGAGGGAGAAGGAGAATGATAGAAGATGAGGTTGGTCTTGGAGGCAGAGGCAAGTAGAGGGTTTGTAATTAAAGTTTAATAAAAAGCCCTATGAGGGCAGCGGAGGCATGTTCAGATTTATGTTTAAGAAGATCACTCTAGGGGCACCCAGGCGGCTTAGTCAGTTAAGTGTCTGACTCTTGATCTTGGCTTAGGCCGTGATCTCATCATGGTTCATGAGACCGAGCCCCACATCAGGCTCTGTGCTGACAGCGTGCAGCCTTCTTGGGATTCTCCCTCTCTCTACCTCCCTCTCTGCCCCTCTGCTGCTCATGCTCTCTCTCTCCCTCTCTCTCTCAAAATAAATAAATAAACTTAAATAAAAAAATAAAGAAAGAGAACCCTGGCTGCTGCGTGAGAACTCATTGTAGAGTACAAAGGGAAATTTTGGTGATAAAACTAATTATTTTTCTTAAATTTCTTCAAAGAGGAATTAGTTACAATTTTCTTTGGTGCTTTTAGGCACAGATTCCCTCCTCACGATGATACAAATCAAATCCTTGAACCGCACACTGGGGGAAAATTGAATCACTGGAGAACAGGTGAAATCACTTCAGAAGCAAAGTGGTGTGAGAACTTACACTTCTATAGTGCTTTTTATTTTTCAACCCACCTGGTCTCCTTTGGCCACTGGACCCAAGCCCTAGACACTAGATTAAAAGATATTCAACCATCATTAGCCAATGGAAACTTCTGCAGTGATAGAAACATTCTATATTTGACTTCTCCGGTATGGTAGCTATTCTCCACATATGGCTATTGAGCACTTGAGATATGGTTAGTGCGACTGAGGAGTTGGGTTTTAATTTTTCTTTGCTTTTAGTTACTTTAAACAGCCACATATATTGGACAGTTCAGCATTAGATCCTGGATGTCTTTGGCTGTGCAAGTGACCTCTCTGAGCCACATATTTGGATAATAATACTTACCTTTAGGGTGAGGATTAAGTGTTACATGTAAAAGCATAAAGCTTAGTGGCCAAGCAGCTCACAGGAGCACAGTGAAGCTGGATTCAGTGATGCATGCAGCAGGATTGAACTGGCTCACGAGAGCAAATTGTGCACATCTCTATTGTCATGGTGGGGATATCTGCACCATGGAAATCAGCAACCACTATAGCTCAGGGCTCCCTATCTTCACCTTTATCCTGGGGAAGCCAGTTGTTAAAAATTTACCAACACACCTGGTTGGATTAATTTACAAATTATTTGTATTTATACTCATTTCCAACACCAGAACTTTAATTCTTTCACTAATCCCTTTTCATGATTTCTACAACATTGTTTGAATATTCTATTTCTTTCCTTACATGGCTTTCAGAGCCTCTTTTTTTTTTTTTTTTTTCTTCTGTTTCTCTTACCTCCGGGAAAGCATCTGCCCAAGGAAGAAGACTCTGTATCTTTGTTTTTTCTGTTTTTCCTGTAATACAACCTCCGAACTTTTAATCATTTCAGTTGGCTATACAATTTAGTCACAAGGACATTTTTAGAAATGCTCTATGTCTCCATCTCTCTACAGCTTTATCTTTGGGCAGGGACTCTCTGCAGTCCCAAGCTTTTGCATTTTGTAAAATTCATTTTGCATTTTGTAAAATGTTGCAAATTACAATTCTGATTTGTTCCTGCCTTCCCATTTCCAGTAACTTTAACTAGTGTTTCATCTGTACACTATAATAGGAAGATTCATATTATTGATGACTTTGTTTTTCCAGTGATATGATTTTAAGATAATGGCCCTAAAATTCAAAGTCCCTAAACTTCATCTGAGCCTGGGACTTCTGCAGATAGTCTATAAGTTAAAAAGGTTAAGTTAAAGATGAAACTGAACGAAGACCTTTTACCTTCAAAACTGCTCAGAACCTGTCTTGACTTGTGAGCTCTGATCTCTACCAACAGGTTAACCCCAATTAACTTCCCAGGTGTGATCCCATCTGGCTGAACTCTAAGAAAGTCTGCCCCATTGGTTTTCAAAACACTTGTGTTTTTTAAAGCAGCAAACTCTTTTCTTCAAAGATAATATACATGAAAGTCCAATATATAAAACGAGTTGAGTTTTTCTACATGGAAGGGGTTCAAATAGAACTGTTCAAAAAACATTGATGAGCCTAATTTATTTTGTTAAAAACCAGTTCTATTTTTAACCAATATTATACATTCATTTTGTTTGCAGGTAGCTTTTCTAAACTCATTATGTTCTCTCTTTTAAAAAACTATAAATCTTGGTTTCCTATGCTAATACTTAATGTAACCATCAAGAGAAAGCAGGCTTTTAGAAATGTCTTTTCTGTCATGGATAACTTTTTAAATTCTTTCAAAATTTTATAAATGCTGTTTCATGGTGAAGTTTATCAAAAACAGCCTAATGTTGTTTTCACTTTTTTTGTGTCTTTCTGCACCTTAATCTTGTGTGGAAAACAGTTATGGGATAAGCTTTGAGACTTTAATATTGATGTTCACTCATTGATACAAAAGCAAACCCCACATTCTAACACAGTCTCTATACTTAGGGTCTTCAGGATAATCCTCTGGAAAGAGAAAAATGGCAGTTTCAAATAGACTGACATTTGCGTCTTAAAGGTTTCCAAGATATTTTGGAAGATCTGTAAAAAAGACAGAAGAAAAGATATTTGTCTTACATCTCCTACCTATGTTGATATTGTAATTTTGTTGCCATGAATAAAGAATGGTCTTAATAAACATTTGGTCATACTATCCAATTATCATCAGAAATGTAAATTAATATCAACAGTCCTAAAATGCTGTCTTTTCTCACATATTATTGTTTTGTATCGAATAAGCCTATAGTTCAGATTGATTCATATGGTCACTTAGCCAGGGCTATTTCATCCATTGGCCTCTTTGAACTCAGAGCCTAGGGATTATGAACTTTCCAAGGGCCCGCTAAAGTGTTTGAGTCCAGAAAATAATATAAAAAGAAAACTGCTAACTAAAAATGGGGAACTGTTGAATCATGTGTCTCTCAGCACTGACATTGTGTTAACTAATTTAATGCCAGCCTTGTACAGTTATGTGTCGATGTAATAACCTTTAAAACAAAAGAACAAAAATGAATTATTTATTCTTCATAAAACTCAAGTTTTAAAAATGCACAAAATCCTTTAAGACAATTTGCAGAATAATAATAATAAATTTGAAATCAAAGATTTAATATGTTTCTTATGAAGTCAAATAAGGCCAAAATAAGAAGGATCTAGAAAAGTCTTTTTAAAAGTCCTGTACACTTAGCAACTTGTTTGCCTCAACGGATTCATTAGTCAATAGTTATTGTTCAAATAATCTACTTTGCATATTATTAGGGTCAGAGTTAAATAGGAAGTATTCAAGAATAAAATTACTTTGTCATAAATAGAAGTAGACTGAACTGTGAAGTAGACTTTGAACTGTTTGTGTGAAATAATCTCATTTTATCAAGTGACATGTTTATGGCCCATCATAGGGAAATAGGAATATTATCTATGAAGGGCAAGTTTTGTTTGGGTTTCTTGCTTGATGTCTGAAATGAGTCAACTGCTGAAGTGTCTTCCATAATTACATTTATTTGTTTCTCAGTGCGTAATCAGAATCTCCAATGATAGAAACAATGTTGCAAGAAAAGACCTTTAGTCCATTCTCCAGGAACAAGTTCTTAACCTAGATTTCCAGGACCTGCAGTTAACAGGTGACAGATGGGATTTAGATCTATCTGCTCACTAACATTGTACTAAAAATGTTTGAATGTGTGCATAGGTATGATTTTCTATGGAGAAGTTCTATGACTTTCATAGTCTTCTTTTTCTTAAATAGTTTATTGTCAAGTTGGTTTTCATATAACACCCAGTGCTCATACCAACAAGTGCCCTCCTCCATGCCCATCACCCCCTTCCCCCTCCCCCCATACCCATCAGTCCTCAGTTTGTTCTCAGCATTCAAGAGACTTTCATAGTCTTCTTAAAGAGATTCACGTACATTCTCTCTCTCTCCCTCTCTTTTAATCTCTCTCTCTCTCACACACACAAGCACGCACGCATGCACGCACGCACAAAGGCAAAGAAACCCTGACCCCGAGTCTCTCCTTGGATCAAGCCAGATTATAAGAAGGTTATGCTCTTGATCATATTATGTTGGGCCTTGCCCTGTCCCCTGCCTTTCCTGTTGACTTCTTTCTTGCCTAAGAACAAACCAAACCGTGTTTCAATTTTGAACCAAAATGTTTGTAGAAGGTTTTGGGAAATAGACTCGTGAAATCTTGAACTACATCGTTTGAAAAGCTGGTGAGGTTATTTTTTGTCATGTTATTGAGAACCTTAGGAAGATCCATTTGAAGAAAAAATTACTTTAGAAGTAATCTTTCTAAAAGACTTTGCCTCTCCCAAGAGACCTACAGGGTTTTTGTTTTTGTTTTTAAATAAAAAGTCTAGAATCAATCCATGTGAGAGCTCATACCACCTGCATAGTTGTGCCTGCCCCTGTTCTACTTGTCCTGGTTTTGAATTTCTGTTCTTACTGATCCTTTTTATTCTTATAGTTTTTATTTTTGTATATATCATTGGCATAAATCTGCTGAAAGGAGAGTTAAAGGGAAAACTAAATGAATACCCAACTTGCGAGTGGAGAATTTAAATTTCAGTGTAGTGGCTATCCAAGGTAGCAGAGCGTACCTCGGGTGAGTACTCGAACCCAGGCCTCTCACATACTAGACTTGGACTTTTGGTAGTCTTCCATATAGAGGACTCAAAATACTAGGTAGTGGGAAGCAGTGCAACTTGAATGTAGACCTACAGGAAACTCCTCTCCCCTCTATCCTTTCCCAAGTTTTAGAACTGTGTCCTTTTTAGTTCTCTAGAAATATTACCCTCTTACTATGGACAACACAGTGACTATGACATTTGTCTTTTCCATTTACAATAGTATTTTAGGTAACTCTGGGCATGATAGCAGAGTGCTAGACAAATGTAGAGGCAGAAAAGCTTAGGTTGCAGGTCTACCTGTTCTCTCTGCTTGTTTACCCTCTATCTTCCTTGAAGAGGAAGATAGACTATCACAGTGGTTAAGAACATGGATTCTAGCGCCAAATAGATTTATGAAGCCCAGCTCTATACTTGCAAACATGTGACCTGGGAAAAGTTACTTAACCTATCTTTGCAAAACGAGGTTACTTATCATTTATCCCATAAGGCTGCTGTGAAGATTAAGCAGTATATATATACACATATGTATATACATATACATATACTTATTTATATATACATACATATGTGTGTATGTATATATATGTATATGTATATGTGTGTGTGTATATATATATATATATAAAATATCGCACTTATAGCAGTGCCTGGAACTTACAATTTGAGTAAGTATTTTATATTATAATTACTGCCAGAATTATGAATAGATACTGCATAAACATCCTCACTTTGTAGAAAGAGACCCCTTGGGGAACATAGGAAAGTCAAGTCTTTCTCTTAGATGTAGAAAGGATTAGACTTAGTCCTCTGTGAGACAATATATTTTCACAAGGGCAAAATGCACTGGGCACAGAAAAATGGGTTTTTAAAAAAATGCAGATGTCATTTTGCATGTAAATTAAGACCTGGGACTAAATTTTAAACCATTCCTCTAGTACCTACCCAAATCCATTTTGAGTGAGAGCAGAAGGCGTGGAGAGGGCTGGGGAAGAAGTAGTCAACATCGCGTGCACAAGGTTGTTGTTCCAACTTTGGAGGTTGGAGTGAAGCCACCTCGGAGCTTTGGCCATAGCTGTTTGTGATCTGAGGAAATTTCTCCAACATTACAGTTGTGCTTCAGGGAACAGAAAGAAGTAATGATTTTTGTATCTGTAAATAAGGTGGTTGCTATGTGTGAGTGGCAACGTTCCATAGACATTAGCTATTTTCACTTTCTTGTGGTCCACCCATGAATTACAAAGTGCAAAAGGGTGTTCCCTTTCTAGTTGAAAATAGCTTTTGGCAGCATTTTCTGACACAGTTCTTCAATGCACCACGGGACCTGTCACCTCAATCATTTTGCTTTCTCTTTCATCCTCCCACAAAAGTGATTTTGAGGGGGGAGGGTAACTGATCAGATGAGCTGAGGGATATGTGAGCATGTTAATAACAACGTGTCAAAACCTTGGATAGCCAGACGCAAACACATTAGGTTAGGGGTGAGGTGGGCATCGAAAGTGTTCATACCCTCATTTACCTTAAATCCTGTGCAAACCTCCATCTTCCTCCTCACCTTCCTGAGAACAAAACATTTCTCTCATCTTCATCATGAATATAAACATCAATAGCAAACTTTTTTTTTTTTTTTAAAGATGTACAGTGCTCACCCTCAAGAATTTATTCCTGGCCTCTTTGATGCTCAAAAAAGTTAATGAAACTAGTCCTAGAATATTATTTACTGGGAGAGATATAATCTAATAATTATTAATTATTTCATAGGAATTTCAAAATAATGTTCAAATCTTCAAATAAACCTTGCTGTAGGTACTAGAAAGTCTTAAGAGATACACTTAAAATGGGTCACTCTGGCCAAGTATTGTCCCAAATGCTTTACTTATATTACTCAATTTAGACCTTCATAACAACCTCATGACGTAGGTACTAGGATTATAACCATTTTTCAGTTAAAGAAACTGAGGCACAGAGGGGTTAAAGTTCTTGCTTAAGGGGTGCCTGGGTGGCCTAGTTTGTTGAACGTCCGACTTTGGCTCAGGTCATGATCTCACGGTTCATGGGTTCGAGCCCCATATCAGGCTCTGTGCTGACAGCTAGCTCAGACCTGGAGCCTGCTTCAGATTCTGTGTCTCCCTCTCTCTCTGACCCTCCCCTGCTCATGCTGTCTCTCTCTCTCAGAAATAAAAAAAACATTTAAAAAAAAAAGATCTTGCTTGGGTTTGTACAACTAACTGAGAGTAGGAGGTGGCATTCAAACCCAGGCAGTTTGTCTCTAGGATGCTCTCCCTTGCTTCACAGTGCTACTCCTTGTGATAAACACAAAGCCCTGGGTGGTGGTGAATTCTGAGAATTTACTGAGGCTTGCTCCTCTCTCATACAGCAACTGGAGTAGAAGTGTAAAGCTAGAGTCTCAAGGTACCTTAGAGATCACTTAGGCCCAGAGATATCTCATAGCTAGCTGGTGAAAGACCCAGGGTCCCAAATCTTGGCTCCTTTCTCTTCCTCCAGTACCTCATCTCATACTATGGAAGACTTACTACAGTGGGTTTCCCTAGGGAATAGTCCCAAAAGATTCCTTTACTTCCTCTTCTGCGGCTTCTATTTCTCTGTGCTGTTCCATTCCCAGTGCCTCCCACTTGAGGACATGGTTTACTGGAAGGAGCATGGGCAGGTAGTCAAGACATCAAGGTTTGAGTCCCAGCTCTGGTGTTTCCTAGCTGTGAGAAATTAAGCCAGGCTCTTTCTCTCTGGGAACCTAATTTTCCTCTTCTATACGGTGGTAATAAGCACCTGCCTTTTTCCCATGTCACTGGATTTTCTCAAGAGTCAAGATTTCCAGATCTCTCAATCTTTGCTACTAAAAATGTGGTCCACACACCAGCAGCCCAGGCATCACTAGGAGTGGCTTAGAAATAAAGGATTTCGGGTCCAACTTCAAATCTGCTGAATCAGAATCTGAATGTTAGCAAGCTCTTTGAAGGACTGGTGTGACATTAAAGTTGGAGAGGCCCATGAAAGTGCCACAGCTCTAGAGCACAGTGCAGGTTGGGGGTTGTTACAGCTTCTCACCTCTGTCTAAAAGGTCATTCTGGTCACCAGGTTTTTACTCTTGGGACTAGTTTTGTGATTTTGGGGAAAGGTAATTTGCTACATATGCTGTATATTTAATACTCCCAGTGGGGTCTGGAGCAGCACCCTTAAATAAAACACAGTGACTGTGGCAAAGTAGGTAAAGAATACCTTTATTTTTATCTTCAATGTGTTTGGCGCAAACTTAGAAAACAGCTTTTGGGTTTCAGAGCTTTGGAGTCTGGGAACAGCTGATGAGGACTAGGTAAGGGAACTTCCCAGGCCTGTGCTGACCTAGTGCTGCCTTAGCAAGATTGTATCAACTGCTCTAAACCCAAGGCAGAAGTGTGTTGGGGGAGAGAGAGGAAGCTCATTTTATCCTTCATTCTGGAACATGAAGCTTGAACAAAAAGTGGAGTGGGCAGGAGATGCAGGCATTTCTTCCCATCACACAAGAGAATGTACGATTCTTTAAAAAGAAAACTTTGCTTGTTTTCTTTTAATCCCTTGGAAATCAAGTAAATAGTTCAATTAATTAAAAATGTCTCTTATTGAAGGTACTGGTGATGTGGGTGATTTAATCAGAGGAACAGATGTTCTTATGATAAAATTTTCCTAAAAAGATGAAGCAACCACCCCCCCCCATATGATTTTTTCCACTTTCCCTTTTACAATTACCTTAAACATACTCAGATTCTGTCTTGAGGGCTCAAGCAGGCAGAACATTTGGGCTGCTTCTCTAACACGGATGCCTTTGTTGTAGCTCTGCTGGAACAAGAAAGGGGAAGAAATTCCATTAGCATATCTCCATCACTGATATTTCAAAAAAAAAGATCCACCTAAAAGGAAAAGCTGTTTGAAGAGACTATAAGGTTTAAGAGATGGAAGAGACTTGGGCCTCTGGGCCAGTGGAATTGTCTTCTGATCCTAGCTCTTCCTTAAGCTGCTGGGAAGAATTGGAACTTTCTCCTTTATTTGTCTGGAACACAATACCTTTGGTGGGTATTCAGGGCTGGGCAACAGGGGTCTGACTTTCATACCAGGAACACCTACCAACTCACCTCAGAGAGCTTCCAGAGACCACAGAACTGAAATGACCAGCTCCAAACTGAGCTAAGTTTGGAACATGTACACAAATGCACATTAGTGTCCAGAACTTGTTCTTATCAGGGCATCATCTTCACTCATATTATTTCATGTAATGTACATAAAACTTTGGGAGGTTAATACCTCTAAGCTACAGAGCGGGAAACTGAGGTTTGGAAAGGTAGGCAAATTGCCAAAAGGCCACACAGCTAGATGCCAGGTCTGGCTAATTCCAACAATTGTGCTCCTCACCACTGAGATTTCCAGTTTAATTTCGAGCCATAGGTTTGCCTTAGGAGCCATAGAGTTCAGGGTAAGGTAGGGGTGCTCTGAGCAACAAGGCCGGGCTGGCTACTTAAGTCCTGGCCATGGAAAAGGTGTTGGGTAAAGAGCAAGAGAGGTAGCAGGACGGGTACTCAGGAGCCCACAGAAGATGATTTATGGCTCCTTTTCAACCTGCTTCTATCTTCCTTCCAGGGATATAAGTGAGATAATCATAGGATTATAGTGATGAAATGAAACTCCTAAAGCCAATCTATCCCCCTGCCTTCAGGCAGTGGTTCATTTAAACTAGACAATTTTCTCCCTTTGTTTAAAGATCTTAAGAGGAGGAATTTCCAAATCATTCAAAGAAACCTATGACAGGGGCTCACAGGTCTTGTAGTGATTAATCTTTTTCTGATAATAAACCCTAATTAATTCCCAAGCATTACTGAGTTCCTACCTTTCCCCCTGTGCTATGATGGGGGGTGGGGGTGCAAGTTTGTGTGTGTGTGTGTGTGTGTGTGTGTGTGTGTGTTGTTTAGATGTCATATGGAGGCAAAGCTAGCTTGTCCGTAGATTTCTTACAGTTTTCGTGGATCAACCAGAATACTACAACTGCAGTAATTAAAACCCAGTAGAAATATATTCAAAAATCAGATGCTAAGTAGCAGTAATCTCCTTCTGGCTCTTCCAGAAATGAGACATACTACTGTACAGGTCACTAGACCTCTCTGCTACTCAGCTTCCTCTTCTGTAAAGTGAGGGGAAGGCAGTATTGTCACCATGGGTGCTCAGCAGCCTGAGAAATGCAGATTCTTAGACATGGGGTAGACACTGTGAGGTGATCAGACCTCAGGAGAGAACTGATCTTGGGGGGACTGTCTTGTTAAGGCTTTTGGGAAGAGAGGGGACATTAGCTGGCTCCTGAAGAATAGGTAGCCTTGGCCTTGGGAGAGGAAAAGATGCTCTAGTTAAACAGCACAAAACAGGAATAAGCATTACCTGCTCTCCAGCCAGTGAGGGCCAGCTGAGGAAAGTGTGGGGCCAAATCGCATGTAGAGTTGAAGTATTGGGATTAGAGGTGGCATCTCGTTAAAAAAAAACAACAGCAGCGACAACATAAAGGGGAAAAACAGAGAGAAGGAGCTATGTGACTAGATCATCTAGCATATCCTAATCCGCTAGGCTAGGTGCTTTAGCTATATATCCCTTACACCCACTTAGGAAAGCAAGATGAGTGTCTCCACATTATCGATGATGAAACAAGGCTCGGAGAGGTTACATAATTTGTTTTGAGTGCCCTGTAAGTAAGTGGACTTGACTCTGTTTAACTCAAATTCTGAGATTTCTGGATGGGCTAGGATGTGAAGTAGCAGACGTTGTGGATATTTTATGAGCAAGTGAAGTAAGAATTACCTTGAGGTAAGGATGTCAGGGGAGGGCTCAGGTAATGTGGGCTTAAGGTTGACAGGATGAGAAAGGAAGAAAATATCCAAAGGTAATACTCTGGGAGATTGAAGGAACATGGATTACTTATGAGATTGTAGGCCAGAAATGGGTAAATCAAAGGTGACTCCACTGTTTGGAATACAAAAAACTCTGAATTCTCTGAGTCCACAGATCTCCAGGAGAATAGGAAGAGAAGCTGGTTTGGGGATGAAGGTGATTGAAATCTTGGACATGAGGGATTTTAATTGGTGTGTCCAGAAAGATGCTGATGCTGTGCCCACAAGGACCTTGGCATAAAGGCAGGGCTAATGAGAAAGCTCTGGGAATTATTAGTGAAATCATTAAAATCTGACAAAGGGTATCTGTGCAATGAAGATTCAGTAGAGCACTTTCAGGACACATGTGGAAAGAGGAAAAGAAGTCTGCATGGGAGACAGTGAGTATTCAAGGAGAACATAAAACCAGGAGAGCAGAATTTAGAAGCAAAAGGAATGTGACTTGTATGAAAGTGGGGTAGAGTGTGGAAGATGGAGTGAGATGGAGTGTGTGGGCCTATTAATCCTCAGAAACTCCAGTTACAATAGGGAAATCGATTAGAATGAAGATCAAGAAATACAGATCATTTGTGTATGTGTGTTTGTGTGTGTGCACACACGCACTTGCACATCATTTCAAGGACTTTTTTATTTCTTCAGGCATATAGTACACCTGTGATCTTTAGACCTTCTGCAAGAGAACAGCTATTCTGTAGAACTTGCTCTGATACAACTTTGTACTTGAAAACAGTGTGCTTTCCCAGGCTTCCATAGTGTGTTAATTACTGAATTTGTCACCCAGATCTTTGGAGCACTCACACGCTCACTTGATAACCTCCCTAAGTTGCTTCTGTGAGCCAGACCCTGTGCTAGGAGTGGCCCTGCTGATCGGCAGGTGGAGTCACCTCAGTACTCACCCACAAGACATGTATGTAGTCATTAGCTCAGGTAGACAAAAGGAGCAGCAGAGGGAAAGGGAGCTGCTGAGAGACGGAGGCTGAGCCAACTTCAGTCTCGCACTCTGCCTCCATAATCTGCGGATAAATGGCAGGTTGCTTCCAGACGGTGTGAACCTCAATCGCATAAACAAACAGGAACTGAATGTCAGCTTCTAGCCCAAGAAGCCCTTTTCCCCAAGGCAGATTGGCAGGGAGCTCAGGGGGTTTGCCCCTTTCCCCTCCCCACAGAGATCATCTGTTGGGATCAGGTGGGTGTCACCCCAGCAATCAATACCCTGGGAGAGCTGGTGCAAAGGGAAGAGCAGCAACTGGGCCAGGCAGTTCCTGACTTTTTCTTTGATTAATTTTTTTCACCTTTCAAATAGAGTGCTTGCCTGCCTGCTTTCAAAAGGTAAATGCACTATATTTGAAACTAGTATAGATTTAATTGTAAACAACATATGTCCCTTCTTCCACTGATACTCATTTCACTGACAAGCAGTTTTGGAAAAATCACAGTAGCTGCTTCTTTGTAGATATCTCTCCCTCCCCTGTCCCCATGCCCGCTACACCACTATATACACAAGAGCCTTTGTGTTCTATATGTTTTTGCACATGCAGCAAAATATGGAGGGAAGAAAAAGCCTTTAAACATATTAATCATCTTCTGTTTTTCTTAGATGAAAATTTCCTGCACTTTTGTTCATGTAAATGCAAAATTATCCTTCTGCAAGCTGAGGTGGTGGCAGTTCCTGAACACAGTTATATTTTGCAGATAACAGGATTAGCTTGGATGTGGGTAATAAGTTGGTGAATCTCCCCCCGGCCATTTCTCAACACTGTGAGAGCACTAATCCTTTATGCTTTGATGTCTTCTACTTTTCCATCAGGTGCGCCACGGACTATTTGTCCTGGGGCAGTCAGCTCTCTTATAAGATCTCATAGTGTCCTCATTAGCTGCGCCTATTTACCCAGCCAGCCTGTTGAACCCAATTTATAGTTTATGTGATTAATTCCCAAAGTACAGTAAACCCTAGCTCTAAGGCTCTCTATTATATGACTGCATCTCCTTTAAGGGCAAACACAAGCTTCAGCTCTTTTGCTATATGACTGCATCATATATAATGCGCTAATAATTTTACTCTCGACGACACATTAAACATCTTTCTATACACTTTCTTTATAGCACACAGCTCATAAAGAAAAGAATGTTCCATATTGGACTGTAAAGTGCTAACTATATGAGGGAGTCATTTGGTTTTTGGCTTTAAAAAATTTATTTTGGCTGAAATTATGGCACAGCACTACTATCTGGTTTGAACAGTGAATTGGCAAACCACATCAACTGTACAACTCTTTATCTCCTGAAATATAAGTTTGAAAAGGCTTACGAGGTAATGTGGCAGCACAGACCCATGGGCTCCTTTTAGTCTTTAACATGCAGGCTCAGAAGATAAAAGCTTTAAGTGCATGTGTGTGCGTGGGCATGTGTGTGTGTGTGGAGAGAGCCAGAAAGCAAGACAAAGACAGAAAGGAAAATGAAGAGAGGAGCACCCAAGGCAACCGACGTCAACTTTGCTGGGATTTTTCTTATAGCAGAAAGAATTATGGAGAAGCTACTTACAATTGGTACAGGGGGAAGCGATACCGGTGGTTCTCAACTGGGCGTGTCTCCCTCCCAGGGCATTTGACATTGTCTAGAGATATTTTTGGTTAGCCCAGCTCAGAGGCATGCTACTGGCATCTAGCAGGCAGAGGCCAGGAATATGGCTAAATATGCCTATCCTATAGGCAGCTCCTACAACAAAACATTAGTTGGCCCCAAATGTCAATAGTTTTCAAGGTTGAGACATCCTGTCCTGTACCTTTGCATTTGGGGTTAAAAGTAGGAAACTTGGTCATTTTTGCTCTTAAATCTTAACTGACCTCAAAGTTGAGAGAGCATGAAGAGGCAGTTGATATCTGGCATCTGTCTGTCTTGAATTTTGCAACAGATCAGGGGTTGATTTCTAATGTAAATAGCTTAAGCCTCTCACTTCTTTTTGCTTTCTGACAGTTAACTTGATGCATAACAAATCTAATGGGTGGATGGGTGGGCAAAGAAAAGTGTGAGATATGACTCAACATCCTTTGTTACTGGTCGGCAGTTCTGGAAAAGATTGGCAGCTAAGAGGTGACAATGAATGTCTCTGAAACTATGGATTTCTGTGATTTATATTACCTTGATTCTATTTCACGTCTGTCTCTATCTACTTTGTTTCTACTCTCCACTGCCAGGAGAATGGACAATCATGGACATTTGCTGATACGTTACTTGTCTAATAATAATCCCACAATTCTTTTTTGAGTAATCTTCTAACAGCTATGGCCTTCATTTACAGATCAGTAAACTAAAGTGGTGAAAGAACAAAAGTAGTACAAGAAACAATGGAGAATTATTAAAGCACTATGAAGGGAAGATCGTAGAGTAGCAACGATCATTTCTGCATGGACCCAATGCTTTTGTCCCTGATTCCAAAAAACTGCAAAGATTTTGTAACTTACAAATCACTGTACAGATGCCCAAATACTTCCTGGAGGTATTTAATGCAGGTTTATGGAGCAAGTAGCTTCTTTAGGGAATAGGACTTCATAAATATTTTTGTTAACAGGTTCTTGTCCTGGAATCTGCCCATGAAGTTTCTGTCATTGAGGGTTCCAAGAAGAAGACTTTGAGTTTACCATTAACTATATACTCTCACTAAGTGTATAGTTAAGGAGAGCTTTATGTTCCTCCAACTCCTGTCGCTAGATTTCTTTAGAAATTGGGGATCTCCAACCATGTGAGATCCATAGCAACTCAACTGGGCCATGGAGCTTTAGCATGAAACATTTAGCTTGGCTCATCAGGAAGGAGATTACATAGAAGCTTGGTGACCTCTCCCTTAAAATGATGGTGTGTGTGCATTTCTGGCAACATAGTGGGTTTTCACCAAGAGTATAAGGTAGTATAGAAATATCCTGATTGGGAATGGTGACATTTAGAAAACTCAGCAGGTCTCTTGTCAGAAATGGTACTACCTCAGTTTTGTATCATTTCTAGTATTCTGACCCTCATTTAGCTATCTTTTGAAATATAGGTAGTAACACTAGACTCCCTGATGGAGATGTAGGAGGAATCCTTTATAAAACATATTGTAAAGTTTTTATGAAACTCCAAAGTACTATAATAAATTAGATGTTGATACTTTCCAGTTCTAAAATTCTCTGACTTTATGATGCTAAACAGAGAATTATCACAATCAGTAAAAATTCAGTTGGTGGTAGAATGTCCTACGGCAGAATTTGATCCTGAGTTAGTGATGTTGCATATTTTTTGTTTTGTTTTTCAAAATATAGCCAGCTCTTGATTTCCTTCATAAATAGCAAATGGAGATAATCTGAAGATGATGAGATTTTTAAATTCCTTACGATCAAGTGACATAAATGAGACATTTTTAATATCAAAATAAATTTACATTTTCAGAGCATATAATAATGACAGATAATATTGATGAAGTGCTTACTGTGTCCTAGGAAGCTTGCTAAGCATTCTATACCGATTTTATCTTTTAATCCCTAAAATAATCATGTGAGGTAATTTGCTATTATTTGCACTGATTTACTGAGGAGGAAACTGAGGCTCATAGTACTTATGTGACTTACTTACAAACATGTGGTAAGTGGCAGTTATGAGATTCAAATTGGAATATTTTGGACTCCAGTATCTGAATTCTGGACCACTCCATTCTACAACATATTGTTTGGGTTCTCATTCCAGAGAGATTCCATGTGGGCTAACATGCCTGGTTTTCCTATTATCTGTTATTAAAGCATACTGGACTGAAATCTCTTGAATGTAACAGCTCAAGTATATTTTTACTTTAGAGTTGGTAAAGTAGAGTAGCTCCTGAGAAATAGGTAGAAAATAGAACATTCTTTTATGTTCTCTTCAGTTGCCTGAAGAAAGTCAGGGAGGGGGAATGCCTTCTAACAATATGGCATTGTAGGACCTCAGCAATTCTTTGCAGAGCAAAGTTTTTTTCTCTTCTGCCTGAGATGTGTAAGATGCTAAGGAGATCAATTCTGGGCTTACAGAGCAATAGCTCTGGCTGACATTGGGTATTCTGGAATAAAGAGTATTATACCAGTAATGATAACAAGGTAAGATTTGCCTTTCTTCCATGACCATCATCTTCACCCCTTTCCCTCAAAAAAGAAAGCCAAACCACCAAATAAACAAAAACAAACAAAAACAACCAACCCTCAACAGTAGAGGCCATATGATTGACATAACTTCTCTGAAATTTTCACATGGTCTACAAAGTAACGAGGCATATAGAGGTAGAAGGGGCAAAAAGTACTCTGGGTTTAAGAGTTTGAGAGAGAGGAAAAAAACCATAAAACAAAGACAGCGTTATGGGGCATCTGCTGTAGGCCATCGAAACGGTAGGTGAGGGAAAAACAGCTGCTGAGGTCAGTTGAACTCTCATAATGTTGAACTCCAAAGAGACTTGGATTCCCTGGACATCTGCTGGGTTAAAGACCCATGAAGGATCAAAGGAGTCACTGAATTGGAGAACTGTGACTTTCTGTTTGTTACCAACCGTGGCTAATGTAATTGAAGTAGAAATTGTGTTAGATCTGCTTATGGACAGGTAAGATTTTATTGAAAGTAGGAAACAAGAGGTTTAATACTATTGCCTGTGTGATAATGTGTACATAGTAGAGTAAAAATGAGAAAACTGAATTCAGCAGTACTAGAGAATTAAACTCTGAGGAAGGATATTAGGGAATCAGCTAAGTACAAGAGAAAATATTAAACCTCAACAGGGTGGTAGGGGGCCAAAGCAGTCTTGGGGACAATTATAATTGCAGCTTTCTAGACTGCAGTTCTTCAAAAGGAGACAGGTAAAGAAACAAACTAACAAATCTTCACTGAGACTTCATGTAAGCTTGGTGTAGGTTATGACAAAGCTGTCCAGGGAGACAGTACCGCATCAGTTAAAGCCGTCAGGGCAGTGCAGATAAGGACAGGAAGACATCTAGAATCAATTAATGATAACAAGAGGGTTAAAGTGAAAAGGGGATTTTTTAGAGATATGCTAGGCAAATGGAAGAGATCAGAGAGAAACTTGTCTGGAGTATCTTACTGAAACAAGACTGAGAGTTCAGAAGTCATGAATTCAGATTTTAATCCCAGTTCTTTGTGAGATATGGAGGTGATGCCTTGACTTATTGGCCTCTGAAGTTTCCCTTTCAATGAGAATGACAGGAACCAGCTTTCAAGTAACTAAATAGAAGGATATTGATTGTTGAAATTTCAGGGGGTTCTGAAACTTCAGCATTCCCCCTCACATGTCACTGAAGCCATTAATGTGTGGTTTTATTCAATAGTGATGTTAAAATATGCCTGGCAAGGATAACACATTACACATCAAAGGCACACAAGTACTTTCCCTAGAAAAGGCTGTAAATTGGACCTTGAGATTTGTTTGGCCATTCAAAGATGGAGGGCATCAATAAGTTGGAAGTAGTGACTTGAACTGGGTGATAAGGAACCTTGCAACACAGGCTTCCCCCACATCATAAGCTTGTGTCAAGACACTTATGAAAAGGTAATTATTCTCACCATAGCATGGTCCATCATAAGTGACACTTCTTTAAGGCAACCAGAAAAAAGGGGAGGAGACAATATACTGGGGAGTGATCTTCCTTATCTTTTCCTTATATATATAGTGATTGTTGAGGGCAATAATTACTGGTTGTAGCAGAGAAAGAGGAAACTGATCAATCTAAATTTCCTTTTGCCTTGGGGCTACATTCCTAGTTGAAAGAGAAGGAAGGAGTTTCCCATTCCCAGCTGTAAAGGAGAAATATCCTACCCTTACAGAACTATAAAATAGCCCATCTAGAAGGGGTCTTACAAGTAGACTAAGTGTTCTCTTTTTTCACAAATGAGAAAATTGAGACTCAGTGAAGGTGTTTGCTCCTCTTGGCTCATTATTAGTATCAGATCCTGGTGACTCTTGACATCATAGAGACACTCTTGGCAGTAAAGAGATACAAAGAACAATCAGAAAACACCTTTCCTTCCCTTAGAGCTTCCAGTAATTTAACTGCTTAGTCTACTGCCTCCCCTCCTCTCTCTTGTCTCACTCCTCTTGCTTCCTCTTATATTTGGGGAAAGTAAGAAAATAACATGTGCCCATATTCTCCCACCCAGAAAAATATTTTTCCTAATATTTAAAACTCACAAGTAGTATATGAAAGCATTCTATTTTTAAAGAAATTATAACCTAAAATACAAAACTAGAGTCTTCTTTGGATCTTCCCTTTACCACATCATTCCTAGAGGCAATAATATGTGTCAGATGAAGTTTTCTTTTACTCTATCTAGTCATTTTACATACCTGTGTTTGAGCCCATTGAAAATATATATCATTAATGTGTATGTGTGGGGGTCTATTTTTGATTTTGCACATATAGTTAGTCCTCAGCTTGCTTTTGCTACTCAATCATGGTTTTGCTATCAGTGTTGATATTGATATCAATATTGATCTAGCCCATCCCTTTTTACTGTGGTATAGTGTTTTGTTATATAAATATATCACATTTTATTACTCTATCTACTGATGTTGTTTAGATTTTTTAAATTATAAACTGTGATGATTGAAAATCTTGATATCTGTCTCTTTTTGTACAGGTGCCAATGATTTTCAAGGTTGCATACTAAGGAATTGATTCTCTGGGTCATATGGAATGTATAATTATAGGATGTCCTAACAATTTGACCTCCAAAGTACATATATTAATTTATCCTTTCATCAACAAAATGTTAAAATACTAATTCTTTTACATCTGTACTGCTTCTTACTGCAGAACATTTTCATTTTGCCAGTTTTCTAGGTGAGAAATAGTATCTCATAATTTCAATTGATAATACTAAAATTGAGAATCTTTCATATATTTTTTCCTATTTGTAGCTCCTTTTCTATGAATTGCCTGTTCATAAATGTTGCCCATATTTATGATAAACTAATTTTTTTCTCTACTGAATTCTTTATACATTGTGGATACTATTCCTTTGTTATATAAGTTGAAAAATGTTTTCCCATCACTTTCTTTTAAACATTTGTTTATATCTTATACCATATAAAAGTTTTTAATGTTAAGTTGTTAAAATTTGGTAATCATTTTGTAAGCAAATTAATCTTGCCTTTGGAGCTTTGGTTAAAAAAAGATCCCCTACTCTAAAAGTATGTATATTTTTCTATATTTTTTCTTATAGTTTTAATTAATATTTTGGTTTTGCCTTTAACCTGGGGTTATTTTTTTTTTTTTTGGTGCTATGAGGTAAGGATCTAATTTTTTTATATGAATGGCCAAATTTTTTATTCCATTTCAAATTTTTCTGATATTATTCTATCCCTGGGGACAAACATTTATTTAGATTTCTACCACTAGAGATTGTTTTGTCTATTATTAGACTTCATATAAATGTATACAGTATCTGGCTTCTTTTGTTCCACATAATGTTTTTGAGATTCCTAAGTTGTTGTTAATTTTCACAACCTTACTAAATTCTCCTATCCTAATGATAATGATTTTCAGTTAATTTTTGTGTTATCTAGTTAACTGTCACATAATTAACATAAAACAACTAAGTTTAATCTTCTCCTATACAAGCCACTTGCATGCATGTACACACACACATACAACATTCTTAGGTTATTTTTACTTTAATGGGGACCCTTCTAATATTTCACTGTTAAGTATATTAGTTGCATGATTTTAATTGACTTTTTAGGTGAGGACTTTTTTTTTCTTTAGTTTATTGTTAAGTTGGTTTCCATATAACACCCAGTCCCCATCCCAACAAGTGCCCTCCTCCATACCTATCACCCCCTTCCCCTCCCCCCACCCCATCTGCCCTCAGTTTGTTCTCAGCATTCAAGAGTCTCTCATGGTTTGCCTCCCTCCCTCTTCCCCACTATTTTTCCCCTTCTTCTCCCCCATGGTCCTCCGTTAAGTTCCTACTAATCCACCTACATGTGCAAACATATGGTATCTGTCCTTCTCTGCCTGACTCATTTCGCTCAGCATAACACTCTCGAGTTCCATCCATGTTGCTACACATGGCCAGATTTCATTGTTTCTCATTGCCATGTAGTATTCCATTGTATAGATAAACCACATATTCTTGATCCATTCGTCCGTTGATGGACACTAAGGTTCTTTCCATGTTTTGGCTATTGTTGAGAGTGCTGCTATGAACATTGGGGTCCATGTGCCCCTATGCATCAGCACTCCTGTATCCCTTGGGTAAATTCCTAGCAGTGCTACTGCTGGGTCATAGGGGAGTTCTATTGTTAATTTTTTGAGGAACCAGGTGAGGACTTTGTTAGCTGCATCATATACATTTTATGGTATATGTTGTATTTTATACTGATTCATTTCTACATTTTTGTAAAATTCTTTTTCAGTTTCACGACCCATGAATTATTTGGAAATCTGCTCTTTTCATTGTTAGATGTCTAAGATCTATGTGTTAGCTCTATGAGAGCTTGTTATTATGGTTTTAATGTTTTTGCTTTTGGTTTTTTTTTGCATTATAATCAGCGAGTGCGGATTAATTTATACTTTTTGTATTTAAGATTTCTCTGTATTTAAGTATACAGTCTGTTTTTTATACTTTTTTTTCCAAGTATAGTTAACATGCAGTGTTGTATTAGTTTTAGGTGTACAATAAAATGATTCAACAATTCTATACATTTCTTAGTGCTTATTAAGATAAGTGTACTTTTAATGTCCTTTATCTGTTGCACCCATCCTCTCACTCACCTCTCTTGTGGCAACCATCAGTTTGTTCTTTGGGTTTAAGTCTTTTTTTCTTTTTCTTTTTCTTGGGGAGGGGTTGGCCTCTTGTTTTCTCTATTTGTGGGATTTGTTTTGTTTCTTAAATTCTACATATGCATGAAGTAATATGGTATTTGTCTTTCTGTGACTGACTGATTTCATTCAGAATTATACCTTCTAGGTCCATTCATATGGTTGCAAATTTCATTTTTTAATAGCTGAGTAGTATTGCATTGTATATATATACCTTATCTTCTTTTTCCATTCATCTAAGGATGGATCCTTGAATTGCTTCCATATCTTGGCTGTTGCAAATAATGCTGCAATAAACATGGAGTGTTTAATGTTTGTGTTTTTGAGGGGTAAATGCCCAGTAGTGGAATTACTAGATCATATGGTAATTCTATTTTTAATTTTTTTAAGGAACTTACATAATGTTCTCCACAGTGACTGTAGCAATTTGCATTCCCACCAACAGTGCACAAGTGTTCCTTATTCTCCATATCCTCAGGAATACTTGTTGTGTCTTGTATTTCCTTTTTTAAAAAAAGTTTATATACTTATTTTGCGAAAGAGAGCGTGCAGGGGGACAGAAAGAAAGGGAGAGACAGAGAATCCCAAGCAGACTCCACACTGTCAGCACAGAACCCGACATTGGGCTAAAACCCATTAACTATGAGATCATGACTTGAATTGAAATTAAGAGACACATGCTTAACCAACTGAACCACCCAGGTGCCCCATGTTTCATGTGTTTCTGATTTTAGCCATTTTAACAGGTGTGAGGTCGTAGCTCATTGTGGTTTTCATTTGGTAATTATTGATTTAGTGATTAGTGATGTTGAACGTCTTTTTATGTGTTTGTTGGCTATCTGTATGGTTTTAAGAAAATGTCTGTTTCTTGTTAACATGTATGAGTTCTTTATAGATTTTGGATATTACCCATTACCCAATATCATTTGTAAGTATTTTTTTTTTACAAATAGTTTATTGTCAAATTAGTTTCCACATAACACTCAGTGCTCATCCCCACAAGTGTCCTTCTCCATGCCCATCCTCCCTCCCCCCCACATCCATCAGTCCTCAGATTTTGGCAGCATTCAAGAATCTCTCATGGTTTGCCTCTCACCCTTTCCCCCACCATTTCCCCTCTTCTCCCCCTTGTTCCTCAGTTAAGTTCCTCCTAATCCTCCTATACGTGCAAACATATGAGATATGTCCTTCTCTGCCTGACTTATTTCACTCAGCATAACACCCTCAAGGTCCATCCATGTTGCTACACATGGCCAGATTTCATTCTTTCTCATTGCCATGTAGTATTCCATGGTATAGATAAACCACATCTTCTTGATCCATTCATCNAGAGAGAAGACAAGGTGGGGATGAGGCAAAATTGGAAATAGAATGAACAGGCAGAAGGGTAAGGAAGCTTTTTTCAAAGAGGTAAAGGGTAGAATATGGTTGGGTAGGTGAGAGAAGGATGCTGGTATTATCCAGAGAAACTATATAGTCTAATTACTCCTGAGAGAAAGAGCTGAAAATGTCGGTAGGTGTAGAATTTACATGTACAGAATGGACTCGTTGTGATTGTTTAAGCAAGCCGGCGACCAGAGTTAATCAGGTCAGTGTTCTGGGGAAAAAAGAGAGAAAAGAGAAAGAAGAAGAAAAAAAGAAGGAAAAAAAAAAGGGAGGAGGGCACCTCTCAGGCAGGGATGGGCGTGGCGTGATCCAATGAGTCAGGCGGGAGCTCTGCCTTGGAGGTTGTGGGGAGGAGAGTGACGGTGCTCCAGTCCCTTCTTGAACCAAGAGCTGCACCTCGCTTTTTTGGGTGTGTAAACTCCCCGTACCGGGGGCGCAGCCAAAGTTGGTTGCACTCTTCAACTCACGCCAGTCCCAGTCTCCATGTCCCCGTCCGCGCGCCCCGCTGAAGTTGCCTTAGACACAGCTTCCCAGGCAACCCCCTCGGGGCAATTCCAGGCTCCCTGCCGAGCTCGGGGGGGTGGAGTCAGAATCGCTGCTTCCTTCCCTGGGTCGGGCTGGTGCGCATGCGCCGGGGCTTGCCTGCCGGGTGCGCGGAGCTCGCTGGAGTGAGGAAAACCGGGTCCCTCTATGGCTCGTCACCCGAAACACGAACTCACAGGCAAATGTCCTAGTTTTTAGCTCTTTGCCTTCACTCCAGAGTCCCAGCCAGCCAGGAGCGCGGCCGCCCGGTGCCAGCGCGCGGCTCTTTCAGGGTCCCCAGCCGCCTGGGAGGACAATGGCAGCAGTCGCGTCGCTGCTCTGGAGTCGGGCCCACCAGGAGCAGCACAAAGAAGCAGTTTGTGTGCTCAACCCCACCCCCCCCGGGACCAGTTGGCGCGAGGGGACCTGGCATGCAGGTATTTGGCAAGTATGGTCTTTCTGTGCCCCGAGCGGAGGTTTCTCCCCCTGAGCGGAGTGTTTCGGACTCTCTCCTTTTCCCCTCTCACTCCCCGTAGAGGGTAGAGGGGGATCGTCTCCCACCCTTGAGTCTCTGATCCCGGCCCGATTTTATCTTCCCCGGTTCGCACTCACGTTAGAAGGCTCTCTCAGTGGATTCTGCGTCCTTTTTCTCCCAGTCTCTCAGGTTTTGTAAGGTTTCCAATGGCTTCAGATCTTTTCCGTGTGATATATGGGCGCGAGTGCAAGTATGGAGCGCCTTACTTCTCCGCCATCTTGCCCCCTTTTCTCCATTTGTAAGTATTTTATCCCATTCAGTAGGTTGTCTTTTAGTATTATTATTTCCTTTCTTGTATAAAAGCTTTTTTAGTTTGGTATAGTCCCAATAGTTTATTTTTGTTTTTGTTTCCCTTGCCAGAGGAGACATACCTAGAAAAATGTTTCGATGGCCAATGTTGAAGTAATTGCTGCCTATGCTTTCTTCCAGGAATTTTATGATTTCAGGCCTCACATTTAGGTCTGTAATTCATTTTGAGGTTTCTTTTGGGTGGGGGGTATGGTATAAGAAAATGGTCCAGTTTCATTCTTTTGCACGCAGCTGTCCAGTTTTCCCAACAGCATTTGTTGGCGAGACTATCATTTTCCCATTGCGTATTCTTTCCTCCTTTTTCATAGATTCATTGACCACCTAAATGTAGGTTTATTTCTGGACTCTCTATCCTGTTCTGTTGATCAATGTGTTTGTTTTTGTTCCAAAATCCTGCTGGTTTAATTACTACCACTTAGTAGTGTATTTTGAAATCTGGGGTTGTGATACCTTTAGTTTTGTTCTTTTTCAAAGTTGCTTTGACTAAAAACATGGAAAGCCTAAGTGTCCATCAGCTGACAATTGGATCAAGAAGATGTGGTTTATCTGTACAATGGAATACTACACGGCAATGAGAAACAATGAAATCTGGCCATGTGTAGCAACATGGATGGAACTTGAGGGTGTTATGCTGAGCGAAATGAGTCAGGCAGAGAAGGACAGATACCATATGTTTGCACATGTAGGTGGATTAGGAGGAACTTAACGGAGGACCATGGGGGAGAAGAAGGGGAAAAATAGTGGGGGAGAGGGAGGGAGGCCAACCATGAGAGACTTTTGAATGCTGAGAACAAACTGAGGGCAGATGGGGTGGGGGGAGGGGAAGGGGGTGATAGGTATGGAGGAGGGCACTTGTGGGGATGAGCACTGGGTGTTATATGGAAACCAACTTAACAATAAACTATTTAAAAAAAGAAAAAAGAAAGAAAAACAAAATCAGCCTTGATTTCAAAAATAAAAACAAAATTGCTATGGCTATTCAGGCGTGTGTGTGTGTGTATGTGTACGTGTGTGTGTGAGATTCCATACAAGCTTTAGGATTATTTGTTCTAGTTTTGTGAAGAATGTTGTTGGTATTTGATAGGGATTATATTAAATGTGTAGATTACTTTGACTAGTATGGATATTATAACAATATTAGTTTTTCTAATGCATGAACATGGGGTATCCTAGCATTTCATTGTGTCACCTTCAGTTTCTTTCATCAATGTTTTATAGTTTTCATAGTATAGATATTTTCCTCTTTGGTTAAATTTATTCCTAGGTATTTTATTATTTTTGATGCAGTTATAAATGGGATTGTTTTCTTGATTTCTCTTTCTACTACTTCATTATTAATGTATAGAAATGCAACAGATTTCTGTATACTAGTTTTGTGTCCTGCAATCTTACTGAATTTATTCATCAACCCTCAAAGTTTTTTGGTGGAATCGTTAGGGTTATATATATATATATATAACCCTATATGTGTGTGTATATATGTATATATACACTCTCTCTGTATGTGTATATATATATCAGATGAAATATATATATCAGATGAAGCCATCTGATTCTGGATTTTTGTTTGTTGGGAGTTTTTTTAAATTATATATTATATAATGATATATATTAATTATTATATTTATATATTATAATTTATATTTAACACATAAATTATAATATATTTATATATTATATATAATATATATTATTTTTTATTATAACTAATTCATTTTTATTGCTAGTAATAGGTGTGTTCCAATTTTCTATTTCTTCCTGATTCAGTTTTGGAAGATTATATGTTTCTAGGAATTTATCCATTTCTTCTAGGTTGTCCAATTTGTTGGGATATAATTTTTATAATATTCTCTTATAACTGTTTGTATTTCTGTGGTGTCAGTTGTTATTTCACCTCCATTTCAAATATAGTTTTTTATTGAATTTTTCATGTATATTAGAAAATGAGGCATATTCTATATCTATGTAATAACTGAGAAATTTTTTCCTTCTGATTTAATAATGTAGGAATAAGAAAAATAGCACCTGGGTGGCTCAGTCGGTTAAGTGTCTGACTTCAGCTCAGGTCATGATCTCATGGTTCGTGGGTTTGAGCCCTGTGTCAGGCTCTGTGCTGATAGCTCAGAGCCCTGAGCCTGTTCAGAGAGCCTGTCTCCCTTTCTGCCCCTCCTCTGCTTGCACTCTGTCTCTCTTTCCTTCAAAAAAAAAAAAAAAAAGGGATGAAGAGAAAGCTTATTTTAAAATGCTTTCACTTCACACTCACCATGTTGAATATAATTCTTAGAAATGTAAAATAATAAATGTTGGCAAAGAGGCAGAGTAATTGGAACCCTTATTCATTACTGTTACAAATATAAAATGGTGCAGCCATATAGGAAAACAACAGTTTTGCAAAATGTGAAATACAGAATTACCAAAAGACCTAGGAATTTTACTACTAGGTGTATATGGAAGAGAACTGGAAACATATGGTCATACAAACACTTTGTAATAATGTTCATAGCAGCATTATTTATAATATCCACAAAACAGAAACAATGTAAATGTTTACCAACTGCTATGTGGATAAAAATATTGATATAGCCATACAATAGAATATTATTCAGCCATAAAAAGTACTGAACTACTGATACATGCCTATGGATGAACCTTGAAAACATTATGCTAAATGAAAGAAACTGAACACAAAAGCCTATGAATTGTATTACTCCATTTTTACGAAAATCCCATAATAGGCAAATTCATACAAACAGAAATAGATTAGTAGTTACCAGGGATTGAGGAGACATGAAATAGAGGTAAATACTACAGAATATGGTGTTTCTCTTTGGGGTGATGAAAATGATCTATAATTAGATAGTGGTGTTAGGTGCACAAACTTGTGAATATATTAAAACCCACTGAATCATGTATTTTAAGTGTTGCATTCTACAACATGATGACTGTAGCTAACACTGCTGTGTGATGTATAGGAAAGATATTAAGAGAGTAAATCCTAAGTATTCTCATCATGAGATGATTTATTTTCTTTTTCTATTCTTTTTTTTATAGTATCTATATGAAAGGATGGATGTTAGCTGAACTTATTTTGGTATTTTTACAATACATGTAAATCAAGCCATCATCTTGTATACTTTAAACTTATACAGTGACAAATGTTATTATTTCTCAATAAATAATTTCTCAATAAAACTGGAAAAATCTCAAAATAATAGTAAGTTCTATGATATACAAATTCTATCTGGATTTAAAAAAGCTTAAATGCAAGTTAGGAAAATTTTCTTTAGGTCTGTAATGGACTTTGAAGTATCTAATCACATAGACAGAACTTATTACTCTTTTCTGCTTGTCCTGGCCCCATTAATACCCTCAAAGAATATATAAAGGACTTCTGATTCAAGATGACAGGTGTGTGTGTGTGTGTGTGTGTGTGTGTGTGAGAGAGAGAGAGAGAGAGAGAGAGAAGTTGAAGGATTAGAACATTGTCTTATATTTAATTAGAATTGATTAAACTTAAATAAGTGAATGAAGAAATAAGTAAAATAAGGTAATCAAAAAATAGTTCCCCAATTATTCCTTGGTTTGCTTCACAAAAATTCCAACAGGTAATAGAAGCTAGTCAATTTCATAACTAGATCTCAAATTATGTATAGAAATGCAGCTTTACACCATAACATAAAAACAGATAGCACTATTTTAGCTGGTCATAAGAGGAAAGGTGTTCTCCAGAGCCATAAAAGTTCAAATACTGATACTGGAAATACACCCTGATAATAATGAATAAGGAATTCCTTTTTTTATCCTTCCCATAAGTCCCTACTGATAATAGACATTAATCATTTATATAAATAAAACCGTAGAGAAGAATTTGGCAAATACAAAAAAAATCATTTAATGTTCATGACACTTCCATTTTGGAGATAATTAAAAAGAGGATAAATACTCATCTCTAAAATGGTTTAGGTGTGACCTTTTCCTAAATGCAAAGAGATAAATTTTTGTGGATCTTTCTCATCCTAGTCTATGAAATGTCATTTTTTCTGGTTCAGTGAGAAATCCTTTTCACTTCTCTCCCATATTAATTGTCATAATAGTTAAATGGGTGGTTAATTGGCATAGTATTAGATTTTATTGCTTATATGTTCATTTTGTTCTTTTGCTCCAAATATCTTCTTCCTTTTTTCAATTTTTATTTGAGAGAGAGAGACTACACATGAGAGTGCATGAGCTGGGGAGAGATGCAGTAGGAGAGAGAGAATCCCAAGCAGGCTCCATGCTCAGTGTGGAGCCAAATAGGGGTTATGATTCCACAACCTGGGGATTATTCCCTGAGCCTAAGTCAAGAGTCAGACATTCAACCAACTGAGCCACGCAGGCAACCCCTCCAAGTATTTTCAATCAAACCCTCTGCTGTGGTTTATTACGAATCCTACATTCCAATTTGAGCATTGAAGTAATTCAAAAAAACAAGTAAACCTCTAACTTAGCTATTTATTCACTCACTTTTCTGTACTTATTCATTTATTTAGCAAATACTGAATTATATGTACCAAATGCCTGACTGTATGCTAAGAGCTAGTGATACAAAAATGACCCATCTTGGCCCTTAAGGACCTCCTTCTTTAGTTAGCAAAAAGAAATGTACAAATCAAGGAAACCATGCATTTTGATTATTTTAACAAAGGTGCTTGTCAGGTGTTCTTCAATGATAGAGATGGAAAGGATTAAACAAAATAGAGAATGAAGAGTTGGAAGATTGTCAAAGAAGACTTCATTAAGGCAGGAGTAGACATTCTCTAGAAGCACAGTAGGTAAGGTGAAATAATGTTCCAGATATACAGGTTTCCTATGAGATCTTTTATAAGCTGAAATGGCAAAAAGCAAAGAAGCAACTACCATTAATTTATATGGAAAAAAATTTTGAGCATTCCCTGATCTATAAAATAAACTATCTTAGGCTTTTCTGAAATTTTAAGATACATATTGCTAACAGATACACAACATAAAATTGAAATAAAGCACAGATGCTCACAGACAGAATTCAAAGCTATGGTGGCTTGATGCTGAGAGGCTGAGTATGGTTTCTGGGAAAGGAGCTTCATGGGGCCATGCTTCCTGCTCATGGTGCTTGCTGCCTCTGTAAGGCTTAATGCAAAACAAATGCTGAACACACTATTTTTGCTTTTTGGCTTTTTCTATGAAAGTGAAAGTCTTCTTCAGGTTTCTTTTGGCTAAGGAAAACAGATACTAATGAAAGTCTTTTGTAAAAGCAAAGTGGCATAAGGCAAACTTTCAAAAAGTGGGGACACTTATAATAAAATGTATAGCACAGAATGAAGGTTGCACAACTCAACTCTCGAATGCTTTCATTGAGTACCTGCCATTTACACCCATTGCTGAATATGGCGCCTAAACATAATGAACATAGTATCCATAAAACTGTTGAGGTTAACAGAGTCAGTAGTAGAGCCAGTATCTACATTTATTTTCAGCTGACTCTATAGCACATGCTCTTAGCCGCCATATTCCCCTGTCTCTGATGACCCTTCTAATCTCTACTCCCTCTTACTGTTTGTTTGTTTAATTTTCATTATGAAATCCTACTGGATCAAAACACTGCTTAAAATAATGTTCTCTCTTTATGGATTGCCAAAAGATAAGTCAGTATGTTCTCAACAGAATTTATCTCCTTGAAGCACAATCAGTACTTAAAAAAAAAAAGATTATCACTTTGACAAACTAAATATATTTTGATAGCCTCTGTAATCATAGAAACCATCAAATAAGGATAATGGAAACAAAGCAGTTAATTTCAAGTGGTAAATTCAATAAAAGCACCTTTTAATAATTTGCTATTAAAAGACATTAACTCGTTGACAGATGATTTATACCACATTATTTGTCTCCTCCCTATAAAACACATTCAAATGTGGTGAAACAAATCACATAAAATTTCTCTCTCTCTCTCTTTTAAGTTTCCTCTCAGTGCTCTAACATTCTGTCTCTATTAGGTCCCTTGTATTGTAGAATATTCCTGTGTTATCATAACAGTGTTCTCTCTGCTTCTTTCAGATCAAACACCTGTGAGGTAGGATGAGATGTGGAATTGTTTTTGAGTATTCAGAGCAGTGCAAAATATTTTCCAAACTTTCTTGGCATAGGGAAATACCAGATGTGTTTTCTTTAAAGAAAAAAAATAGTAGGTAACCTTAGATGTATTTCCAGGTAACGTTAATCCATATGTTACTGATTAGTAAACTGATATTATCAAAGATTTCACTGATGCTACAAGAATAAAGGAATCTTTATTAACTCTTCATAAAGGTGCAGGTATATTTTGCTTTTAGATATGAGTAAGAATATTTTGGCATTAGAATTTGATTTTTCTCGTCTATAAAGTTTAGTGTCAAGAACCTTAATGATTCCTTGGAACTTTGAGATTACAGAAGAGGTGTTAATTGCCACATGTGAGACTCAATGGTTAGCTTCCAGGCAGCATGGTGCAGTGGTGTGAGTACAATGGATGCTGGAGTCAGAATGTCTCAGTACAAATCCTATGTCTACTGGTTATAAGCTGTGCGATTTTATGCAACTTGTGGGTCTCCTATATTTCTGCTCTTATTCCTATAATGAAGACAATAACAAGATTACCCTGAAGGTTAAAATAAGTTAAGACATGTGAAGCACTTAGAACAGGCATATCGTATATGCTCATGCATGTTGCCCATTAGTGTGTATCACACTACAAGGATACCACTAACCCCTAGCAATAAAATGGCTCCTGAATATTACTTCACCTACCTAGAACCTATCCTTACCACATTGGGGTCAGCAACATTTTTTATAATTGCTTATACAGTGGTGCTATAAGTGGCTTTCAGATGTCAGTGTGAAACTTCATGCTGGGCACTGATTTGGAGCTAACCCAAATAGATTTCGTAGGTATATTGACTCTATAGGAGGCTGTGTCAATTATTTCTTTTGGAAGATTATTTCTGTTGACAAATGTAAGGTTTCACAAGCTTGGTCTGACAAATGGCAGAGCTCAGGGAAATCTTGACCTGTATGGACTCACAAAGTGCCATCTTAAGCAACTAGACACATTCAATTCACTGTGATCTCTCTGACCAGGAGGATGTATTTTAGTCACATTTCCACTCCCCATACTGTGCTCTCCAGCATTCCCCTCTGGCTTTATCAGAACCACAAAGGCGTGCATATACTTATTGTAACATGGGTGCAGTTGAGCTTATTTGATGGGTTAGAGACACAGAAACAATATTTGATGCAGTAAGAGATGTGCATGTTCAAATAAAATTGGCATTAAGCAAGTAGTACAGTGCCTGGTTGAATAAGTACTTTCCTTTGGCCTGTGTGATATAGTATCAAATTAAAGATAGCAAGGCCAGAAATGTCTGTGGTCATTCTTTAACCCCAATAGAGCAGGCTTTTGTCCACCAGTAACATTTACAGCCAAATGACTTATATACAGATTAAATCTCAGTCATCAGCAATACTAAATATCCAAAGGATTATCTCAGTGTCTGCAGTGACAGTCATAGTTGATATTCAGTGACAGTCATGGTTGATATTCAAAGTATATGATAGCCATTATAGCTTTGACACTGACTAATCATAACAGATGCTGAAAGAAATCAACTAGTATAGCTATACTGTCAAAAGCCAGCTGAATATTATCCCTCCTGTGCTCTCTTAGTCATTGGGGAATTACCAAAGGCAAGTATTAACTGAACACTTATTCATGGAGATGTTGTGGTCAGGGAAACAGAAACAGATATGTCAACAGAGAGAATTTAATATAGGAAATTGTTAAACAAGGGTTGGAGGACTGAAAATAACAAAACAACAACCGTGAGGTAATACAGATATAAGAACTGCAGGAAGCGGTTATCATTCCTAGAGCTGGGGGAACAGAGTGAGGATATTGGAATTATTAGAAGCAATAAACCCAGAGGACAGGTAGTGCAGTTTGGGATTCAGATTTCTGAAAAGGGAATTCTGCCTGTTCAGAAGCTCTGAAGGGACCCAGTGGAGCTGGTTCTCAGACTTCTGAGAAGGGGGACACTGACCTGATGGTGTAATATTCTGGGACAGAGTGATGGCCATTTCAGGGAGTGTCAGAAGAAGCTAGAGAAGGCTGCTGTACTATCAAACTAAGTGCCTATTCTGGGACAACACTGATAAGAATGGCTAGCAACTTTTTAGATGCCCTCCCCTCCCCGCCCCAGACTGTCCCCTGTTGGTGGAATATAACAGGAAGCTAAACTGGTAAAGGAGAAATATATTTAGCAAAAGCATATCCCCTGTATTAGAAACACTATATATATAGCAGGGTTGATTAAGAACTGAGAGATAGGGGTGCTTGGGTGGCTCAGTCGTTGGTTAAGCCTCCAACTTCGGCTTAGGTCATCATCTCACGCTTCGTGGGGTTGAGCCCCAAGTTGGGCTTTGTGCTGAGAACTAGCTCAGAGCCTGGAGCCTGTTTCAGATTCTGTGTCTCCCTCTCTCTCTGATCCTCCCCTGCTCATGCTGTCTCTATCTCTCTCAGAAATAAATTAAAAACATTAAAAAAATTTAAAAACAGAACTGAGAGATAAAAGCTTCAAAATCAGCACAGTTGACTATGTGTTTCTATAGATACTGGCACATAGATACACACACACACACATATATATGTACATATTTTATATATTCACAGACATATACACATACACATATGCATATGTGTGTATATATATTACAGAAATATATACATTTATGTTATATATGTGTATGTATATGTATATAGTTTGAAAAGTTCTAAAACCACAGAAAATTTAATAAATAACAAATTTATTATAAATGTATTTGTAAGATTCACTTACTGGCAAATAAAATAAGCTAGAATCATGAAACCCTTCTACCATAAAATACCTAAAAATGCCAGATAATATAATTTTAGGTTCTCTTTTAAATAGATGCCCTGAGAACAAAGATCAGTAGTCCAGGGAAGTTAGTGAGGACTGAAGTCACTGGGTGCCAGGAATATCTGTTGATCAGAGATATTTACTGTTATTGGGAAGCCTAAAGCTTGGGTTTCAGTGGCTGCCTGGGAGTGGGGGTGGCAAAAAGAAAGCTCTGAGACATCCAAGAGGTGACAAGTAGCATGAAAGGCTACCAGTCCTTCCCTTGTCTGAAATCTTATGTGATCTAGAAAAATCTACACCCTTTAGGGAAATGAAATGGAAAAAAAAAGGCACTCCATAACTGCAGAGTGCAAGAAAATTGACTGTCTCCATTTTGACACTAGGTAGAGAAGAAAAAAATCCTTTATGGAGAATTTGTGTCTAAAAGCCACAAATTTGGAGCCTGAAATCATATCATTTACTTGAAATAAAACGTGAAAGCTGAGAATTGCTTTTTTTATATGTATTTTTTATGATGCTTTTTGTTCTTTAATGTAAATATAACATTTAAAAAAATTTTTTTTATTTATTTTTTTTACAAATAGTTTATTGTCAAATTAGTTTCCACATAACACTCAGTGCTCATCCCCACAAGTGCCCTCCTCCTTGCTTTTTAAAGTGTACCTAGGTAGGTAGTGCCTTTAAGTGGCTGCAGAAACAAACAATATCCTCTCTGAAGGAAAACACCTTCAATCCAGTTCTAAAAGACTTGCCTGTGATTGAGTACTAATGATTATGGGCTCAGAATAGAAAAGTAAGAAAGCCATGAAGAACAGACAGACACCAAGAGTGAGAGTCAGCAGAAACAATAAGCAGTAGAACCAGATCCAAAAGTCTTTAGAAATTAGAATTTTAGGATATGTAATAATAAAAAATATTAAAGACATATATGTGAACCTACAATATGAATCAGAAGCAAGAGTTAAAACAAATAATAGTCAACTTGAAAATGAGCCAAATAGATATAAGTGAAATTAAATATTCTGTGGAAAGTTTCAAGAGCAGACTCATCAGGGGACAGTAAACTTTCTATAAAGAGCCAGACTTGTTACTTTTCCCTTGTCTCATATTCTTTTTTCTTTGTCATTCTTCTTTGTCTCACAATATTCTTTTTGTTTGTTTTTTTGATTTTTGTAATCTTTCAAATATGTGAAAACCATTCTTAGCCCTCAGGCCATATAAATACAGGTTGTGGGCCAGATTTGGGCCATAATTTGCTGATCTCTGGATTAGAAAGTGCTAAAAAGGTAAGCATCCAAAAGTAGAGCTGAAGATATTATATGGAATGCAGAACAGAAAGATAAAAGGGTACAAAATATGAATGAGGGATTCAGAGAATGGAGAGTAAGGTAAAAAAATCAAACTGACATTTAGGAGAATCGTAGAAAGGCTATATATCTATGTCTATATCTATATCTATATATCTATATCTGTATCTATATCTATATCTAGAGAGAGAGAGAGAGAAAGACTAGATATATAGATATATATAGAAAGAGAGTGAGTGTGAGCAGGGGAGAAGGTCAGAGGGAGGGAGAAAGAGAATCTCAAACAGGCTCCACACTCACCATGGAGCCTGACACAGGGCTCAATCCCACAACCTTGGGATTGTGACCTGAGCCGAAATCAAGAGTCAGACATTCCACCAGCTAAGCCAGCAAAGCACCCAGATAGGCTATATTAAATTTTTTTTTTTTTTTCTGTTTGGGTATAGTTGACACGCAATGTTAGGTTAGTTTGGGTGTATAACACAGTGATTCGACATATCTCTGTACGTTATGCTGTGTTCACCACAAGTGTAGCTACCATTTGTCATCGTGCAATGAGATGACAATACCATTGACTGTATTTTCTGTGCTGTGCCTTTTATTCCCATGATTATTCATTCCATTTTAAGAGAAAATTGTTGAAAATTTTAAAGAATTGAAGGAAAGTTCTCAGATTCAAGAACTCCAGTGAATCATAAAGTCAAGTCCACACTTAAACAAGCTGAACAACAATAACAACAACAACAACAACAAAATACCAAGGAAAAGTCCAGAGCAGTCATGCTATCCATCCTGGGTAAATCAACAACTGATTTGACGGCTGGTTTGCCAATAGCAATTAATGGAAGCCAGAAGATGGTGAGATAATATCTTCAAAACGCTGAGAAAATATCACTAGCAACTTAAAATATATATTCCTGCTTTATAGATTTCTTTTTCCTCACCTCTCTGATAAATTTTATGAAGTCAGTATCTCTGCCTCATTTTTGCAGTTGCTTGGATTCTATGAGTTAGGGATGGATGAGGTCACTGCTCCTGCCTTTCTGGCTGTGGAGCAATTAGAATGGCCTGTGGAGTAGAGACTCTTTCTGAGTGTCCAAACATATCCTCTCTATATAAAAGACAACTGAGAGTGTGGGCCTGAATAATAAAAGTCTCTGGACAACCAAAATCAATGGCAAATCTCTATATTAACAGTCATGTACTCCACTAATAAATAAGTCTCTTGAGCGTTCTTTCACTTAATCTTATATGATGTTCATATTTTGAAAAGAAGCAAACTTTTAAACAAATAATGACCTGTTTGCCCTGGGGCAGGAAGAAGCCACGGAGTTTATGTCCTGAGACTGCTTTGCTCATAAGCTGTGAAGATAAGGCCCTGTCTGTCTTACTGCTGTAATCCTAGCTCCAATGAAATGCCTTAAGCATGGTAGTACTTACTACATATTGGTTGGAAGAAATGAATGAAAGGATTAGTGAGTAAGGCAGATGATTCTAGCTGCAGATTGTTCAAATGTTAATAGCTCCTCCGAGTGGAGTCTTTCTTTCTTGGGGTACCCTTTGGCATTATGTATGTGTCGATATGTTTACAATGTTATTTCCATATTTATTTTTCCATAGTCTCCTTGAGGAGAAGCCCCATACATTTTGTTTTTTAAAAAGTTTTTATTAATGTTTATTCATTTTTGAGACACAGAGTGTGGGGTGGGGAGGTGCAGAGAGAGAGAGAGGGAGACATAGAATCTGAAGTAGGCTCCAGGTTCTGAGCTGTCAAAATAGAGCCCGACATGGGGCTCAAACTAACAGACCGCAAGATCATGACCTGAGCTCAAGTTGGACGCTTAACCGACTGAGCCACCCAGATTCCCCAAGTCCTATACATTTTAAAACTCAAATGCTAAGCACATGCTTAGAACTCATACCTGCCTTAAAGAAACATAAAAGATCAATGAGTGTTTGACCCATTGACTGACTGACTGACTGAATGAATGGACAAATACATGGATGAGGAAGGTGAAATAGAATAGCCATTGGCCTTCAGTGACAAGGGAAGTCATATTGGGTAAGGTAATTCCTAAATGACCTCCTATTTTTCCTCTCTTATCTAAATATACTGTAGCTCTAGAAACATCTTTCCAGGTGACACTAATGGATCACAATGCAATAGAGTTTGATTTGCTCTGTTCCAGCACTACCAAAAAGGTTCTTGCATTCAAATAGGTGAATGACTCCTCCTCATTGAAAGCCTATCTTGCCTCTGGGCTCCCCTTTCTCCTCACCTCACCAATCTCCTTCCCTTTCCAGAATTCCTCTTTCCCTTTTCCTGTCAAACCTTAGTATACCTCTGTTCTCCTGTTGCCTCTCCTCTTTTCATTCCCTGGGAACCTCATCCACCTAAATTCTTGAAAAGCAGACTGACAAATATGAGCCCAGATCACTATCTTGAGCCCTTCCAATATCCTGCTATACCCTTGTATCTTCTGTAGGCATTTAAACCACAACTCATCTAGAAATAAATGAATTATTTTTCCTGAAGTTTAGAGAATAGCATTTCTCTAAATTTCCAACCTGGGGTAGAGATGTAGGTAGCAAGCAGATCATACATTTCACACCAGGCTCACCTTTCAGGTTCTTCCATGCCATACTTAGGCCACTAGGCACTTCGGTTTGATGGGAACCCCAGGATATCTAGGCTATTTACCTCTAGCCTGTACTTCCCTATGTGTGAGACTCTGAGGAATACAGATCTCCATTGCTTGGGAAACTCTTAGTATATCTGAATGAATGAAACCCTTTTCAGAAACCCCAAGAACATATTTTTGTTTCAGGAGAAATTCCTCTCACTTTAAAATTTATTTCCCTCAGTGGGCTGAAGTTTTTGGAAACAAAAGCCTAAAGCAATGCTATGAATTTCCCATGACAAAGGAAAGAGCAGAAAACTATCTTGCCTACTTAATGGGTGTAAAAGAAAAGATTCTGGAAAAATCTCTGAAGAGAGGGCTGGGTTTCCCTTGTTCGAGACTACAGAAGATCCCTTGGTAAGGGAAAATTCACAGTAGTAGTGAAGAGATAGTATGGTAGTACGTTCTGCTTAGGGTCCTTGCCTACACCATCCAGGGCAAATCTAATGATAAAACCCCAGAGGGATTTGAGGATCTGAGAAAAACTGCACCCAATCCCAGAGTGGGATCTGCAAAAGTGGGGAAACATTACACTTTCCCCATTCCCAGCTGACATGAGAGCAGAAGAAATTTATATATGGTTGTCCCTGTAGGCAGATGATCCAGAGAAAGCCTCTCAGAGTGTTCTGTGATGTACCAAGCACTGGAGCAGCAGAATCTTTCTAGGTGCCTGGAAGCACCAAGAAGAGTTTCCCATATTCCAAGTGCATAATTTTCCAAATATCCAACGTAGCACCTGAAGAGTCCATGAGCTCTGAAACAAGGAAGGATCTAGGAAAACCTGCACTCATCGTCCATGTCTCGCTCACCTGTGCACACCTAGTTCTTTCCTGTCCAGATACTGAAATATATTAATTGCCAGTTTGTAAGGCAGTTGGATATTAGTGAAGGACCGTCATCCATTTTATTAATTCTAGAGGCCAGAAGTCCAAAAGCAGTTTCACTGTGCTGAACCCATGCTTCCTCCAGAGGAGATTCTGTTTCTTGGCTTTTTCCAGTTTCTAGAGCTGCATTCCTGGGCTTGTGGTTCCTGTCTCCACTCGCAAAGCCAGCAGAGTAGCATTTGGCTTCAGTGGACCTATAGTCTCACAATGAACGGAGATGTGGCTCTGTCAGAGGATGCCGATGTGGATGGAGGATATACCAGAGGCCAGGTGCCCCTTTGAATACTTTTCCATTCTAGGAAAAGGAGAGGCTGAAATCCCTGACTGAGATTGAGTACCTATCTGCAACAGAAATAAATGCCAAATTTAGGTATAAATTTGCTATTTTGTACATCAGATTCTGTATCCTTTGGGCATTTGGATAGTCTGTTAAAAGGTCAGGTGGTTACAGAGCATGTTGTTGAGATTTTAAAAACTAAATCAGGGAAGAATGCAAAGTGTAAAAAATTTTAACTTTCAGATCATTAGGTGCTAGATGGGAGAATTGAAAAAGAGGTATAAATTTTAGGAGAGACTCTGTTCTTCAGGAGTATTTCTTGAATTACATAAGAAAGTAATTTATGACAGGAGTTATCTGGCATTTCTTAGGGGTTTTGTGTACATTTACTTTCAAGAGGTTTTCTTTTTTAAATACATACACATGTATTCACCATTAATCTTAATGGTTTAATCCTAACTCTATTTTTTAAATGAGCCCTGATCTTGCCAACTGTGGTTTTTCTAGCCATGGCACATTTAAGGAATATTACTCTTAATTGGCAAGAAATTTAATTGCCGTTATTAAGAAGGACAGATGGATGGACTTTTAAGAGATTTTCCAAATACTTTGAAACAAACAGGGCTTGCTTGATTCCTTATTCAGTGAAAGTAAGTACCCCAAACACTGAATTGCTGGGCTATACCAGGTGATTATGATATGCTTTTATTAAATTTATAATTTTTACCTTTTAGAGGCTCCTTTTACCTAGTGGAAGATCTTAATTTGGAGGAAAAAAATATCTGTTGATATATAAAAACTAATGATAAAAGTAAATCCTCAACTCAAATTCATAGTATTATTCTACCACCAGAATTCAACATTTATGATATTTAATGAAATAATAAGCAATATTTTTGAGGCTGGAAAAGCAGAAGAAAGAAAATCAAATTTGAATTATTATGATATGCTAGTCATTGAATCTATTAAATCCACTTGCCCTTAAGACTTCTTGCTGTTGTGGAAGGCATTTCACAAGGTTATAATTACATTTTGTTTTTTTTTTCCCTTTGCATGTAGGCAGTAACTTTATTAAATTATTCATTATAATATACCAACTTTAAACCCAAATAGTGTATAAATACAATATCATGTAACTTTAGCACAGTATTAGAGCCTTAGGAACCAAACAAAGGTGTATATTCTGTATTATTCTCTGCCATTTGTATTGTCTATGGCTTTAGCTGAATTTGTTGCCACACATTAAGTACTCTGCATTCTTTCCTTTGTAACTTCATCCCTTTTCCAGATGTAACAGCTGGGTACCTAAGAACCCTGAGTGAAATGCTGGATGGCACTTTCACTTACGTATTACTTTTTTCCAAATGATTACCCACATCATAGTACAGACAGTGAGCGTGTATATGGATCTTTAAGTGGGGAAAGGGAGTTATAGGAAGACTGAAAAAAACACATATTTCAATGAAAAAAATAGCAAACTTATATGTGGACAAGTTTTTGTCACAGTCAGGCGTTAACATGCCTTAGCCCTGTTTTCTAGCGCTCCTGACTTGTGATCATGTGAGTAAAAGAACAGAGAAACATTAAAATTGAGAGTTTCATCACTGCATCATTGTATGTGTACACACATAAGTGTGAATGTGTTTTTTTTAAGAGAGAAGCTACTTTTAACTCAAAATTTGCTTTGGAATAATGCCACCACCTACTTTACCTATAACCTCATAATCTCATTCTTGTATTTCCTTCTGCCTCTAACTGGCTTCCACATCACTTTGCATTCACCCCCACTGCAACAAACATCTTTGAATGAATATAAAATCTGAATTTCTCATACTTTGAGAGGTGACTCACTTTTGCACTCCTTATATGTGATAAAGTCTGAACATCACAGAACCTGAACATAAAGGTGTTCAGTAAGTGTTTGCTAAACGAATAAGAGAAAAAGTTGTAGATACCTTCAACCACAGTTTTACACAATACATCCCTGTGAAATTACAGAAGTTCATATATAAATACATTCTTGTCAGAAAAGGTGTAAATAATTCTGAGGTATAGGATAAAAAAATAAAAGTCTTCCATTTTCCTATCCCTGTTTTCTTCCACAGAAGGAACTATATTACCAGTTAGTGCATATTCTTATAGTCATTTTTAAATTTATATGTGTATACACACAGGCATACATACACCCCTCCCCCTCAAAGACTTTCTTCTTCTTGGTCGGAATTCATGGGATTAAACTATCTTCTAAAATTTCATTTTTGGCCTCACGGGTGTTTTCACAGATTTTTTTTTTCTTACCATGTCACTATGTAGAGATGTACACTACCTTTTTTATGATACCTTTTATGATTTTGTAACATAGATGTACTATAACTTAATAGCTCCATATCTGAGGAGCATTTAGGTTGTTTAGTGTTTTTCTTTGGTAGACATTTTCACTTTAACAATGTGATGGGTGAAAATCATGTTGCATTTTAAGTCTTGTACAATTGTGATTATGAGCGAAGCTGATCACATTTGCTTATGAGTACTTTCAGACATACTTTTCACATACTTTGCCCATTTTCTATTTATTGGATTCTATTTTCCTTTTCTCTCCTTCTTTTCTAATTAACATGTTCTAGGGATAATAAGCCATTTTTCTTTATATGTGCTACTGGTATTTTACCTTATTCACTTGTGTTCTAATTTTGAGTTATATTTGTTATTCCTCTAAATCTTTATATCAGTTTGTTTTATGTGTACTTTCTGTAAACCATGTATATTGTGTTTTTCCCCCTACCCTTCTGAGTTTCTTTTTTAATAGAAGAATTTAATAGCTCAGACTTGTGTGATTATTGCTATGCTTGGACTTGACCTTACTGCTATCTTTATTTGCTATGGATCATTTTTTTCCTTAGTCTTTTCTCTGACTCTTTCTCCCTCCTTCTTTCCTGTCTTTGTCCAATGTGGAAGTGATTGGATTATTTTTTAAATTTAATTTCCTTTTATTTCTGGAATTCCAAGTTTTTAATACACATATTTAAGCTTCTTTTGGTCACTGTTTAGCATTTAGCATTAATCAGTATGTTTTGCTCCCCTGAGGATGACAGAACATTTTTTTATTTTACTTTATTTTTTATTTTATTTTATTTATTTTCTTTCATAGTTTATTGTCAAGTTGGTTTCCATATAACACCAAGTGCTCATCCCAACANGCTCACCATAACACCCTCGAGTTCCATCCACGTTGCTACAAATGGCCAAATTTCATTCTTTCTCATTGCCATGTAGTATTCCATTGTATAGATAAACCACATCTTCTTGATCCATTCATCCGTTGATGGACACTTAGGCTCTTTCCATGATTTGGCGATTGTTAAGAGTACTGCTATGAACACTGCAGTACATGTGCCCCTATGCATCAGCACCCTGTATCCCTTGGGTAAATTCCTAGCAGTGCTATTGATGGGTCATAGGGGAGTTCTATTTTTAGTTTTTTGAAGAACCTCCACACTCTTTTCCAGAGGGGCTGCACCAGTTTGCATTCCCACCAACAGTGTAGGAGTGTGCCTGTGAAGATGACAGAATCTTAAACTGTGTTCATCTCTCTCCTCCCCACCATTTCCTATATTGAGATCATTCAAGGTTTTGATTTCAGATCATTTCTTTATATTATGCATATGTAATTATTCAGACTTAACTATAAATGTCCGTGCTCAGTTGGTTAAGTGTCCGACTTCAGCTCAGGTCATGATCTCGTGGTTCATGAGTTCAAGCCCCACATTGGGTTTCGTACTGACAGCTCAGAGCCTGGAGGCTGCTTCAGATTCTGTGTCTCCCTCTCTCACTGCTCCTCCCTTGCTCATGCTCATGCTCATACTCTGTCTCTGCCTCTTTCTCTTTCTCTCTCTCTCAAAAACAAATAAACATTAAAAAGGAATTTAACTATGAATGTCCTGTATCTCCTTATGTATACTTTTTAAAAAGAATTTCTTTTCATGTTTATTCCTTTTTGAGAGAGAGATAGAGACACCATGAGTGAGGGGGGAGGAGAGAGAGAGGGAGACACAGAATCCGAAGCATGCTTCAGGCTCTGAGCTGTTAGCACAGAGCCCAACACAAGGCCTGAACTCATGAACAGCAAGGTCATGACCTGAGCCAAAGTCAGATGCTCATCCAACTGAGCCACACAGGTGCTCCATTATACTTTTGTTTTAATGGAATATAACTTTCTGTAACTTTTCTTTAAAAAGACAGTTTCTGTAAATAGTACATTTCTTGTGTTCTTAAACTTGGGGGCTAGTTTGGACATAAGATTTTGGATAAAATAATGTTATTTCTGGACTTTGTGGCTATTACTTAATTTTCTTCTAGCACCTAGTGTTGTCAATGAGAAGGCTGATGTCAATCTGATTCTTTTTGCTTTGCAAACAGTATTCCCTTCAAAAGCATTTTGTGATTTTTCTAATTATTTTTCTGAACTTTTTCCAAAGTGTGCTTAGAATAGCTATCTTCTCATTACCTTGGAGAATGAGTCTACTCAGTAATGGGGTCTTTATTACTCTTTAGTTTTGGAAAGATTTCTTCTCCTACTTTTTATTTCTGTTTGTCCCTCTTTCTTGTCTCTTTCTGGCCTCTTTAGAACTGTTTTAAGTAGATGTTGGCCTCCCTGACATAGTCTCAATGTGTCATTACTTTTATTTAACCACTTTCGTCTCCTATTCTAGGAGAATTCTTTGACTTCTTGTTTTCTTGCTTCTCCCCGACTTTGTTATGTCCATTCTACAATTTACTCCTTATATTTCAGTGTGTTTAAAATTTTCAACATCATTCATTTACTACGTAACTATTTGTGTTTGTTTTAATGGATAGTATAGCTTTTTTGATCTCCATGAGAATCAGTAACACTTATTGTTTTTTTTCAGTTTAGACTGCTAACTGTCTTTTCTCAAGTGTTAGTTCTTTGGTTGATTTCATTTTGTGTTTAATGATGTTGGTTGAACTTAACTATCTGGTGATTCTTCCTTATCTGCTCTCATCTTTGTGTTTGTGTTATGTTTGTGAATTTCTCTCTGTTTATTCATACGTGTTGCTTCTTAATTCAAGATCATTCTTTTTTTTTCCTAATTAGAATATTTTTTATTACTTAATCTACTTGTAAATTGAATTTAAAATTTATTTCCACTAGTGTGCCTTTTTTTTTTTAACAAATAGTTTATTGTCACATTAGTTTCCACATAACACTCAGTGCTCATCCCCACAAGTGCCCTCCTCCATGCCCATCCCCCCCACCCCCCACATCCGTACTTTCAGATGATTGTGGGGGAGAGGCAGGATGTAGGATCAGGACAAGTGAGCCAGTAGCTTATCTTCTGGGTGAAGTGTTTCCCTCTTCCTTCTCGGTGTCACCAACTCTCCCTGCTGCCTCTCTTCTTCCCTTCCCTGAGTACCCAGACTTTCTGCTTTAGCCTGGAGGGTAAATGTCATGCCGCAACCTACTTATGACAAGCTGTGGAGGATAAAAGCCAGGATGCCCAGGTGCTCTGAATGCATTTTTTTTTTTCAAAGAATGGCTCTGATGATTGCCACAGGGCCTTCTTCCACTCCTTGTCTCTGTTGCTTCAAGAGTGAAACATTCCCAGAGCCACCTCTTCAATACGCATGTTCTTGTGGATTTTTTATTGTTATTTCCCTTCTCAATCCCATCTTCCTTCAGTCTTTTAAGAATTCTTTAAAATTGTTTACCCACCAATGGCATGGCTTTTTGTTTCCCTCATTGTTATAGAGGCATAGATCTCTACGGCTTTCGATTTCTGTTATCTCTACCATATCTATAATAACTATGCCCACAGTCATTTCCAGAAATAAACACTATTATTACATATGATTCAGTGACTTTTTAGCCATATGTTGTGGTTTAGGGTAGGCAAAGATGTGGGTTCATTTTTGACATTTTGTCTTAATATCCAGAAATTGTCTTTAAATGGACCTTTATCCTATGATTTCTATCACAGTGGAAGGTATAACATTATGCTAAGTTTAGTGGAATTCTTTCTGCAAACTGTCTAAGATAATAGAATGGAAGAGCTTTGTTTCTGAGGATTTATCTAATGTGGGTATGGAGTGTGGAGATCCTAAAGGAAGAGACTGTTAACATGGTACTTACACTGTCTTTCCTAAATGTTGGATGTCTCCAAACAAGGTTGTAGTAAGTATAGGATCAAAGGCAATTAAAGATTGAATTTCCTGAAAACTGCCTGAAGTGTCTATATTCTGGGTCGTTGATTAAACAAAGATCCATATGCTTGAGATACCATATGTGCAGGCAGGAGTTGACATTCTGTTATGAAAATTTAAGAGCATAACTCTTATCTTTGCCCAGATGGGAGGCTGTCCTCTCTCTGTATGAAGGTTCACCTGAAGTTTCTTTTTTTCTCAAACAACAAGTTAAGATCAAGAAAGCAGGCAGCTATTCACTTGAAAAGCCACATTTTATGGCCATGAGATATAGAAGACATAAAAGGCCAACATATGAGTTGGAATTTTTGGTCCCTTCCCTATCATTATTATGTAATAATTTCCTATGATTCCTAATACTGCTTCTAAAAAGTAGGTAAATAATATTGTAAAATATTATATCACAGAATAATCATGATGGCCTTTAATTTTATTGTTTTCACAGTTCTACTTCTTATATAAAAGATCAGGCCCTAATATTTTTAGATCTAACTCATAATGAAGTGGTGACTTCCAATCTAGTCTAAATGTCCATATCAAGAAAGGAGAAAAGGCAGATACAGTAATTCTAACCCTTGGTTAGAGGCATAAGTGAAATTATTCCCCCCTAATTTCATAGGTTGATCTTTCTTCTTATTAGATTCTGTTATGAAAGCCATCACTGTGTTGCATTTCTCATTCAACCATTCAGAGATCCTTGGGAGGCAATACACCTAATCCAGATTTTCTAGGAAGAAGAAGGTCCACCTTTTTTACTCCTGGCTCGTAGTTGCTTTGTAAAACGTGAATGCCAGTGTTGACAGATTTGTTTCATCATTTGAGAGAGCCAGAGACTGCAAGGTAAAGCACAATAAGACAAAAACTAAGAGTTGCTATAGATGACAGGTAATTCGGGAACTGACCTTCTAATGTTAACTGAGTTTAGTGGGGCTAGTCCACCCTTATTTCTTTCAAATTTCTTTTGGCCAAGGACTGGTTAGAAGGACCTAAGATTAAAACAAAATGGAAAATCTTAAAAACGGATACCCATAACAGCCAGAATATTCGGGCCATTCTTCACTGTTATGCTCTATTCTAAGAGAGTTTCAAGGGGAGGGGGGGCAGATTGTTTTTGCCATTTGGAAGTATTCAAAAAGTCATTATGGTCACTTAAAAATGCAGTAACTTGCCTTTCCAGAACTATTTTGTATTTAATCTATTTCAGGATTATATAGCTACATCTAAGTAAGTCAAACTCCGAAATGAATTTTTATTTTCCATCTATTCTGCTGTTTATGCAGTGAAACTAAATAGTGCTGTATACTCCTTCACATAATACTGGATATCAGCATTAAAAAAAAAGAATTTTGAGGGCATCTTGGTGGCTCAGTTGGTTAAGCATTCGACTCTTGATTTCATCTCAGGTCTTGATCTCACTGTTCATGAGATTGAGTCCCATGTTGAGCTCTGTGTTGACAGCATGGAGCCTGCTTGGGATTCTCTCTCTCTCTCTCTCTCTCTCTCTCTCTACTTCTCCCCACTTCTCCCCCTCCTTCTCTCTGCCCCTCTTCTGCTCATGCAGATGTGCTTACATACTCTCAAAATAAATAAACATAAACAAACAAATAATTTTAGACTAAACTGTACCTTATAACTCCACCCCCCCAAGCCCAGAGATCCAGAGATCTAGGAATACACATACACACTTACATCACCCACTTGATAGTTTTAGCTTCTTCATAAAAAAAAAAAAAATGCTGTTTGTGTGTGCAAAGACATGAATGCCAGGTTACCACTTGATTACGGCAAGCAAATAAAAATAAAAAGGGGCACAGTGGAAATTAAATCACATGAATAGCTTCTTAGAAGTTGTTTTCTTCCTTACAATTAGCTGCACACACCTCAAGGCTTCTTGAGAGGTCATTGAAGGCCTAAAGAGTAAATATTCCTTGGCAGTCACTTTATATTTTCTCCTAGATGAGTTGTTTTTAATGGTTAAAGCAGTAGAGTGCAGCCGATATACAGAGAAAGTGACAGGTGCCAGTTTTGTTATTAAATCTCAGCCGCGGAGCCTCTGAATTTCAAATGAGGCCCCTTATTGGCTGCATGTGTGAGGGGTCAGGGGATGGGAAAGCGTGACCAGAGCAGAATGGGTTTCACTTCACTGATCTACTCCAAAGTCTTCATTAAACATGGACATAACATTTGCACTTGTTTTGTTTGTTCTAGACAGTTTGGATAATTACCCTCTGAAATGGTGTGCACCCATGTAGATTTGTGTATTTGTCAAGGGGAGGGAGTGTTGAGGCAAGGGGAGAAGGAAGACCAGGGTTCATTGCACCGTTTATTTTAATCCTTCGGTGATGATTGCATTTCTCAACCTCCATACAGAACCTCATCATTTGCTCCTTAAAACTGCTAGTTCAGGTCATTCAATTGAAATGTTATTTGATTCTAAGGGTAGCTTTTTGCAGCTCTCATTCCTTCTCCTCCCCCTCCCAGTGACTCTGAGGACCCCCATTGACTTGAGAAGGAACTCTGCCCTCTACCAGAAAAGAATGAACGGAATAACTCAACCTTAAAGAAAAAAGACAACCAGCCTGTGAAACCCTCTCCTCCAAATAAAAGAGGTCAGGCAGAGATGGGAGGAGGAAGCAGAGACCATTGTCATCATGTTGCTCTCCTTACGTGTCATCATTTGGATTGGGAGGGTCAGCAGTTCTGAGAAAGCCATTCCTAGTGGTCCGTACACAGGAGTCAAGAACAAGCATATCTTGGTACCATGTCTTAGCATTTCTTCATCAGCTTTGCTGTGTTTATGCACTTCCTACCTCAGAAGGTAGATAATAATCTCATAAGATCATTAGCCCTTCCTACCTCAGAAGGTAGATAATCTCAATATTTTTGTGTAGTGAAGAGAGAAAACAGTCAATCCTGTAATGCCACCTAACCAAAAATCCTCGTCACCATGACAATTTTTTTGAGGATGGGAAAAGTTATTTCTGCAGAGAGATTTTCTTTGTTAGAACCATGACATAAGAGGGGATCCCATCATACATCTTACACTGCATAGCACTTTTAATTCTCTCCCATATGCTATCAAAGGTAGATAGATGGCATTAACATTGCTAAGAGCTTATTATGGGGCAGATCCATTTTTTTTCATTAGACCCAAAAGTCACATTTATTTATTTATTTATTTATCTTAAATAGTTTATTGTCAAGTTGGTTTCCATGTAACACTCAGTGCTCATCCCCACAAGTGCCCTCCTCCATGCCCATCTCCCCCCTCCACCCCCACACCCATCAGTCCCCAATTTGTTTTCAGCATTCAAGAGTCTCTCATGGTTTGCCTCCCTCCCCTCTCCCCCACTATTTTTCCCCTTCTTCTCCCACATTATCCTCCTTTAGCTTCCTCCTAATCTACCCGTATGTGCAAACATATGGTATCGCGGCAGATACCGTTCTAAGTGCTTGATACCTATAACTCACTTAATTCTCATAACAACTCCATGAGGAAAGTATTGTTGTTACTATTATAATTATTTTTTAAAAGATGATTCTCATGCTTTGAGAAATTGAGTAATTTGCTTAAGTAACAAAGCTAATCAGAAGCTGAGCTGGGATTTGAGCCCAGACACTATCTGACACCAGAGTGTGTGTTCGTAACCACCATGCTTCTCACGAGATGGAGGTAGAGCAGGCTAAGATACAGTGGGAACCCAAGTGCTTAATGACCTGCCTTTATTGTCCAAAGTACTAAAGCTGGACGAAGTGTCCTGACAACTTGCTCTAGATTTCCCCCACTGGTACCATCTAAGGATTGTATCTCTGGAAATGGTACCTGAAGAGCCTGTCCTCCCAGGTGACTGGGCACGGAGAGCAATCTTCTTCTGTGAAGCTGCCATACTTGGGACGTTAAGAGTGGCACGCACCAAAGGCCTGTGTGTACATCATGCTCTACTAGGTCCTGTGCACAGTCAAACCAAGAAATAGTTCAGAACTTAGGAATCTCACAGTCTACTAGGAAGCCAAGACATGGAACAAATGGGACACAGAAGTTAATGGAGTTTTCTTTATTTCAGGATGTGCCTACCTGGTGATTGAAAAAAAAGATTAGCTGATTATTTCATCTAACAACTTGGTGCAACTTTTGAGCCTTTTAAGAAAGGAATTAACTAACCTATTTGAGTTTCAAAAATTTTAGAGTGAAGGGGAGTTGATATGGATCAACAGTACTTTTTGAGGATATGCTTGGTGCCCAGCACTATGACTAAACACGTTAAAATATCGGGGCGCCTGGGTGGCTTAGTCAGTTAAGCATCCGACTTTCGCTTAGGTCATGATCTCGTGGTTTGTGGGTTCGAGCCCCACGTCGGGCTCTGTGCTGACTGCCAGCTCAGAGCCTGGAGCCTGTTTCAGATTCTGTGACTCCCTCTCTCTCTGACCCTCCGCTGCTCATGCTCTCTCTCTCTCTCCTAGAAGTAAATAAAACATTTTAAAAAATTAAAAACAAAATATGAAGACTATTGGAGGCAGATTAGTTACTGGGTGGTGAGCACCCAGTATCTGCCAGAGTGTGAATTGATCCCGTACCCTCCAGTGTTCAGCTGCTTCAGAATATTGTTCAAATGAGGTGACAAACTCCATCCATAGACAAATATGGGCACAACTAATAGACAAATACTGTAAAGGAGAATTTTGTATAAGAAGAAAGAGACAAAGTTACTATTTCCAAGGAGCTTATACTTGCATTGGAAATTATGTGATGTAAGTTATGAAAAAGCTAGGGATAAGTATGTGGCTATATCTGTGGGTACCATGGGTACATACTCGTGTAGCACTCAAACTAGTAAAGAGAAAAGCCAAATTGTTTTAATGTTTATGTCAGCATTTATGTTGTCTTCTGAAGAATTTTTTAGGTCTATTTAAGACTGAGAGTGAGGATTGTATAACTCGTTTATGACTTCTGGTATGATCTTCTTTACAATAAGCTTGCCTGATGGGCTCAGGTTTAGGTGATAAAAGAGGGTTATTTTTTGAAGGTATTTATTTATTTATTTATTTATTTACTTACTTACTTACTTATAAAGAGAGAGTGCACACATTCATGTGAGGAAGGGGTAGAGAGAGAGGGAGATGGAGAATCCCAAGCAGGCTCCACTCTGTCAGTATGGAGTCCAATGCAGACTTCCACCTTACAAATTGTGAGATCATGACCTGAGTGAAAACCAAGAGCCAGATGCTCAAATGACTGAGCCACCCAGGTGCCCTTGTACTTTCTCATTTTTTTTCTTAAAAAAATTTTTTTCGACATTTGTTTATTTTTGAGAGACAGAGGAGAGCATGAGCAGGGGAGAAGCAGAGAGAGAGGGAGACAGAGAATCTGAATTAGGCTCCAGGCTCTGAGCTGTTTGTTACCACAGCTAATCCAGTTTTTATTATTCTCAACTCATTGCAAGACTGCAGTGTTGTAGGGGTGCCTGGGTGGCTCGGTCAGTTAAGCTCTGACTTCGGCTCAGGTCATGATCTCATGGTCTGTGAACTCGAGCCCCATGTTGGGCTCTGTGCTAACAGCTCACAGCCTGGAACCTGCTTCCCAATATGTGTGTGTCTCTCTCTCTCTGACCTCACTTGATCTCTCTCTCTCTCTCTCTCTCTCTCTCGAAAATAAATAAATGTAAAAAAAATAAAAAATAAAAAAGACTGTAGTGTTGTAGTATATGTCCTTGGCCAGTTCTAGCTGTGTGTCCTCAGGTGAGTCATTTAACTTCCCTGTGTCTGGTTTCCTCATCTGTCTCACGATGATCAGCATACAAGTTGTTGACATCTGGGACCTTGTTTGCTAAAATCTAGGTACTCTAGAAAGAGGTGGCCATTTGAAATTGGAATTTTGGCTTAGACTTCCTCCCCCCAAAAGACTCATTCTCCTGGTGACTCTTGGGCATGACATGGAGGGGCAGCTACTACAGCGGGCCTGACTTAGTTGTGTTTCGCATATTCGTGTATTTGCACACGTGAAACAGTCTGTTAGGCTCGTGGGGGAAAAAAGGCCTTCCCCTGTCTGAGCCAGGAGCTGACACAGAGGCAAGAATGGAGCTCAATTGTTCCCATGATCATTTTAAATTAAAGGAACATGCATTGGAAGGGAGTGGCGAACTCAGAGAACCTTGGCTGAGGCACACTTAGAGGCTTATCGTTGTAGGCTCAAAATACGTAATTTTATTAAAAGAAAATAAGAACCTAATGCATTCAAATGTTTTAATTATTTATCCACCGCTGTTTCAACTTGTCCTCTGATGTTGGCCGTGAGTCAGATGCAGATTTAAGCTGTGTTTTAGTGATTATTATGCCCGCATTAGCTTTTCTTCCCTATTCGAAATCAAATCAAAAGACATTTTTTCTTGTTTTTAACTTATTTTTGTTTTATGACAAGAATGAAAAAAATAATGTTTCATGAAGGAAAATGAAAGCCTAGTTGAAGGGGTTCAGAATGAGCCTCCCCAAAATGTGCCACATTGGCATATGGATTATTTTGAGCCGAAGGCGATCAATGCCCAACGGACTCAGGCAGAGCTTTTGACCTGCCCTGTAAGCGCCTCCGAGAATTTGGACAGAGGGCCTGGTCTAGGAAGAGCGCTATCTAGAGATAACTACAGAGAGGCTAGGGGCACCTGAGTGGCTTGGTCAATTGAGCCACTGACTCCTGATTTCAGCTTCAGGCGTGATCTCACGGTTCGTGAGTTCGAGCCCCACATCAGACTCTGCACTGCCAGTGTGGCGCCTGCTTGGAATTCTCTCTCTGCCTCTTTCTCTCTTCCTCCCCCTCCTCCTTGTGCTCTCTCTGTGTCTCTCAAAATAAAGAAACAAACTTTAGGAAAAGAAGAGTATAGGCTAGATGTGGTAAAGTGGAGGAAGCTCAGCGTGGCCTGCAGATCAGACTCCTCTGTATGTCTCATTGTGTCTGCTTGATATGGCAACCGTTTGTTTGCCGAACATTTGCTCTTCCTATTTTCCTGTGGATTGTCTTTCTTCCCTTTGAGGCCCCGAGCCCCAATCCCATTCCTTAGCTCAGGATGCATATAAACCTCAACTGCTAGGCTTGTTCTTGATCTCATATCTTTGGGGCTCCTGTATATATAAAATTAAATTTGTTTTTCTCTGTTAATCTATCTAATGTCAATCTGATTATTAGACAAGCCAAAGAACCGGGAGGGGAAGAAGGAAAACCATTTCTACCCATCTCTACATATGTATCCCTGTCAACTAGGTTCCAGAAAAAGAAAGGTCCCCAGTTGACAAGGATACATATATAGGGATGGATAGAAAATATTTTCCTTCTCCTCCTGGTTCTTTGCCTGGACATCAGATGGACATAAGACAGATTTTATATATAAATATACGTATACATATACATATAAATATATACACATACTCTATAAATATAGGCTTCAAGGACAAAACCTGTTTGGAAGGAAGCAAGCCTCCGTGGGTCAAAGAGGTTGGTTTCCTGACTCAGAGAGTGCCTTTAGCGGGGTCTTTTAAGCTATTCTATGCCTGTGTTTCTTTATTAGAAATAGGGTGTACAAAATTCTCTTGTACCTTTCATACTTACTCTATTTAATTCAATTTAAATGACTATGTTTTGAGGCTTTAAAGTATGATTAGCACTTTGATGGAGCTGCACTAATCCATAATAATGTTTTAAAGTACTAGATGGAATTATTTGCTGAATAGAGGCAATTAAAATCTTTTGCCTTCCTGTACTTGAAGTAAGGATTAAATATGGACACTTCCTCTTCCATCTTTAATTCCTCACCTCTCTTGAGGAAGCAAATACAGGAGAAGTGGCGGCATTATTTGATATGTGGAATAGGAGAATCTACTTTTATTTAGCCAGAGGATTGTAGACTCTGAAGGTTGGAAGAAGCCTTAGAAGACAGGTAGTGCACCCATGGGATCTTCCATTTGAATAGTGAAACTGACCTGCGATTCTAGGGAAGAAGGCCATTTTTTGCTTTTAAAGCAAATAGTTCTTTGAAAGCTGTTTTAAAGAGAGCCTTTAGTTAAATGATTGTCTACTGCTGCATGAATTATAGGGTTTTAACCATAAACTCATCTGCATGCTAAATTAGTACATGATGACAAAAACCATGGAGAACATATTTCTTGCACTTTAAATCTCAGTTAATCTAGATAGAGGAAAATATCCTGAGAAATCAGTAATTCAAGAAAAAAAGCAATGAAAGACACTGACCCTTTTGATGAATCCACAAAATGTAAGTTAAATGCCTGCTAGTCAAGGCATAGTACTGGATGCTTCAGAGAAACAGATGCAGCGTGAGGTGTACTTTGTCTCCAGGAATATTTTCCCAGTTATTTTCAGAGAGTATTTTCAGAAACCAAGGCCTCTTTGTAGAAGTGGAGGTGTCACTTCCGGGGCCAAGGGAAATCCAAGGAGGCACCAGGCCCCTTGTTACCTGCTTTGGTCCAAGGACTTTTAGGGGGAGAAAGGGTCCTCTTATTTTAACTGAAAAGATTCTACCCTTTAAATAAAAGGTTGAACATTACACAAGGTCTTTATTTCAGAAATACTAAAATTTTATAATCAAATATTAACACCCTGCATACATGTTTTTTGCATTTCTTTTCATTCTTTCCCTTTTCACAAGGTTGTGCTAAATTCCTCAGAAGGGAAGAAAATTTGTGTAACAGAATTTTATTTATTTATTAAAAAAATTTTTTTAATGTTTTTACTTATTTTTGAGAGACAGAGAGAGACAGTGTGAGCAGGGGAGGGTCACAGAGAAAGGGAGACACAGAATCTGAAGCAGGCTCCAGGCTCTGAGCTAGCTGTCAGCACAGAGCCGGACACAGGGCTTGAACCCACGAGTTGTGAGATCATGACCTGAGCCCAAGTCAGACAGTGGGAGAAGGGGAGGGTCACAGAGAAAGGGAGACACAGAATCTGAAGCAGGCTCCAGGCTCTGAGCTAGCTGTCAGCACAGAGCCGGGACACAGGGCTTGAACCCACGAGTTGTGAGATCATGACCTGAGCCCAAGTCAGACACCCAACCGACTGAGCCACCCAGGCGCCCCAATATTAACAGAATTTTAAAAAGCCACAGTTATGGCTATTGTTTTTTTCCCTGGGTTGTTTGGTGAAGAAACCAACATACTGTTTCTCTTTTTGGATTTATTTTGGATTGCAAATCCAAGAAATTTAAATTTCTCTTTGTTAATTAAAATTAGATTTCTTTCAACTGACTAGGATTTACTAAATGCCTAGAATGGATCCAGAACAGAAGTTTATACCCAAGTGTAGCTAGGAGAAAATATGGATATACAATAAATTTAAAACACAGCCCTGCTCCTGAGGAGTTTATAGTCTAGTTGGGCAGACGAGGAAAACCCAAGAAGTCACAATGAGTAAGAGTGAGTTTCTTAATGCAAAAATTCCCTTTCTCCAGCTAACTTTCATGAGGTAAGGATGATTCAATAGAGCATGGGCTGAGTAAGCAATCAGAAGAAATAAGTCTTGTGGCAGAGAAATAAAGCACCAGCTCATAAGGGTTTTCCCCACATCACAAATAAAATGGTAACTAAAGAGAAAAACTAGTACCTTCGAAACACTTTGCTGCCAAGGGGCTTGGCATTTCCATAATGGTGCGGAAGGAGAGACGTCTCTGATTTCCATAGTATTTTGTAATTAATTTGGTGCTCTTATGGAAAATTAATTGGTTTTTGGATAATGAAATAGAAAGAAATATTCAGACTCTGGCATATTAAAAGAAATTCTCTTTAATAGACACAATGTCAGCCTGATAATGTGGTCTTGCTCCCTCAGGTGCTCAGATGCAGTTTCAGGGTAGCCCGAGAGAGAGCCCTGGTGGCTTAACAGTTAAGCAAGCTTCTCCCTTGCAACTAAAGCTAAGCAGATTAATTAAAACTTAAAAGCATTATGATTTAGTTATGAATAACAGTTTGCGGTGACAGAGCTCCCCGTCTGTAATTCACCATAACAAAATGACACTTGGGCTCGCTGCTGCTATAATTAGCTTTTGATATACTATTTCTTGGAGATTTCTCGCCAGCCACAGCCTGTGTGTGTTTCCAGATGTCCTACACATACTTAAAAATGGTAAACATTAATTTATTGGGATGACAGCTGTGGGTCAAGTTTGAGGTTGATTGATAATTCCTTATTCAAATGTGTGCCTATGCGGCTTCATTTGTCATCTCCTAGTGAAACAGAAAGCCATTCTACCACATTCCTAGTTAATATTTCATTTTTTTTCATAAATTATCTGTAAAGGCAAAAGCAATAGAATTTAGACCTTTCTCCACCAAATGGCGTGGAATATTAATGGAGCTGAGGGTTTTTAAGAATTATTTTGCAGCCAGAAGGGTTGTGATTTGTTAACCTGACACATTTGTATTTGCACAGTGCTAAGCACACAGTGGGCGCTCAATAAATGCTGCCCAGCGACTGTGAGGGAGCTCAAAACACTTTCCCTATGACAGACCATAATTCCTCCAAGCAGCCTTCCCATTTTATAAATTAAGAAACAGCAGACCTGAGAAGTTTTCCTAAGAGATGATAAAATGATTCATCTCTAGGTCACAGTCAACTTGAGAACACAGAAAATGACCTGTGCTCACAGAAGATCTATTCTTTCTGACTTATTTATTTGGTTGGACTCAAAGTACACATCTTGCTAAACCTCCTTCTCTCTGACTCCCTATAAGGAGCCAAAATAGATTCCTGAAATATAAAGAAAAGTCCGTTATTTAGCAAATAATCTTATCTATAAGGCACCAATCTGGTTGACTGAATTTGCCACCAAACTGGCTGAAGTTTGTCAGTTTTGAAATGACAATTTGTGTAGGATTTTGGTACTTTGGGTACGTGGCCATGATCAGAATGGGTGAATGCCTGCTATGAGAGTATAGTCTTCAATAATAGGACAACAAAAGATGTCATCAGTGCAGTAAAATATGCAATGTAACTAGTTATTGGGTCTTATGCAAACCATGTACCTAGAAGATGACCAATTTTGACCAACTCTAAGTTGTATAGTGCCGTGTAACTACTTAGTTTATATTACATTAACCCAATTCTTCCAAACAAGAGACTAGACCCTCTTACTATGCTACCAGAAACAATTTGAGGTTTAAAATGATCTATGGCTTCCTGGAAACAAGGAATGCTTGCCGTTTACACTTCATAGTCACTTAATTATGAATATGTTATACTACAAGACATCCCTCTAAACCAGAAAGTTTTATTTCAGTATATCCATATGCAAAGTAAGGAAATTAAGATGCAAAGAATTTTGGTGACTTGCCTAAGGTCAACGTAATTTTGCAAGTGAACAAAAAATAAAATTCAGTGAGTTTTTTAAAGGTCGAATTGCATGTTTTCTAACAAAAGTGTTGACATTATTAAATTTTTTCTCCTTCTCTGTATGCTACATTCTCATGAAAATCTAATTTTTTAACAATTCTTTTTTTAATGTTTATTAATTTGAGAGAGAGAGATAAAGAGAGATTAAGTGGGGCTGAGGCAGAGAGAGAGGGAGATGACGGAATATGAACCAGGCTCCAGAGGCTCCAAGGTGTCAGCACAGAGCCCAAGGTGGGGCTTGAACCCTGAGATCATGACTTGAGCCAAAGTTGGGCATTAGCCAACTGAGCCACCCAGGTGCCCTGGAACTCTAATTTTTTGACCATGCCACCCAATCACAAAATAGGTATTCACTCGATCTTGGGTGGACAATTGAGCAGAACAGATTGTAGTAAACTCATAACGTAAACATTTGTTTTGTTTTGTTTTGTTTTTGCATTTTGGGGAGTTTGTTAATTCTGTTCAGATGGTTGGAGAAATTGATGTGGGTGGTTAACAATGTAGAGTTGATAGTGGGAGCAGTTTTATCTCTCAGGCTTATTTATGATTGCACTGCCAGCACAAAAAGACAAGGAAAACATTTTAATATTTATACTGTGTCATTTGGAAACATTGGGTAATAATCATGGTATTTTATTTTTAAAATTATCAAGCTTCATAAAAGAATCTATGATGATAAAGTTCCAGTGCAAATCAAAATTTTAAAGTGTATAAACCTACGATAGAATGTTAAGTAAAAACAGAAACTTATAAAAATTTAAATATTACCACAATGATTTTGATAAAAATATTAGTTGCTAAATTCAATAGAAATAATTCATATTTAAAAAAGCTAACCACAAAGTAAAAAAAAATTCTTGAAAATGAAAAATAAAGTAACACTTGACTTTTTAAATTAAAATATTATAATTCCATAAAAGAATGGGGTTCCTGGGTTGCTCAGTTGGTTGAGCAGCTGACTTTGGCTCAGATCATGATCTTGTACTTTGTGGGTTTGAGCCCCACTTTGGGCTCTGTGCTGACAGTTGACAGCTGACAGTTGACAGGCTGACAGCCTGGAGCCTGCTTCGGATTCTGTGTCTCCCTCTCTCTCTGCCCCTCCCCTGCTTGTGCTCTGCCTCTCTCTCTTTCTCTCTCTCTCTATGTCTCAAAAATAAATAAACATAAAAGTTTTAAAAATATTATAATTCCATAAAACAAAGTATTACCAATAATATTGTTAAGTTGTAAGTGTATCTTTGAGAAAAAACCTTCCATCTATAGAAGCAGTTTTTCAGACTCAATGCTAGTTATAATAGTAAGAAGCTAAATACTTTAACTTCAGATAATTTCATGTCTTATTCATTCATGAGAATTTTCTAAACAATTTGTTTTTGAGGGGGAGGACTGAGGACAACAATTTTGAAAAATAATCTCCTTTTATTTTGTTTTCAATTTAAACTGTCAGTTGTCTTCTTTAGTCTTTATGTTCAACTCTGCTTAGCTTGAGTATTTATCTTTTTCTAAAGCTTCATTACTGACATCAGATTTAGTGCCCTGTTGTTCGTTTTCTAACTTGGGTAGGTCTTTGAGCTGGAATAAGAGTTACCCATGCAATAGAAGTTTTTCCTTGTTAATTCTCTGTTTCCTTCTCCCCTTAAGAATTACGGAGTTAAAGAACACTTTCAAAATCAGGAAAACATTATCTGATGCAAAATGTTAATTTTAAATAGTGTGTGTGTGTGTGTGTGTGTGTGTGTGTGTGTGTGTGTATGCACAGAGAGAGAGAGAGAAAGAGAGAGAGAACCTCATGTTGCACATGATTCAGATTTTGGACATTTTCTGTCTCTCTACAACCATACTGCACCAAATAGAATCTCTGCTGTTTCATACTCAAAGATCACACTCTGACTGGGTATTGGGTGTTGTGGAGAATATTATTGTCTGCTGCTCCACACAACATCCTTCTTGTGGATTTAAGAAGAATGTTCTCTCTAACTTAACACTAGGATAAACTTGCTGCTTCTTGGCAGCTGCTGAAATGGTACTAATATTTTGGAGGAAACTAAGAATTCTGTCTTCTTTATCTTTGGCCACCAGGGAACTCAGAGGTCATTTGCCATCCATTCTTTTTTTTTTTTTCTTAATTATTTTTAATGCTTATTTAGTTTTGAGACAGAGAGACACAGAGTGTGAGTTGGGAAGGGTCAGAGAGAGAAGGAGACACAGAATCTGAATCAGGCTCCAGGATCTGAGCTGTCAGCACAGAGCCTGACACGGGGCTTGAACCCACAAACTGTGAGATCATGACCTGAGCTGAAGTTGGCTGCTTAACTGACTGAGCCACGCAGGCACCCTTGCCATCCGTTCTTATACACAGATGTACTCTTTGGTATACTAATTTTATCCCATTTCAATCACTTGTCTACGCTAAGTTTCCCTTTGCCTTTTGGTATTTTTTTCCTATGAAATTATGTTCATCTGTTAGATTCCTCAGTTTTTGTTTGCTTTTTAGAAAAGGCAAAATAGAGAACAAAGATGAAAGAAGTAAGAAGAAGGAATATTAAAAAAAGGAAAGAAAAGAAAGAAGAGAAAGGAAAATCTTAAATGAGCTGAACAATTATACATTTAATTTGGACTGCATAAAGAGCTTAGCAAATGGTTGACACACCATCACTGCTTTCTTAGCAAATTGAATCTTGGGATGCTTTTTCAATGTTCTTTTCTGCTTAATCTCTTGTGAACTTATTTTGATACAAGTTCCTGGTTCCCAAGCACTGTGTCTCATTCATCTTTGAATCTCTCCAGCCCTCCCTGATGTCTAGCACTTTGACTAGAACATAATAGAAACTTAATAACTAGGAACTGATTGAAATATATTACTCAATACTCAGATTTTCAGAATGGCATGAAATATTTTTGCACTTATATTTTGGTTGGTTCTTTTAATTATTTCACCAGAAACACAATAATCAGGGGGAAAGAAATATCTAGTGCTCACGGTGGGGGTAGAAATGTCGATGATTTTTCTTCTGCATGGAAAGGACACAGCTCTTTCAAATTCAGCAGCTGAGTGGATCCATATGCCTTCCAGGCAGAATGTAGCCAGGGTAATGCTACAGATAATGTAATTAATTAACCCTTTTGTAGTCTTAGGATTTCAAACTTCTAGGTAATGGCATTTGTATAGTAATTTCCCTTCCTTCTATATAAGATCTTTAGTAGAATCACAAAATAAGATTTGCATTTAAATGTAAATGGTGGAAGTAAGGCAATGAAAGTTATTAAAATGAACACTTGATAAATTTGGATAAAAGTGGCTTAGTACAATAAACTATATCTTACATGATCATTTGTATTCTGGACATCATTGGTGAATGCCCATGGTTGTTTAATCTTTGCTTTGTCACTTCTGTTCTGCTTTGGTTTGATAATCAGCATTTCTTTTTTAATGAATGATGATTTCAAACTCGTGGAGAGAAATAACCATATTTTATAGAAGCCAGGAAGCTCAAAATGATTTAATCACTCTAGAATGTGTTCAAAGTACATTTATAACAGGATATGGGTGCATAGAGAGGCCCAGTGAATGAGTGACTTGTTGAAATGAAGGTCATCTAGTCAGTCTGTCTCTTACTGAGACTCAAGATTAGAGTGTCTTCTCATAGGCCACAGCACAGCACAATGCTAAATGCATAAAGGGAATGCAGGGGCCCAGTGCAGAAAAGGGCAAAAAAACCAGTCCATGTAAATGTCTTAATTTATAGATAATCTATAGATACTCTTAAGGTATATTAATCTTGAAGATTGACCACTAAGTTTGATATTTACCATGGAGAAATATCACATAACAAAAAGTCCCGCATATTTGAAAATAACTAAAAATTGTTCATATACTCAGTCTCTCCTTTTTCCCTTCTTCTCTCCCTCTCTGCTTCCTCCTCCCTGGTCCTTCTCCATTTCCATTGATTTGTTCTGGGAATTTGAATGGAAAACATATCTAAATAATTCTCTTGCTGTTATATTACAATTCTACCCAGTCTGAGACAGTTTTCTTCATATTTCCCTTACAAAAAAGATTTTTTTTTTTTTACCACAACTCTTCTCTTAATTATGGAAATCAGGGATATTAATGTGTCCAGTTTTCATTTGTATTGGGAATTAACAGTAGTTATTTAATTGTGAGGCTTTAAACAGATACATTAAAAAATTTACTGGGGTGTCTGGGTGGCTCAGTCAGTTAAGAGTTCGACTTGGGCTCAGGTCATGATCTCACGGTTCGTAGGTTTGAGCCCCGCATCGGGCTCTGTGCTGACTGCCAGCTCAGAGCCTGGAGCCTGTTTCAGTCTGTGACTCCCTATTTCTCTGACCCTCCCCTGCTCATGCTGCCATTCTCTCTCAGAAATAAATACAACATTAAAAAAATTTTTTTAAATTTACAATACAGTTTACCTCAAATGTCATTGCAATGCCAATAAAAAAAAAAAAGATGAATAGACTGAATACCATAGTAAATAAAACCTTGCTCTTTCACTTCTGGGAGGCTACTCTTTTCTCAGCCTGAGGTCTTTTGCTGAAAATGAGTTTGGTTGCCCCAGTTTAGTTTTAGAAAATAATTTATAATAAAAAAAAGTTGATGGTAGCCATATTAGTAAACAAGGACAAAGAGGATGAAACGAGCGGGGTGACTGGGCAACACTAGAAGGACACAGCGGCAGAAGGTGTGCAAGGTGACGGGGGGGAGGGACTTGTGTCAGAAGGTGCGCTGGACATTTCCTTCTAGGGGAATTTAATATATGACACAAGTTGACTCAGCTTTTCGCTAATATCAAATGTATTCTCGGATGTAGATTATTTTTTTCTTCATCCATGAAGCTTTCAAGTTTGGCCATAGAACAGGGTTGTGAGTCTCTGACAAGTAACAGAAACAATTGTCTGGCATTTGACAACCGAAGACACAATTACTGAAAGGTACAGGAATGGGTAGTTTAGAGATTTTAAAAAATATGGCCCATGTGCAGACTTTGTGAGATAGTTGTCGACCTTGACCTAGCCTTTGTAATGACTTTGGATAGTATGCCAACCTTACAGTAGGGTTTGGGATAGCTAGGGGTAAGTTGTTATAAATAGAAAAGAACATTGTTTTATAACTTAAATTTTCACATGGATTTATTTGACTTGAGTCATACTCTGTGACTCCCCCGGTATAACACATATGCCATTTATATGAAACCATATCTTTGAAGCTGTAGATAGCTCTGCGAATGGGATAGAAGTGAAGGCTTTCCATTCCTCTTGTTTTGTACTTTCCTTTGGGCATCCTGTTGTACTTTGGTCTTTGTCAGATTGGCAGCTCTGACAGCGTGTGGTCCTAGTGCGAGGTAAGTCTCCACTCTCCTCCCCAAGTCTCTGGTATCAAGTCACACGCCCAGGGGACTTCCAATAAACAGAAATTTATTGCTACAACTGCAACCACCAGATATAAAGATTGATAGGATAAGAGATTGAGTCCTACCCCAGGCTCTATGGTAATTTTGTTTAGACAAAACCCCAGGCCCAATAAGGAGGGCTGTATGAACAGGAGACTGGAGGAGAAGGAAAATGTACCTAGTTTCTTAATAAGGGATGCAACAAACTTGTTGAATGTGGAAAAGTTCTCCTCAGCACCTTTCATGGACTAAATGGAAGGAGTGAGACAACAGATCACATTTCTCTTCAAATTTGCCAAACTCCTTCCTCTCACAGTATCCAAGAAAACAGATGCAGTGTACTGTGTAGCCTTGAACATGATCCTGCTCCCAAGTCTGAGTCTGTAGAAATGCTTCTGCACTCCAAGGATGACTTAAGTAAAAGGTTTGCAACTTGTGATCCAAGCCCCTTGGACTTAGCCTCTCACGTTCTTTTCCTTTACCTTTATTTTTGAACTGTTTATCCAGTTTGTGTTTAGAAGTAAGGAGCCTCTTTCATCAAAGGGAACAGAGGTATGGCGGTTGGTTATTGTCATTGACATTCTCCATCTAAATGTAATTTCAACACATTTTTGTTTTGCATTTTAACAAATGTACATTTTGCACAAGGGGATCTAGCTGATTTGTAAACTCCTTTGGAGTTTTTTTTTTTTAACACTTAATTTTGCAAGAAAAACTTGTAGGTGGTTTTAGGGGAGAATTTTTTAAACAGTGAGGACATCAAGGACAGGTCTCCCCTGCACTTCTGAAGGATTTTAAAGCCATGCCTAATTTTCAGATCTATGAACGTCTGATGTTCTCTAGACCCACCTTGACTGTGTACAGAATAAGAGCATTTGAGCTACTGATGCTATGGCTTTCAGGTCTGTCCCAAGGAATTTTTTCTCAATATACAGTGGCTTTCTGCAATATCAAAAATTCTCTATTCAGTACTTTTTTTAAATTATAGATTTGTCAAACTGCAGGGGTTTGAAAAGGAGGTCTCCTTGTGTTTTTCTCATTTCTCTTTCCTTAGTTACTGTATCAATATTGTGTTTTCCTGGAACTTTCTGTCATTGCTGCTGTGGAAATTGATCCTTCTTTGTATTTGCTTCCCCAAACTTTTCCAACTCAATGTATCTCATGATACAAGGCTACAGACAAGCAGTTTAATAAATAGACTAAACAGAAATATTCAGAAATGTGGCTAATGATAGAGTATAATAGGTATCATAGCAAAGCCATAATTTACTTAGACAAATTATATTATACCCCAGAGTGTGATATTATGCTGATATTGAAATAATGATGATGAAGAATTTATATGATTGGGGGAAATATTCATTCTATGATAAATTGTTACAGCAACTATGAAACTATGGATAAATATAATCTCAATTACATACAAAAGTGCATACATAGAAAGAAGATAGTACGCCAAAACAGGCAAAGATTATCTCTGATTGTTGGTGTTATTTTATAAATATCCTGCCAGAAGCATGGATTTGTAGCATAAATTGCTAACTGACACTGATTTACTTAGAACCCACTGCGTACTTGGTACTGTGCTATGCGTGTGGAGCTATTATCACATTTAATCCTTGCCACACCCTTTAAAGTAGATACTAATTTCGTTTTATATAGAAGAAGCCCACATCTCAGAAATGGTGAGAAAGTTACATTAGGTCACATAGCTAGCAATAATAATTATTATCCTCATTTTATATGTGAAAACACCCAGGCTCAAAGAGATGAATTAGCTTGCTCAAGGTCATCTTGCAAAGAGTTAGCAAGGCAGGTCTGAACCTAGATCTTTTTTACTCCAACTGTCCTCATGTCTCCATTATATCACTGTGCACTCTAAAACCAAACATACAGTGACAATGATGACCAAAAAAAGTGTAGTAAAGAGAGGGATATCCAGTGGGAAAGAAAAGGAGTTTTTTAATCTCTAATTTTTCAGCTGGTATTTGCTGAGCCCTCTGACAGTTGCCCAGAGATCATGCAATATGTGTGAAAGCACATAATAACTTTTCATAGGATTGTTTCATGGTAACAATCCTTTTCATAGGATTGACCTTCTGAAAATTTCAAAATTCACATTGTAGATATTTTCCGGTGTCTCACTTAATAAATGTTTTGTTATTGTTATTCTAACTAATAATTATATAATTATTATTCTAACTAACTAATAATCCTAGTTTGACAGAAGTTACACTTCAAGCAGAGAGAGAGTTGAAAAGTTTGTATTTATTCTCAGTCTGCAAATAATGCATGCAATGGGATTATATTCATGTAATATTTTTTCCTCGGTTAATGGTTTCCTGTCTGTTTTGGGCTCCAAAAATGCATATAAAAAGTGCAAACATTACTGGCGTAAATATGGTATGTCACCAAAAACTGCTGTGGAAACTCAAAAGATAGATAAGAAATAATGAGGTTTATAGATTCATTAGCATTTGAATGATGAAACATGTATATGTGTTACTCCTTTGATCAATATTGCCCTGGAGGGAAAGTACTGTATTTAATTGTCTTTCCCAGACCTTCCACTGTGGACATCTGGTTGCTAAGCCGTCCCATAGCAGGACATTTCATTGCCTCGGTGTTGTAGATTTCAGGTTCCTATTTTATTACCAGCGATGGTGTAAGTTACAAGGATATGTATGAAAAATCTTGGTCAGAATGCTAGTAACATTTTCAGGAGGCCATCTCTTCTGTTTTATCTACATTGGCCAGACTTGACTAGCATGCATGTCCTATCATTCTAGGTTGTTAAATTCCAGTGATTTTATTATATATGTTATATACATCTGTGAGCTGCTTCGTTAAGTGAGTTTCACTGCACTGTGAATGGTTCCATTTTGTAGAGGCCTTTCATTTTGCAATTACCCAAACCATTTGCAAACATCACGTGAACATACAAAGCCAAAACAATGTTTTATTGTGCAAAAAAACAAGTGCTTTAGAGTCAGAGCAACCTGGCATCAAATACATCATTGCTTTCTAGCTGTGGTATTCAGGGAATTATTCAATCTGTGTATGCCTTAGTTTCCTCATCTGTGAAATGGGAACATTAATACCTAGTGCATGGAATCTTGAAGAGCATTAAGTAACATAAATTAAAAAGCCTGGCTCATTATACCAATTATTTTCTTTCTTTCTTTCTTCCTTCCTTTCTTCCCTTCCTTCCTTTCCTTTCCTTCCTTCCTTCCTTTCCTTTCCTTCCTTCCTTCTTTCTTTCTTTGTTTCTTTCTTTCTTTCCTCTCAATGATCTGTACTGACAAAATCATCAGAGGGAACTAGTATATGTAGTAATAATCTAAAACAAGATTGTAATCTACAAAAAGATTGCTCTTTAACTAGAAATATAGTATGTAACTTTTGTGGGGGAGAGACAGACATCTGTTTGAAGCTTGTACTAAAATTATTTCTCCAAATGCTGGCCAGTGGACGGAGAGGAGTGTGCTGTAGAAACAAACACAAGGCTCATGGCAGCCAGTAGCCATTGTGGGATGTCACAGATGCCCTGCATAAAATATAAAATGCATATTCTGTAAGTGGATAATTGAGAATTTCTTATATTCAGTTTCCTTGCTTGTGACCTGGTGGCACACATGAGGGATGGGGTAATCCAGGAGTTAATGGAGGGCAAATTTTAAAATGCCCCGAAACTTATCTTGCTATAGAGAAGGATGCCAGTGTCTACTAGGTTTCTGCTTGTTAATTTCAATGGTTGCTGCTACTGGGGAAATTGTCCTCATTTGCATTGTCTTTCAGTGACCTACCTGGAGGCAAACACCTGCAGACACTTTATGTTCACAGAAGTATCACCTGGGACAGAGACCCACATCCATTCAGTGCAACCAACTATGTTAAAATAACATTATGGGCAAATATTTCAAAGCTTAACATTTCAAATGATCGCTTCACATACTATTTTACCCCCTCTTATTGCTCATGAGTAATATATATTGCTGCCAGTATAACTTCTTGGCTTCTCCTTTGCCCTGTGTGTTTTTAACTTTGCAGATGGAATTCTTACAGAGTTTTAATTGTAGAAATTCAATTACTGCATTCACTTTTTTCTTTTTAAGATAGAGGAAAAAGTCCCTGGTGAAAGAATGATTTGATTTCAGTTGAAAATAAAGAATGAATAAGAAATAATAAAAAGGAAATGCATTTGGAAATGTGAAGAGGTATATGTTACTTATAAATTATGCATGTGTGCATGATTACATATTAAAGAGAATCTGTTAGTCATAAAAATTATCATTTGCATATTGTTTCATATATAAATGTGTTTATTCTCAGTACGAGTGCATATGCATATATAGTGAAAAATATATATTGTCCACATAATTGTAATTTATAAATTTTACTTTTTAAGAAAAATAGTCTGGAAAGGAAAATACTGAATATGTATCTTTTTTAAAGGTGTAATTCCTTTTTAAAAACTATTTTCTTGGGCTGCTTACAGCATTCTCCAAATTAATAGTTTGGAGTTGAAATGTTTTCTTTCTTGAATTGATGTTCAAAGGCTCCTTTTTATTTATTTATTTTTATTTGTATATATGTGTGTATGTGCTTAATAGTTACAATAAAAGAGAGTTAGCTGTTTGGGGGGGCGGTGTACAAGAGATTTTTAGAAAGCATTCCCTCCCTCTGTATTGCTAAAATACTGTTTGCATTGAAACTATAAACTTTATGTTTGGCTTGGTTACAGAGCCCACTGGAGGAGGAAAATCAAGCCATATTTAAAGAAATGAGGTTAAGAATTTTCAAAGCGATTATGACTTAAATTAACATGTTGAGCACAAATGGCATAGAAATGTAGTTGGTTATTATTATTATTTTTTCTAATCACTGAAACAATGAAAAAGTCTGCCTTAAAGACTTTTTCCCCTTAGGCAGTTATACTTAAAGGTTCTTGTGTTTAGGTTACAGCTTTTCATTTTGATTATTTTCAACCATGGAAATAAGAATAAAATTGTGAGCAATCTATATCATGTGACATTTACTAATTAATCTTTTTATTGGTATTGAGAAGCGTCAGGTAAACCCTTTAACAATTATTGGTAGTATATTGGAATTATCAGTATATTGATAACGATCCTGGGTCATAGGAAGTATTTTGTTACATATAGGTGCAGAGAGACAGGACATGGTCAATGACTCATGTTATAGGAGCAATCAACAGATGATTTACAATAAGTCTATAAAACCTTGGGCCAAGACACCTTCATTCATGATGTTAACCTATTCATTGCCATGGAATAGTTATCATCTTGCTTATGAATGTGTCTTATCTCCTCAACTAGACTACAACTTCAAGAAGACTTCTTTCTTCTTACCTTCTGAGTCTACTCTCTGTAGCATTATACTTTCTATAAGTATAAAGATTCAAGATTTATTAAATATCAGATTGAAAAAATTCCTGTGGGTATTGTAGTGCAAACAGAAAGATTTATATTATAGACTTTAAATATTTAAAGAAATGATAGGAAAGTAGCAGATCTAGAAATAAGTGAGACTTTTTAGAAATAATTCTTTCTATTGATGTCATCCATACATCTCAGGACTAAGTATCACTTATTGTGGCTTTTAATAAAGGTCACTTTCTGTTTTATTCTAGGAAGATATCAGATGTCCCCCGGGGCCCAGGCAGCAGAATCTGACTTCCCTTCATGAGCAGAATCTGAGATTTAGTAATCTCACAGGCTGTAGCTATCAAGTGAGGAAGATGAGGCATTTCTACTCCTCACATCAGGTAAAATAAACCCTGGCTTTAAGGAAGAAGAGTTTGGTTTTGTTTGAATCTGAATTATCCATCCTAAAGAACTATAATAATCACATGTTGAATATATTTGCTCATCTTTTCATTTCACTTGTATAGAATAATCCAGGAAGAGATTTCTGAGTAAGAAATTGGGAATGTATGGAAAGGTTAAGACAAGATTTGCCCAACTCCCCATTAGAATTTGAGACCAGCTCTATGATAAGTGGATAGACATGATCCCTCCCTCCGATGGAATTAATATTAATTCTGAAAAGCCAACACCAGCGACTCATCACCCCCCTGTTAGTGTGTACCTTAAGTAATGGGACAGAGAAGGAAGCAAACATGTTTGCGTCTCCTATCCCTCCCGCTGCCCATTGGCAGGTAGTAGAATTAGAAGTTTCACGGATACATTTCTCCTCAAGCAGCCTCTCTTCCTAGTTTTTCCACGAAGAAACCTCACGCAAATCTGGAAATATTAATAGACTAATTACCAGTGCCTTAATTTGCAAGTCCGATTCGTTTTTCCTTCTCACCCTTCCGGCCCACCTCCTCTCCTTCATATATTTCAGCAAGGAAAGAGAGGATCAAGGAGATGTGGGGNCAGTGAACTTAGCCACAAAATAAGTCAAGGGAGAAATGAAGTACTAATTAAGAAAGCGGGGGTGTTATGCAAATGGCTCATGCACCGAAGGCAGCCTAATGAATGTGCCCGGAGTGGATGGGGCGTCTTCGCCGCGCCGACAGCTGGCTCCCAGGAAGGTCAGGCGCAGGCGGGCGCGCGGGAGCATAATCCTTCAGATTGGCAGCTCTGCCCCCTGGTCACCGTTTGATTATCTCCCAAATTGCTGTATTTCACAGAGATAATGATTTTTTATGGTCACAGATTTGAGGACAACTGCTGTATCCTCAGGGTTGTCGTTCTGCAAGGAGACGCTGCTGCTTCCTTCAGAAGAGGGAGAGGGAGAGAGAGAGAGAGAGAGAGAGTTTCTCCTCCTTTCTCTGCCTCGCCACTTCCCCGAATGTTTTATTATCATAATGAAAGCGATATGCATTATTAAGGGAATCACCCAGTTCTGATTAATTCCAGTCTTTTCCCTGTTCCTCAGCCGTTGCTTGGGTCTGGAAGTCCTTTTCTCTGGTCTTCATGTGTTCCAGTACTTTCTCCTACTCATGAGAAGGAAGTGGCTCTCTATGCAAAAACCTAAAATAGTTTGGACTTCCAGAAGAGAAGAGGAGGATGCATCTAGCGGCCCACAAGAATTAGGTGTGTGTGTGCGTGTGTGTGGTGTGCACGCGCGCGTGTGTGCGCGAGCTGTTTGCCACGCGTCATTACTTAAGGCCTGTCCCCTGAGACCTGAAGACCGCGAAGCCCCCAGGTCACCTCCTCTGACCCCAGTTGGAGCTTGCCTAGGGTGGGGAATGAGGCTGTGACTCATGGTCTCTTTCAAGTTCTTTTAAAAAGCCTTCAAGGTGGGAACCTTTGGCTGGAGCTCCCAAGTGGGATTTTCATTTAATTTGAATGTAAAAGCAATCAGGAAAAAAAGAAAAGTTTAACCATATGATTACGGCCCTTGAAGACTGGGTTATTCAGCATTGGCTCTGTGATCACCGGTGAGCTTTGGGCTTACAGAAACATACTTATTTTTCTTTAAGAGAGTGACACGGAAGCTCTGCATGAACTTGATTTTTCATTTATACTGGGGACATGTCTATAGTGATTTGGACCCATTTTTCTGCAAGGATGCTCTTCTGACCTGATAAAGGAGCATCGAGGTTTTCCAAATGGAAGAACTGCAACTCGAAAACCACTTATGTTTTAGTTCAGCCTTAATTATTCCAGCATTGCTGGCATTTTAATATTTAGGAAGAAAGACTTGCCTGGGATTCATATTTTAAATCACATCCCTCCTCTTAATTGAAGAAAGAGGTAAATAGTGTAAGTGAAGCCCATTTGGCTTGAGGTCTTGCTGGTGCTTACCTAGAAACCGCCCATTCAAAGGTGGCTCTATGTATCCCGTTTCCTATCAAATATTAATTTCCTCATGTTTTTGATTGTTTCTAGTATATTTAGTTAATATGCATTTATTTTTTTTAATATACAGGTTATTTTTATGTGAGGTTCTGTGAGTTTATCTATGGGGCTGTCTTTCATAATAAAAACAGGGAAGTTTCTATCATTTATTTTCCTGGGTCTGTGGCTTAAAAAAGATACAAAACTGAGTGCTTCTGTGGGCCAATTACCCACACATCATTAGGTCCCAGCCATTTCTTCTTTAACCTAAAACGCCTGTATCTACTCCCAGGTGAGTTTACATTGAGACATAAGTTACCAACCTCACGAAGAGACAAGGTGCTTCTCTGCATTTTGCTGTATGTCCATATTTTGAGTAGCAAAGCCTTTTTATTATTGTTTTTCAGTCATTATATCATTCTTTCATTGGTTTCAATGATTCTTGGCAGGTATTGGTCTAGGAGTCAAGAAAAACATTTAGCAAAGTAAGGGGGCAGTGTGAAGGGGTTGGTATTGCTGTTTCAGATGGGATGGCCAGGCCTCTAGTATGGTTGATACTGCGCTGAGACATGGGGAAGCCACGTGCACATTAAAAGGCAGAGTGTCCAGGCAGAAGAAATGTCAAATTATAAGGCTTTGAGGTGAGATCATGTATGCCTTGTTGGAGAAATAGCAAGGAGAACAGTGGGGTTGGAATGGAATTAAGCAAGAAGAAAAGAGTGGGGGAGAAGAACTGGGTGGGTATGGTCTTGGAGTCAGGTCATATAAGTTTTATAGATGATGCGACGGAACATGAAATTCCATTTTAAGTGGAATAGACAGCTTTAAACATTTTATTTTGCAAATAAACTATTGATCATAACTCTAAAAACACTGAAGTGAACATATAAGCCTTTGCTTGAATATAAGCCTTTGCTTACTTGTTAATGTGTTCATGCGTTCATTATATAAATACCATTATTATTTTTTTTGTCAAAAAAATTTTTAAGTTTATTTATTTTGGAAGAGATGGAGACAGCATGAGTGGGGTAGAGACAGAGAGAGGGGAGGAGAGAGGGAATCCCAAGCAAGCTCTGTGCTTCTAGCACCGAGCCCAGTGTGGGGCTCAAACCCATGAACCGTGAGATCACGACCTGAGCCAAAACTAGGAGTCAGATGCTTTGCCGACTGAGCCATCCAGGTGCTCCTAAATAAATATTGGTGAGTGTCTTCTGTGTGCCAGATGCTGTGCTAGACACTGCGGCTACAACTGTGGAGAGACCAGACATAGTTTTTCCCCACATGGAGCTTACAATATATGGGGTGTATGATCTCCCATATTTATCCTCAGGATATATTCTAATTATTTCTTAAGGAAACAGTCTTAAAAATGGAATTACCCCATCAAAAAGAATACACATTTCCAATCATACTCACATGAATCATATATTAAAAAATAAATATACATCTGTCCTCCAGAAAAGTTGTACCAATGCATATACCAACTACCAGTGGATAAAAGTGACACTTTCCTCTCCTCCACAGAGAATGCCCCAAAAAGTAAATACAGGTAAGAGAAAAAACTGTTTTTATTTTTTTTTCAATTTGTGTTTTGCCAGTTATTAAATTAGTTGAATATTTCACATTTTATATTTTCATTGTCTTACTAAATTCAAAGTAGGTCCGTTTGTTGCTAATTCTCAACACACGGGCTAGACATTACTTATGACTTATTCAAAATAATAACAAACTACAACCATAAAAACTAACAGGTACAAAGCACTTGCTTAATGCCAGCACAGTGCTAAATTCTGAAGCACATCATTTCATCTAATCCTTACCCAACTTAGGGAAAAAAGCCCTGTGGTTTTCATTTTAACCCATTACATTGTAAGCTCTCTGAGACAGGGACCACACTGACTTTGTGCACCACTGTTTGACTGTGAGTCTGGCACCAGAACTGGCCCACATAAAAAGTCATATACATTTGCCACATATTATATTTATAGATAAAAAGTTGAAGCAGAGTGATTTTAAATAACAAAAACTCCATAGCTTGTAACTGGTAAAACTATTGCAGAAATCTTATTCTTAGCCTGAGAGATTTTAGTTATTAACAAAATTTTGTGCAACCACAAAGGTGGGCACATCACCACTTCTGGACCTCTAAGTGTTTGAAGTCTGATTCATTGTGCTATAGTTGCACTTTCTTAAAACTTTTCAAGGTATGTACTGATTTTATGTAACTATTCTTTTCAGTAGAGGTAATGTGACATATAATCCAAAATTTACCTCCTAGCCCTGTCTGCCCCTTAAGCTCCAGAGTTTTCTATTTAACTGCCTGCTTAATTACTATACCTATGTGTTTGGTTTACATGCCTCATACAGAACTCTATTCCAACCCCACTGTCCCAACCTGCTTTCCACCTAAACTCACTGATCTCAGTAAAAGGGTACCAAAATTCATTCACGTGTTCAGGTCAAAAATAGTGCCGTCCTTGTCGATTACCAGTGTTCACTCACACTTCACTGCATGTTCCCAAAAGAGTTTACCTTTGACTTGTCCTGGATCTGGTGATGTACATTCCATCATCTGCTCTCACCTTAGTCCAGGCCCTCATCACTTCTTGCCTCCTTCTGGATCTCCTGCTTCCACTTCTGCCTGCTTGAGGCCTGTTACTGGAATGATCTTCAGAAATGTAAATCGAATTCCTACTCAAAAACTTTCAGCAATTTCTGATGTATTTGGAATGTGTGGCATCTCACATCCTTCCGAATCTGCTCCCTGCCTTCCCCGTCTAACTTACCTTTGTCCTGGCCTCCGCACCCCACCTGGGTGCCTTCTTGCTGGTACCTGAGCGCATCAAACTGATTTCACACCTGGGCCTTTGCTTGCTTTCCCTCTGGCTGGAATGTCTTCATCCTCTACTTCAGTCAGGCGTCTGCTCAAATGCCTTCTCCTTAGAGAGGCTGCCTCTGACCACTGGACACAGCAGTGTCTCCCAATCCGTGACCTCCTTCTCAATTACCTTCTTTGTTAAAATGTGAATTCCCTAAGGGCAGAGACTCTGACCTGATCAGCCGCAGAGCGGCACTTGGCATATATTGGGCAATACGTAATTATATTTGAATGAATGAATGAATGAATGAATGCATGAGACTGAATTTTATGCCTTTTCAAATAAATGCCTTTACTCAGTTAAAAACAAACAAGCAAACAAAAAATCAAGCCGTGTGATCTGATTTACCTTGGAAAATGTGATCGTCATGCTTGTAGTATGAGGCAAAATAATGGATGCTCAATAACTGCTATTCGAAAATCTTAGATTAATTGAATTTTGTTTTAATGATGCCAGTGTTTGGATAGTAATAGTAAAATCTTGAGCTTGGAGTGATCCCATTCTGTCTATTCATGATTGGAGATGCCTTTGTTGTCCCCAGATGTAATGAATTTAGCTCATGTACCTTATGTGGTCATATACTGCTGGGTGGTAAATTCTAGGAAGGAGTTAGAAAAGTGGCCATTTATGATTGGTGTGTGTGTGTGCATGCACGTTCTGGCTTAGAAATAGTATTAGGATAGAAGGACAAACTACCTTCAGTCCTCTGAGCTCAGTACCTTCCTAGAAACAGACCTGTCTCTGATTCCCTTGCTGAGTTGCTGAGTTAGGACAAACTGGTTGGAGCTTTGTCTCAAGGAGGGACACATTCAGACAGCACTGTTTCCCCAGTTCTGGACATTGCCTCTTCTCCACATCTTCAGAAGACAGTGCCTTCACCCCCTTCCCATCATGGACATATCCTACTTTGTATGTGCAGGTTTCTGCTGAAGAGTCAAATAAAGGGCCTGCCCAAAACAGTTTATTAAGGCGAAGCACAGTTAAAACTAGGCTAAAAGAGGTGCTCTCTGTTGATGTATCTGTCAGATACAGGCTCTACCATATCACAGAGTTAAGTAAAGGAAAAACTGTTTTAAATTGTATTATTTTCTCAAAATCTCTCAAAATGAAAATGGCATAAAAGGACATACAATGAAAATTCCTCCCACCCTGACCTCTGCTCTTCTGTCTTCTCAGCACTTGGTTTTCCTCCTCAGGCAGTCAGTGGTATCAGTTTTTCATAAGTCTTTCCAGTAATAGTTTATATAATAAATAAGGAAATATGTACATGCTATGTGTATGGCATATGTGTTTGTGTGTGTGCATCTAATGTCATTTTTATGCATTTAAAATATATGAACAGTAGAAGATTATATTATTCTGCATCTTGTTTTTTATTGTTGTTGTTGGAAAAGCAGTGTAGTAAACTTCTTTTAAAAGCAAAGACTGGAGCTAGACTGCCTGACTTTGGATTTTGGCCGTGCCAAATAATTAGCTGAGTGATCTCAGAAAGTATGTTAACCTCTCTGCTGTGGGAAATGAGATCCTTTGTATCTTACAGAGTTGTTGAGGATAAGTCACCGTGCCTGTAACGTGCAGCACAATTTCTGTCACATTGTAATCATCCAGTGTTGCAAGCTCTCGTTACCATTACTATCATTAGGTTTGGATCTTTCCCATTTTATTTATTTTTTTCTTAAATAGTTTATTGTCAAGTTGGTTTCCATATAACACCCAGTGCTTATCCCCACAAGTGCCCTCCTTCATGCCCATCATCCCCCTTCCCCTCTCCCCCATCCCCATCAACCCTCAGTTCTCAGTATTTGAGTCTCTCATGGTTTGCCTCCCTCCCTCTCCCCCACTATTTTTCCCCTTCTTCTCCCCCATGGTCCTCCATTAAGTTCCTCCTAATCCTCCTATATGTGCAAACATATGGTATCTGTCCTTCTCTGCCTGACTTATTTCGCTCAGGATAACACCCTCGAGTTCCATCCACGTTGCTACACATGGCCAGATGTCATTCTTTCTCATTGCCATGTAGTATTCCATTGTATAGATAAATCACATCTTCTTGATCCATTGGTCCGTTGATGGACACTTAGGCTCTTTCCATGTTTTGACTATTGTTGAGAGTGCTGCTATGAACATTGGGGTACATGTGCTCCTATGCATCAGCACTCTTGTATCCCTTGATCATTCCCATTGTAGTACATGAAGAGGTCTCTCATTTTTTATACCTTCACAGTATTGCAGTATATGGCTGTTTTCTAATATATTAACCATACCTTATTTAGGACCACCCCCCAATATTTTGGTGTTGCAGGGAATGCTATAATGGAAAACTTTTTACGTTGTTCATTCTAGATTGTATCACACATATTTGCAGCATAAATTCCTCAGAGTGGAATTCCTGGGTCACATAGTGTGTTTATTTGTGACTTTTTATTTTTTTTTTTTTTATTTTTTATTTTTTTAAATATTTTTATTTATTTCTNCCTAAGCGAAAGTCGGACGCTTAACCGACTAAGCCACCCAGGCGCCCCGAATTGTGACTTTTTAAAGATATTGCCAAACTTCCCTCCATAGAAGTTGGACTAAATTATGCCCTCACCAGCCCTGTGTACAAGCGGTGTTCACATAAACGCACCTCCTCATTGAGAGGTGTAGTTTGAATTTGCATTTCCCCGATTAGGAGTGACTTTGAACATAGTTTCATATGTTTAATAGCCATTTGTAGTTCTTTTTTTTTTTTTGTGAATTCTCTGTTAGTGCATGTTCCCTCTTGTTTTCTGTTGGGTTATTGGCGTATTTATTATTTACTTACGTAAGTCCCTTGCATTTTGGAGAATAATGTGTTACAAGTATTTTCCCCAGTTAGTATTATTTTTTCTTTTGGCTATATTTGTGGAAGTTTTTCCATGCCCAAAATTTTCTATTTTATATAATTGAATTTTTCAAATTCTTTTCTTTTCTGGGTTTGATGTTTTGTCTTCTAAGGAAAAGTTTAAATGAGTTATAGTTAAAGTCTATAGATGTGTAAGATTGTGGTTGGTTTAAGCTTATAATTATGTCTGGCTTTCCCTCTTCCTTATTTGAATTTAAGTTGTTTGAGGGCAGAATTTATGTGAATTAGCTCATATAAATTGCTTTATATGAACTAATCCACTTACTCACCATTATATCCCAAGAAAGTCCATACAACTACTATTCTCATTTTACAGAGGAGTACCCTGAGCTCAGAGAGGTTGAGTCATTTGCTTAATGTTACAAGCTACCAAGTTTAAAGTATTAGGATTTTAGCTCATGTGCTAGCCTACATAGCAAGCATAGTCAATAAAAGTTAATGAATTTTTCTATAGAACAGACTCAGTTGTCACAATTTGTGACCCAAAACACCAAGTCTTACCATAATCACCCTTATCCTGACCTCAACTCCTCCCTCTCGAACATAGGTGAACCATTCTGGGATAGTTTTGCAAAATATATATATTTTCAAAATCACACGTAAAGAAGTCTAAAGCCAAGTTTATCGAACACTTTCTCTTTCTCATACAGTGACATAAAAAAAATAGGAATGTCTTTTCTTCCCCTCATTTTAGAAGGCCAAGCTTTCTAAACTTCTGTCTAGAATTGAGACTAAGGCATAAGTCAAGCAGAAATTCAATGATATCCTAGAATCAAACAGCAGTGGGCTTAGGCATGAGTAACACCATGAAATATGAGACACTGTGAGTCTTTAAAGTCAAATGTACTACCCCATTTGGTTTTACGAAAGAACACCTGGGTGCTGCATTTGATGGGTGACATTTGTGCAGAGAAACTGAAAGAAGTCTTTAAAGAGGCAACAGGTTGGCACTGTCCTCTAAACTGGGTTTCTGGTTAACAAATTGATCAATTGGACAATGTCATTCCAACTGAATATACATACTAAAGAAAACGAACAATACTACCTTTGTACATTTTGACACAATAAATATATCTTAGAAGTTCATCTTCATGGCAGTCTCTGTGTTTCTATTCAAATGACCATCTTCAATCATTACATTCAGTATTTTCTGTGTTTATCATTTTTTTACCTCTCAAAACATTTGTCATTATTTTTATGTGAGTAATTCTAACTGAAGCACTAAAATAAAATTGTTCTGTCTCTTTTTGACTCTGGACTTCCTTTTTCCACGTATAAGGATCTACTTTTCTATGTACAGCACCACTGATAAAAATATAGGAAATTAACCCAGATTTATTCAACATATATTTAGTGTGAACCTGTCACTTGTGAAGAAATCTGAACCTCTGAACTCTATCACTCAGAGAACTTTGGCAGGCATCGCACAGAACTTTCATAGCTTGCCTGCATCCTGAGATGACATTAGGAAGAGCCAGAAGAGAGACCAAAGAATGTAAGATAGAAATTAGAATCATGTTTTATATAATCATGCTACAGACTTAAAATGTGAAGTTGGATTGAGGATTGATCTTTCACATAGAAATAACATTTCTGTTACTGTAAAGGTTTTTGAGTCCATTTGTGATATACTTTTAAAAACAGCTTCAGGGGCGCCTGGGTGACTTAGTCGGTTAAACGTCCAACTTTCGCTTAGGTCATGATCTCGTGGTTCGTGGGTTCGGGCCCTGCGTGGGGCTCTGTGCTGACTGCCAGCTCGGAGCCTGGAGCCTGTTTCAGTCTGTGACTCCCTCTCTCTCTGACCCTCCCCTGCTCACGCTGTCTCTCTCTCTCTCTCTCTCCTAGAAATAAATAAAACATTAAAAAATAAAAAATAAAAAAAATAAAAACAGCTTCATCGAGGAGCACCTGGGTGGCTCAGCTAGTGTCCAACCTTTGGTTTCAGCTCAGGTCACGACCTCACAGTTCCATGGGTTCAAGCCCTGCATTAGACTTTCGCTGATAGTACTTAGCCTGCTTGGGATTCTCCCTGTCTCTCTCTCTGCCCCTCCCTTGCTTGCACTGTCTCTGTCTATCTCAGAATAAATAAACTTTAAAAATAACAACAAAAAATAAAAACAGCTCTATTGAGAAATAGTTTACATATATACAATTCACCTATTTAAAGTATACTGTTCATTGGTTTTTAGTATATTCACAGAGATGTGCAACCATCACTATAGGCAATTTTAGAACATTTTAATCACTTTCAAAAGTAACTTGATATGCTTTCACTATCACTCCCCATAACTCTACCCTCCTCCTAATAACCACCCTCCCCCCCCCGCCCCCTGCCCTGGGCAACCACTAACCTCTTTTCTTTCTGTATAACTTTATGTGTTCTGGACATTTCATGAATGGAATCATATAATATGTGCTTTTGCAAATAGCTTCTTTCACTTAGCATGTTTTCAAAGTTTATTTGTATTGTAGCATATGTCAGTACTTCATTCTTTTTATGTCCAAATAGTATTCCATTGTATGGACATATCATGTTTCTTTATCCTTTCATCAACTGATGGGCATTTGGGTTGTTTCTGCATTACAGCTATTATAAACAATGCTACTATAAACATTTGTGTATAAGTTTCTATGTGGACCTATGTCTTATTTTTTCTTTAGATACATATCCAGGAGTAGAATTTCTGGGTCATGTGGTAACTTCATGTTCAATCTTTTGAGGAACTGCCAGGATGTTTTTCTAAAGTAGCATAATCATTTTACATTCCTACCTGTAGTATATGAGAATTCCAACTTGTTCACATCCTCCCCAATAGTTGTTTTTACCTGGCTTTTTAATTCTAGCCAACCCAGTGGCTGTGACACACCCAGTGGTATGTCATTGTAGTTTTGATTTACTTTTCCCTGGTGGCTAAAGATTTTAAGCATTATTGCATGTGCTTATTGGCTATTTGTATATCCTTCATGAAGAAATGTCTGTTCAGATTTGTGTCCATTTTGTAATTGGATTGTCTTTTTATTATTGAGTTAGAAAAGTTCTTTATATATTCAGAATATAATTTCCTTTATCAGATATACAACTTGCAAGTATTTCCTCCCTTTCTGTGGGTTTTCTTTTCACTTTTCCAATGGTACTTTTTGAATCACAAAAGTTTAAACTTTGATGAAACCCAGTTTCCCTCTTTTTCCCTTTTTTTCTTTTTTTCTACTTATGCATGCTTTTGACGTCCTAAGAATCCTTTGCCAAATCCAAAGTTACAAAGATTTACCCCTTAATTTTCTTCTAAGATTTTATAGTTTTTAGTCTTTGATCCATTCTGAGTTCATTTTTGTATATAGTATAAGGTAAGGGTCTGCATTAATTCTGCATGTTTTGCTCTTCTTTTTCAAGATTGTTTGGCTGCTGTGGGTCCCTTGCAATTTCAGATGAATTTAAAAATTCACTCTTTTTAAAAGATACCAGATGGGCTTATGACATGGATTGTATTGAATCTGTAGATCAGTTTGGGGAATATTAGCATTTTAACAATGTTAAATCTACTGATTCATGAACATGGACTGGTTTTTGTGATGTTCTTTAAAAATATTCAGTTATTCAACAAATATTTATTGAGCAACTATAGCATGTCATGTATGTGGACTCTACCATGTCAGTCAGACCTGCTTCTCTGTAGCATATTTACTCTTGATGTTTGTTCCTAAATATCCCCTGACCTCCTTCAGATCTTTCCTCAAATATACCTTCTTGATGAGGTCCTCTGGTCACACATCCCATCCATTACCTATACCTCCTGTCTCCCTGCCCTGCATTTTTGTATTCTTAACAATTGTCTTTATTTATTATATTTTTTATTTTTACAAGTCCTAAGAATATGACAATGGACAGAAATCCTTGATTTTATGGTGCTTACCTTCTAGCAGGAAATACAGATGAGAAAAAAGAAAAAAATATGTAAAATGTATAGAATGACAGTAATTACTATGCGAAAACTAAAGTTGAGAGAAAGAAGGTCTAGGATTACAGTTTTAGACAAAATGGTCAAAGACCAAGGGTTAGACAGGAGTTAGGCAGTATGTGTACGGAAGAGCATTCAAGGCAGAAGGAACTGTATGTGCTAAGGCCTAGAGGTGGGAGCAGACTTGGGTACCTGGAGGAGAAATTAGGAAACCAGAGTGGCTGCAGCACAGTGAGATAGACTAGAGAAGTAGTAAGAGACCTTTTAATGGAACTCAGTGTTTAGGAGAATTAAGGGACATAATCTGTATGAGGGGTTGTGCTCCCAAGCATTCATGATGAGGATAAAGGAAGAGAAAGCACAAATGAGGTAATAACATTGTCAGATCTCAACTCCACAGCAACATGCTATAAACTATCTGGATATTTTAATTAGCTGCATAATTGCCTCAGTTATCAACTGTGCATAGAGACTCACTAGCCATTAATGTTATAGAACATCTTAACATGCGATCTTTCTCCCTTCTTCTTTTGGCCTGAAAGAACTTTACTTGGTTTACCTCTCGAGCTTGCTGTAAGTCCCACTGTTGTGTGTTTGGTGGGGAATACTTCAGATGTCTTTGGGCTATCATAATGTAATTTAATTTACATCCTTGTGTTGTGCCTGGGACCTCAATGAAAGAGGCAAATTTTGAAACAATTAGTAAGTAACTTAAGGAAGGAAGGAAGGAAAGAAGGGAAAAGAATAGAAAACAAAACAAAACAAAACAAAGACAAAAACAAAGGAAGACAAAAGAGAGAAAAAGAGTAAACCAAACCAATTGCATTTTTGATTGGTTAGAATCCCTAATCAGTCTGAAGTTTCTGGTGAGAAAAGGGGATGTTTTGAGCAATCCCCTGGCATTTTCACCAGTTTAGATGTCCCCAGGACAAGGACAATCAACTCAAATAGTATATAAACAATGGAGAATGGCAGGGCTAGTGGCTAAACTGAAAACAATGTGCCTCACCTATAGGCAATCCAGTTCTTATTTTTTTAAAATCCTGCACTAGCTGAACAAAAGATGTCTGTCAGCTTTTGAATGCTACACAAGGCCAGCACTCTGCTAAAATTATTATGTGAATTAGAATAATTAATGCATAATAAATTATATGAGGTGGGTGCTCCTATCACCCTCTTTTTCCAACTGAGAAAACTAAGGCTCTGAAAAGAAGTAAATTACTATCAAGAAGTAGAGTCAGAATGTGGAGGCAGGCACTCTGGTTTCATATCTGTGATCTTAATCATAATAATAGTAAACATTTATATGTAGATAAGTAACTAGCAATTAAGTACACTATGGATTGCAAAATATGTAACATTTGGAAACATTGAAAGGAGCATTATTCTGTAGATATAATTGCAAACCACATATGTAATTTTAAATTTTCCTAAAGCCCCATTTAAAACTGTAAACGGAAACAGACAAAATTAATTTTGATAATATGTTTTATTTAATTCAATATACCCAAAATATCATGCCAGCATGTAATCAAGGTGAAAGTATTAATGAGGTAGTTTTCATCCTGTCTCTTGGGAACTGGGTGCCTATTTTTACATTTAAATCACATCTCAATAAAGAGTACCCACATTTCAAGTGTTCAGTAGCCACATTTGGGTTATGGCTACCATACTGGAAGGTAAAGATTCAGATGACTGGCTCAATTTTTTCACTGTTCATTTTTTCCTTGTATCATATAGAGCTGTAATTTAATTAGGCTCCATTTCCTTGTAGGGAAAGCAGGAATTCCACCAATACAATGATTTCAGAGGAGGGGTTGCCAGCAGGTGCTTTTCTTCTGCTCTCATTAAGAAGTTTGTATGAACTTCTCAGCACAAAGCGTATGAGATCCTGTGAATTTATGGCCTGAGTTATATGGGGTTTACACATATGTACTGATGTTACCGAAAATACCCCTTCCTGTAATGTTTTCTTTATGAACTGGTTTGGTGGATGGAATATTTATATGCTCTCACTATGAACATAAGTATTATAAAGGATCTGTGCTTTGTGCCGCTAACTTAAATGGGTTTGGAAAGCAAAGTGGAAAAACTATAACTTTATGATAAACGTTACCACCTCCCTTTAATGCATTAATATATTTTATAGTTAAAATAGAATGGAACATTGAGGTGCTTGTGCAGAATATATAAAAGCACAGAGGCAGTGAAGGAGACCAAAAATTACATTTGAGCTTATTAATTTATGAAAAAATCCCCAAATATCCTCAGACAGCTGCAACATCAATTCAGGTGAAAAATTTTCTAACATGTCAGCAAACTCCACCCCATAATCCTGCCAGGATGAAATTAAACAAAACAATCTCCCAAATTATTAAATTCAAAGTCTGTAGGGGAATGCCCTAAATTATATCTTAAATTACTAAACTATAGGTACAACTATGGAGCCACATGTCTCTCCACTTCTTTGCTGTATAATTGTATACAGATGTACCCAGTGTTATGCAATAGACTTAGTCCTTAAAAAGTGGAGTGCAAATTCAATATTAAAAATCCTTTAAAAGCACTAAGGGAGCTTGCTATTTAAAAGGTTCTTTTATAATAAGATTAATCACCCCCTAATTCCTCTCTTTGGCAAAGTGAAGTTTTAATATAGGATTTTTGATGTGTTTTTTTAAAGTAATGTTTCAGAAGTATGGAGAAGAGAGAGAAAAAAAGCTATTACTACATGTACGCGGGCTAAGATGTCACCCTTGCACTGAGTTCTAATCCATCTTACCAGTGCAAAGATGTCATACTCACCCAATTATTATTATTATTTTTTTGTCTCTTGGACATGCTTTTAGCATACAAGCTTTTCACATCTTTTTGACTTCCAATAATCCCTCTCCCCCTTTTTCCTCTTGACAACAAAGTGCCTTAAAAGAATTATCTACTTGATGTCTTCAATTTTCTTTCCTTAAAGCTAGTGAACTCTATACCTTGTACGCTTGTCAAAAAGTTTCTCGGGTTATTGTCATTAGTTTTCTGTAAAAAGAATAGGAACAAAATGATCAAAAGTATTTCCCATAGTAAGGAAAAGAGACATACACATGCATTCAAACATTCATCTACCCCACAGAAAATAATGTATTTATGATTATATTCATTTGCTAGGGCTGCTATGACAGAGGATCACCAACTGAATGGTTTAAAAACAGAAATTTACTTCTGTAGTTCTGGAGGCCAGAAGTCCAAAGTCCAGATGTTGACAGAGCCATGTTCCCCCTCAAGGTGGTAGGGAAGAATCTGTTCCATGCCTTTCTCCTGACTTCTGGTAGCCTCAGATGTTTCTTGTCTTGTAGATGGCTGTCTTTCCCTTGTGTCCCTTCATTGGTCTATATCCAAATTTCCCCTTTTTATAAGGATACCAATCATATTGAATTCAGGTTCACCCTAGAGAGCTCATTTAATTTGGTTACCTCTGTAAAGAAACTATTTCCAACTAATACCACCTTTTGAGGTACCAGAGGTTAGGACTTCAACATATCTTTTATTGGGAAGGACAGAATTCAACTAATCAAGCCTATAATAAAAAATCTAGTTTTCCTTTGACCCATTATAGGGATATGATCTCAAATGTGTTAGAGAAGTTTGGGCCATACTTCACAACAGAGTCTTCAAAACATGTGGACTTTAACTGGATAAAATAATTGTTCATAAACTCCTTTGAGATTGAGCCTATTATCCATCCATCCATCTATCCATCATTCCATCCATCCATCCATCTATCCATCCATCCATTGCTTCCTCCTTCCCTGCCTCTCTATCTCCCTCCAAAATTCATTGTTATTTTTACAAAAATTGCTGGATGCTTCTATGAACTTAATATTTTGCAGGGCACTTGGGAGTGGAGAGATACAATGGCAAACTTCAGTAGTCTTTACTTTTAGGAAAGCATAAAATAGATGGTAAGACAAAGCATAAAATGTAAATACTAAGTGAACTGAACTTACAGAGATGCCCTATGTTATTTTGAGGGTTAAGTCATTAATTGTTGAATATTCTGAGTGGGTATCACTGAATCAAGATGATAGCTGAATTCCTCACAAAGGTATGGCCAGGATTGGCTCAATATAAGCTTTCTTAAGTTCTTGAATTCTGCTTATAGTAATCTTTTCTTTTAATTGACACCCTAGCTTTGAAGGCCTTGCTGTAGTTAAATCAGGCCTCACAATATTCTGAACCTTCACATTTCCTCTCTCCCCTTGTGGGTGAAGGTGGGACAGAATCACAGTGCCACGTGTAGGTTCAGCCCAGCCTAAGTTCTGAAGCCAGTTCCTATGTGAGAGCACCAAGTCGTCACTCAACGTCTCGTTGGCCCTGATGGCTGGCCCGTGACCTTTCATCAACTGGTTTGTTGCTCCCTATATACAGCAAGTCTTGCAGGAAATACAGAAAATGTTGAGAGTGTAGGATCAGCCTCCTCTCTATGTTTCTGGGAGCCAGCTGGTCTCTTTTACCCATCTGGGTGTCCACACTCCATGAGAACTACCCAGCAACATTTTAGCGAGTGTATTTCCAACTAAAATTACCAGAGCTGATTTCTGTTGCTTCTAACAAAAACTCTGATTAGTAAACTCTCTACCTCCAAATGTCAGGCTTGAGGAAGTTTCAGGCCTGTCACAATTACTAAGGGCTAGCATGATATGGTTTGTTGCCTCTTCCACATCCCTGGAACAACTGCCCATTTAATTACCCCATGCCCTGAGAACTGCTGCCTTTTGTCTACTGATGCCTACCAGGATCTCTGATATTCTACATTCCCATCCTAGGATACCAGATATACCTTCTGTTCAGATAACGTTTACAGTATCCTTAAAATAGTACCCTGGACTCTCTGCCTGCATGCATTCTCTCCCAGTTCTCTCAGCTAGGCCCAACACCTCTCATTTATTCTGTCTTTATGTCATCAATTATTTTGTGCCAGTTAGTGTTACCTTTTGTATCTTCTCTTTTCATTCTTGTGACCCTGGCTGTGCTAATTGCATTACCCTTACCTGTATCCTCATTCTCTCAACCTGGTGCTTAACCCAGCACTAGACCATAGAATCATCTACTTAATCCGAATTTTTGGCAGTGGGGCCCACATATTTTTATTAGCTCTTTAAGTCATTTTGTTCATAGCTGTTTAGAATATACCACCTCAATCCTGGTTTCTTTCTCGATGGTCTCCCCTTCTTTTTTATCTAGAGTTCTAAATATTCAGCTGTGATTGCCAGTGTCCAGGATCATTCCAGAGCCAAGATATTTGGACCTTTATTCCTTCCAAAGAAGAAATGGATCCTAATCTGTTTTAAGATACCACTGGCCTGTTCAGATCCTCATAGAAAAGAGTCAAACAGAATAACCAGAGTTGTATGGGATTTTATAAGCTCAGGCATGACCTCTGTCTTCTTATTGGAAATCTATCCTCAGTTCTAGACACACAAACCCAATTGTTTTTTTATGTATCGGATCCTAATACTCTTTCATATAACAATTCTTCATTACATTACTGACGTTAAAGTATGCCCATTTTATAATTAACAACTATGCATTTATCTTTTTCATTATAAGTTTGATTAAAGCAGGTTTTATTTTGCTTTGTTTTTGTTTTTTTAATTTTTTAAATAATGCACAGAAAGTGCCTGACACACAGTAGACATTCAGTAAGTGAATACATATCTCCACCTAGATATTTCTTAGATACCTCCAATGCAACATGTCTAAAAATGAATTATCTTTTCCCCAAACTTATCATCTGTATGGGTTTTGTTTTTAAATAAACTTCTACTTAAGAATAGTTTTAAACTTACAAAGCCACTGATCTATTTATCATCACTATAGTTTTGCCTCTTCCAGAATGTCATATAAATAAAATATAGAGAATTCAGTTTTTTCAGACTCACTTCTTTCACTTAGAGATAGGCATCCATGCTTTTGCATGGCTTCTTAGCTCATTCCTGTTTATCATTCAATATTGCATTGTGTGGATGTACCATTTTGTTTACTCTTCACCTATTGAAGGATGACTTGGTTTCTCCCAGATTTTGGTGATTATGAATAAACTGTTCAAACTATTTATGTGTATGTTTTGTGTAAACCTAAGTTTTCAAACCAGTTGGAATGAATGTCTAGGAGTGCAGTTGCTGCATAAGGCTGGTTAGCTCCTGAAGAAATTGTCAAACTGCTGTCCAAAGTGACTATACTATTTTGTGTTCCTACCAGCAATGAATGGGAGTTCCTGTTACTTCTCATTCTCACAAGCAATTGGTATTGTCATTTTTCAAAATTTTAGTCATTCTGATATATATACAGTGGTATCTCTACTGTTGCAAGCTTCATTCCCATAATAGCAGATGATTTTGAGTGTTGGTTTGTCTTTTTGAATGTTTGACATATATGATATATACACCCCAACTGCTGTCCCTCACTATCTCACACAGAAACTGTCTTTAAGAGACTGGCAATATCTTATTTAGCTCTGTATTTCCAGTTCCTAAACAGAGTGCCTGACCCAGAGCAGGCCTTCACTGAATATGTTGGCTTATGGACTGTCTTGAAATCAAAGGTGCATTTTGACAGGTGTGTTCTTCAGAATGGAAGTTAGTGCCATATTTTGCCCATTCCAGACTTCACTAAACCATTGGTGGTAGTATCCTGGTATGCTTGCAGACAGCAACTGTGAAAAACCAGAAAGCAAATATAAACCTCATTCATTCATTTGTTCTCTACTGTGTGCCAAACACTGTAGACTCAATGCTCTCCCCTTCAGTCTCTCATGCTAGGGGCTAAAATTCAAGCTGAAAAATGTTTACTTGCTTATTTGGTCTAGCATGAGACTATCTATATTTTTGAAAATGACATGAGAATAAAACTCATCTCTTTCTTCATTAACAGACTCCACATTGGGTCTCAGTGGAATACTGTTTATTGCTGTCTCCAACATTAATGATAATCTCTGTGAAGATTGTATTCTGTTCTAGAATGTGATTCCATAAGAGCTGGACTGTGAGTCTGTAGGAAGAAACAAAAGCACAGGAAAAAATTGTCATCCAAAAAGCACATACTTAAACTATGCCAGACATCCATGCACATGCTCACAAATCAGATGATTTGTTTGCCAAAAGTTGCACGTGGATTCGTACGCATCCATGTAATTCGCTGACTGCAGCGTTATACATGAGGAGACACACAGAGAAACGTACAAACACAGACTCACCCTTAAATCTCTTCTCTTAAAATCCCAAAAGGTCTACCGGATCTGAGTTGGTGAATGTTAAATAGGCTTGGAGGAGGGAGGAGGTAGAGAGCATGCAAATGCATTCTAACTGCTAAGAAGATTACACATATGAAGCACTGAGACCCTGGTGAACGGTATTCAGGGGCTTTAGGATCCCCATCTCAAAGGACACAGTGTGGGCCAAGCTCAGTACCCTAGTGGAGTGAAGAATTGGCTCTTGGTTCGTGTTCACAATCACCTCCATTACAGTTTACTATATCTTAAGATTTTATCCCCTTTAGAGAAAAATTACCATGAGATATTTGTCATTTCCTGGAATGAGATGCTCTGGGAGAGGATATTGAAGGCCTGGAAGGTATCCATGAGTCCATCAGAGGACTGAAGTTTAGGAGAGAGGTATAGGGAAGAAAGAAACATGGAAGAAAGTAAAAGGATTCCATTTATAGGGGTAGCCTTGCTTCACACAGGCAACCATTATGTATCACATCACTACATTTAAGATGGTTCCTTGTGAATAACTTTAATATTTCTTTTATTCTTTGGTAGTCATGAAAATGCAAACTCCAATAATTTATTCTTTCTCTTTAAACTCATATGGGATCCAGAAACCTCTCCATCTGCTAGTTGCCCTAACTCTTGCGAATCATCTTGAGGTGGCATCAGTTGAGATGAGGTCTCATGACAAAGGTCTGATATAAATGAAATGAATTCTGGCATATTTCTCTTCTATTCACTCCTCATTTTGATCTCATGAGCTTTTTGTGCTGTTTTTCTGTCACATTGTACTAGAAGCTCTCAGTTGTGCGTATCCTCATAGACTTAACACTTTCCTTCTTCTTCCCTTCGGTTGCCTGTTCTTCTAACTGGAATGCTCGCCTTCCCTGGTTTTGAATGTACTGATTTACCTTTTAGTTCTTGCTGGACAAAGGCTCTTTTACCTCTAGGCAAGTTTAGCATTTAACGGTAATGAAAACAGGCATTGATCCTTGCCAAGACACATTCATCGTTTAAGATGCTTAATAGTTTCTATATTATTTTATACTTACTTATATTTTTTGCTTCTCCCTGTTATTAGATTGTGTACTGTGTATGATTCATCTTTGCATCTGCCAAGGCTTTATCCTATTTTCTGTACTTGCTTAATATCTGGTGGATGAATGTAGGAATGAGTGAATGTACAAACAAATGAATGTATGAATGTTTATCATGTACCTGTCCTGGATCCAGTTCTGCCTTTTACTCTTTATAGGTAACCACAGAAGAAGAGAGAATATTCTCCTTACATTCATTACCCAGTCTGTCCAAGGTGGCTCTTTTATTTAAAAAAAAAAATTATTTATTTTGAGAGGGAGAGAAAGAGCTCAAGTTGGGGAGGGGCAGAAAGAGATGGGGGTGAGGTGGGGATAGAATCTCAAGTGGGCTCTGTGCTGCTAGGGCTTGAACCCACAAACCATGAGATCGTGATCTGAGCCAAATTTGGATGCCCAACCAACTCAGCCACCCAACGGCCCCATGTCCAAGGTGGCTCATACACCACTGAGTTAAACCATTCAGTCACTTTTGAAGCCAGGCTCCCATGTTTATTTTTACTTTTGGAAAAACAGTATGCTCCTTCTTTTTCCCACAAATAACTCCACAAAATACAGAGACTGTCCTTGAGGCCTTAATAAAGTAGTCATGTTAGAGAAACCCATGTGTCAAGGAATTGCAGCTGGCCTCTAAGAATTGTAGACACCCTATGCAACCTGAGGGTGGCCTCTAGTCAACAGTCAGGAAAAAAAATAGGAACCCTTAGGCATACAAATACAAGGAAATGAATGCTACCCATCTTGAGGATTAGCTTGGAAGTAGATTCTCCTTGAGTTGAGACTCCAGGAAAAAATGTATCCTGACCAACACCTTGATTACAGCCTTGTGATACCCAGAGTAGTAGATCCAGTTGAGTCATACCTGGAATCTTGACTTATGAAAACAAGCGATAAATGTGTGTTGTATTACACTGTAAAGTTTAGGGTAATTTGTTATATGGAAACAGAAAATGAATAAAGTACTTTTCAGTCAACCATATGATATGGTAACTATTAGTTTCAGACTTGTGTTTTATGGCTGACAATGTGCTAAATGATACTGTTCCCCAAGGATTATATAGTTTCCCACAGCAGGAAGAAGAGGATGAACTTTATTTTCTCATGTGTGTCTTCTTCAAGAAAAATGTTTTCCACGGACGCTTGGGTGGCTGAGTTGGGTAAACATCCAGCTTCTGCTTAGGTCATGATCTCATGGTTCTTGAGTTCGAGCCCTGCATCAGCTCTGTGCTGGCAGCTCCGAACGTGGCACCTGCTTCGGATTCTGTGTCTTCCTCTCTCTCTGCCCTTCTCCCACTTGCATTCAGTCTCTCTGTCTCTGAAAAATAAATAAAACATTTTTTAAAAAGTTTTGTAGAGTTCCCTCTCCCTAGCTAGTAGTAGCTAATAATCTCCCATCTCACTGGCCAGAATTGTGTCTCATATTCATTCCCAAATTGACCATTGATAAGGGAAATGCTGACATCATGATCAGCTTGGACTAATACATATTTATTCTCTGGGCCTAGAGAAAGCCCAATCTCTTCTGTTACATGTGGCCACCTAGGATTCGAACAAAACTGACGTTTTGGTGGAAGGAAAAAGGGGTAGGTGATAAAGCTGGGTGCACAGTTACAGTGTCAGCCTCAGCCAGAAAAATGGGCTTCAGTTTTCCCATTTGTAAAAGTAAGAATCTGGACTAGTTCAAGGTCTATAGGAAGATCTGAACATTGGTAGTTGCTTCCTAGAGTGCTGCATTGAGAACAATTTTGTGGCAATGCCTGGGTTCAGCAGCAAAGACCACAGGGATAGATTAGCAGCGTCTGTTGCGGAAGGAGAAAAGAAGTCATACACGATGGTGGTTGTGATGAAAGAATAACATTTATTATTTCAGAGTGCAGATTACAGAATCATATTGCATTTGTATCTGCACTTTGCCACTCAAATGGCCATTGGCATTTTAATTTCTCTGTGCTTTAGTTTTCTCAACTGTAAAGTCAGGGTTAAAAGTAGTAAGTGAGGATTAAATGAGATAATGCATGTAAAAGTTCTTAGCCCAGAGCTAAAATGTATGTGTGCTATGAGCATGAAGTACTTAATGAATGTTATCCACTGTTGTTTAGAGGCATAATGACCACCATGTTGATGATTTAAAAGTAAGATTTCTTGCATCAAGGTAACATGCAGGGCAATTTGGTAAAAAAAATACAAAAAACATTTACTCATGGCAGTTTCACTATTGGCGATATATTTTTTAAAAGTTTATTTATTTATTTTGAGAGAGAGGGAGAGAAAGAGAGAGAGAGAGCACAGGAGGGGCAGAGAGAGAGGGACAGAGAGAGAATCTCAAGCAGGCTCTGCACTGTCAGCACAAGCATGATGCAGCGCTCAGACTCAAGAATGTGAGGTGATGACCTGAGCCAAATCAAGAGTCAGTTGCTAAACCGAATGAGCTGCTCAGGTGCCCTGATGATACATTATCAAAAAACTTGGTTTGCCTAGGAGAGTCCTGGTTTTGTCTGATGTTCTGAAGTAATTATAATATCTCCTCTTTCTTTCTCAAAGGTGTTCTGGTTTGGATAATGAATATTACAGTAATTATATAGTTATATAGTAATCCTGATTATTAGTATTGCTAAGCTTTTGAGTCAAAGGAACATTCCTATGAATACTTTTCTTCTTTAAAGGACATTTCTGGTTCTGGACTATCTCCATATGAAATCCATACTCTGGTCATCAGGTGGATGCTGCTATGTAGAATTTAGTGCTTTGTTTTATTGTTGTTTTAGGTGGAATGTTATGGCCATGTAGAAAGTTTTATTGTTGCCTGCTATATAATCTTCACTAATACTTGCAATCTCATGCTTAGATATTCATTCTTTAGCTTTTCTTTCTTTTTCAAATTAAAATTCAGACACTCCTTCCCCAGAAGAAATGGTTCATTAGAATTAAAATTGAATAGGAGCACCTGGGTGGCTCAGTCCAATGAGCATCTGACTCTTGATTTCAGCTCAGACCATGATCTCACAGTCATCTGATTGAGCCCTTTGTCAGACTCCATGCTAAGTGTGTGTGGAGCCTACTTGAGATCCTCTGTTTCCCTCTATTTCACCTCTCTCTCTCTCTTTCTCAGAATAAATAAATAAACATTTAGAAAATAAAATAAAACTGAGTAGAATGAGAACTTCATGTCAGTCAGACCTACTGAATCAAGAATGGTTTCCTGGGGCGCCTGGGTGGCTCAGTCGGTTATGCATCTGACTTTGGCTCAAGTCATGATCTCACAGTTTGTGAGTTCGAACCCTGCGTTGGGCTCTGTGCTGACAGCTCAGAGTCTGGAGCCTGTTTAAGTCTGTGTCTCCCTCCCTCTCTCTCTCTACCCCTACCTTGCTCATGTTCTGTTTCTTTCTCTCTCAAAAATAAACACTAAAAAAAAAAATGGTTTTGTATCCTGAGATATTTATCGTCCTTTCTCAATTATGAAGCATATAAATGGGGTATAAGCCATTCCTGGGAGTAAAGTCTTTCATTAAATTCAAGAAAAATCCCTTATCATTGATGCAAATGATATGATATCAAATAGAAGTATATCAAAGTGAATGTAAAGTATTATTGCAAGTGTAATGCAAAATAAGTGATTTGTCATCTTCCCACAAATAAGCTGGGCTGAAATTGGCCATACATTAACCTAGATGGTATCTTACATTTCCTGAGAGCTGACATAAACTAAGATTTCTTTGATCACCGCTTAAGAAAGGAAATAGAAAAGCCACATTTGGATAAGACAAAAGCCTATATAGCAATTGTTTATTTTACAGTATAATGCAGTGTAACTGCTGAAGCATTGAAGCAGGTAACTAGTAGTTCTTCCCATGCCTTCAGGTAACTGCCTTACACATTATATATGAACATAAGTTTCTGTCCCCTCTCATTAATTACGCTTTATCATAATTATGTCATGATGCCTATAAATTTGGGAGATTGTTGGATTCCAAAAATGATTTAACAACACATTTCATCCCGTTCATAAGCACACACTCTTAATCATCTAAATAAGAGGGATGTTAAAGTCTACCTTTGTTCTGAATTTTTCACAGTCTCTTAAAAAACATGTCATCTCATTGTCTCCAATTCCCCATACACCTCAAAATTATTCATGGAATAGAAGGTGGACATTGGAGAAACCATGGGATATATAATTTGCTATCAATTTTCCTTAACCCTTAATAGACTACTTTTCAGTCTCAATTGTAAGATGTAAAAATATATCATCTGCTATTAAAGTATTTAACATTTTTTTCCTTAAAAAAAGGGATCTCAAACATAGAGTAATACAATGTTTTGAACAATATCAGACCTTCCTTTCTGTGTAAAAGCCACAGGCAGCTTCAGATTCTATGCCTGCTACAATTTCTGTGTATTTCTTGAGTAAACATCTAGAGTTTGATATTCTATCATCAGCATGTAGCTCATCACCTTAAAGGCATGATTAAACTAGGGAATCACAAAAGCCATTGGTACAAAATGCAGGCATCTAAGCACAACAAAGGGAAATTTTCTGTCAAAGCAGTGCCAAATTAATTTGCCCCTCCATACTTAATCATGCATGATAGGTTTTATTGCTGCTTCTATAATCTTACTTTTATTAAGACTGCTATCAAACTCAGAATCCAAGGATTTTATTAGCACAGGTGCCTAGCAAATAAAAAACAAAACATATTTATGCATAGAAATTTAGAGTCATAGCTAATGAGTTAAATTTTACTTTTTTTGCCATTAAAGCTGGTCTACATAGGTAGGAAATTCTTATGGTGAATATCTTAATTTCTTTACAATGGAAATATTATTAATTTTAGTACGTGTGTTTCTACTCCTTCTCCGCCTCACAAAAACTCTTTAAAGAAAAATGCCCAAGAGCTCCATTTGGCATAATTCCCTGAGAACCACCTGTGTGAAAAAATAAGGACCACACGTGGTATAGGCACTTGAAATGACAATAATTAGAACATTAAAATGACTATGATCAAAGTCAAAGAGAGCAGATATTAAAGATAGAGAACAGTGCTTAATTTTTCCTTTTGTGCTCAGAAACCCAGTAGCTATCTGGGGAGAGAATCAGGCAAGTGGGATGGTGTGGGGTGTCTTGGAAGAATTTATCCCCACCAACATGATCCTCCTCTGTACTGCCTCTAAGTTTCCCCAAATAAGTCTATGCAAGGACTATGCTCCTTGTGCAAAAGCAGCTTTAAGACAAGATGCCAGAGATCCAACCATGAAGCGCTTAAGTATAGCCTAAATAAGAAAAGCTCAGAAAATGTACGAATGAAAATATAAGATCCTTTAAGGGATAAGTTGGAAAAAATGGGAAAATGTACCCATGGTCTTCCATGGGAAGGCAAACATTGTAGAGAAGCTCTAATGCATGGGCGCTTCATGTAATTACAATTAAAATCCAAGCTTTGGGACAGTTGTATAAAATGATCTAAAAAAGAATAAATGTGTGACAGTAGTCAAGAGTAGTGTGAAAAGCAGAATAGTTGAGGAAAGGCATACTTTAGGCACCATCACAGTGTACTCTGTACTCGTAGCAATTAGATAAATCTGGTAACGAGATGCATAGATCAGTGGAAGAGAATAAAAAATACAGGAAAAAAGATTGTTATATGAACATTTAATCTATTTGAAAAAACAAACCCTATAACCAATTTGGAGAGAAAAGATAGGTTACTTAATAAATAGTGTTAGTGCAAATGGCTACCATACCAGATATCCAAAATTAATATTCACATGGATTCTTAGCTTTAATATTTTTTCAATGAAATAATAAATATTTTAGAAGAAAATTATAAAAGACCACATATCCAGTCTAGAGGAAGGGGAAAAATTTTTTAACCAAGACCAGATTGACTTTAAATAGAACAATGGCACACTACATTATGGTACATCCATGCCCTGCAATTTTATGTAGCCATTAAGAAGAGTGAACTAGAGTTTTACCACTTGGCTTGGAGGAATTTTTATGAGTATATGGCAAATAACGGAGCAAGATGCAGCTAGTAATATTATACCATATAGACAAAACACACAAACATAGACACATATATATCCATATACGTATATGTGTTTATAAGTAATCACAAGGGCTTGGTAAAAAATGGTAAAAAGAAACAAATTGCAGTTTTAACACCGGTATAAGTACCTGACTGGGCCAGTAGTTGCAGAGGTGGGAGTCATATGGATGGAGAAAGGGAGGAGAAGGGGAAAAGCATGAGAAGTAGCAGAGCCAGCACAGAATAAAAAGCAACCAGCATGTGTTATATGATGCCATTTAAGAATGTATCTAAAAAGATTTATACATTGGAATAAAGAATATTGTTTTCCATTTGAAAAATAGAGTTCAGATCACTATTTCCAGTGAGATTTCTTTCCCGAGGTCAGTCCTATATTGACTTCGTAGAGCCCCCTCTCTTCACTGCACAGCTACACCACAGACTGTTTATTTGTCCTAATCTAGGAAGCCTCTCATCAGACTCCCAAAGGACATTTTATGCGCTGAGAATTTTACTTCCAGAGGCGAGACTACACAAGGTTATGCTACCCCAACTTTCAGGGTGCTAGTTAGAAACTTATACATCATTTTCTCAACTAGCACATATTGAGTTCTATTTTGTGAACAACACAGCTTTGTTCCAAATGCTCTGGAAACTTACTAGGAAATGTCATTTGGGACAACTGTTCCAATCCTTCCTTTTCGTCCCCACCCAAGCCCACCTTCCTCTCTGTTCTACTACCCCATCTTAGCTAGTGATTACTTACAGTCTCACTTGGAAATGAAGCAAAACACACAAACTGTTGTAAGCAGCATTAGAGTCAAAGAATAGTATAGATTCCTCGAAAATTTAAAAATAAAACTATCTTATGTACCAGCAATTCTACTTCTGGGAATATATTTGAAGTAAATGAAAACATCATGTCAAGGAGATATTTGCAACCCCGTGTTCATAACATCACTATTTACAATAACCAAGACATGGAAGTAGCCTAAGTGTCCATTGCAGGATGAACAGATAAAGAAGTGGTGTATATGCACTGGAGTATTATTCATCCATAAAAAGAAGGAAATGCTGACATTTGGGACAATGTGGATGGAGCTTCATGATCTTATGTAAAGTGAAATAACTCAGAATGAGACAAATATTGTATGACCTGATCTCTAAGTAGACTATAAAAATAAAAACTCATAGAAACGAGATCAGATTTGTGGTTCCCAGAGGTGGGGCATGGGCAAATTAGATGAAGGTGGTCAAAGGTACAGACTTCTAGTTATAGTACAGCATGATGACTGTAGTTAACACTGCTTTTGGTATATTTGAAAGTTGTTTAGAGAGTAGATCCGAAGAGTTCTCATTAGGAGGAAAAAGCATTTTTTCCTTTTCTTGTCTTTTTAATCTATATGAAATGATGGATGTTAACTAAACTTAGTATGGTAATCATTTCACTATATAGATCGGTCACGTCATTATGCTGTACACCCTAAACTTACACAGTACACTGTGTCAATTATAGTGTCAGATAAACTTAGTTCAAGTCTCTGTCTTCTCAGTGGACCACTGTTGTATCTCCTAACCTGTCTTCCAACTTCCAGTGTTGCTGGTGACCCTTGACCTCAATCTTTTCTTCATATGTCTGAGTGATTCTTTGAAACAGTATGTTATATCATCTCTTTTCCTTGCTTCCAAGCCCCTAATGAGTTACCTTTACTTCTAGAGTAAAATCTAGCTGCTTTTACATATGCCTCTTTTTTTACTTGATTTCCTACTCTTCTTCCCAGCCCTTACTGGGCTGAAGCCATATTGGCTTCCTTTATGTTTCTTTTTTTTTCTTTTAATATTTTAAATGTTTGTTTATATTTGAGAGACAGACAGAGTATGAGTGGGGGAGAGGCAGAGAGAGAGGGAGACACAGAATCTGAAGCAGGCTCCAGACTCCGAGCTGATAGCACAGAGCCTGATGCAGGGCTCAAACCCACGAACTGTGGGATCATGATCTGAGCCAAAGGCGGACGTTCAATGGACTGGGCCACCCAGGCACCCCTGTTTCTTGAGAACACTGTGCACACAAACATCTCAGGACTGTTCTCTCTCCTTTGAACATTCTTTGCCCATGTATTCACATGGCTTTGTTTAGGTATTATCTCAAGAGGTACTTCGTTATAGAGGTCTTTCCTGATTACTGTACTAAAATGATTCTCTCAATAAATGTTTGTGCTTTCATCCAGTTTTCCTTTTCTCCTGACCTTTATAAATATCTATGTATTTATTGTCTGGCTTTTTCAGTAGAGTGCAAGTTCCAGGAAGGGAGGGATTTTGTCTTACTTATTGATGTATCTTCAGCCTCTAGATCACTGTCTGGAATAGAGTAAGTATTCAGTAAGTTATTGATTGAATGAATAATAACAAAAGCCACCATGTACCTAAGTGTGGAATGAGCAGTGCTAGTCCACAGGCAGTCACTGCACACTTGGAATGTCCAGAGAAGTCTTCAAGGAAGAAGTAACACTTAAAGTTGGGTGGGAAGAATCTTTTTACCTTTTACCCACCAGTTTAAACAACAAATCAATACCCTGCAGTCTTGGGACATTACTGGAATTAGAAATCTTTGGGTACCACCCTTTAAAATTTTTTTTAAATGTTTTTATTTTTGAGAGAGAGAGAGAGAAACAGCATGAGCAGGAGAGGGTCAGAGAGAGAAGGAGACACAGAATCTGAAGCAGGCTCCAGGCTCCAAGCTAACTGTCAGTACAGAGCCCGATGCAGGGCTCGAACCCACGAACCGTGTGATCATGACCCGAGCTGAAGTCGGATGCTTAACCAACTGAGCCACCCAGGCACCCCGGGTACCACCCTTTTAAAGAGTTTTCCATCTTGGCATCTGTTTTGAACAATTCAGGCCCAAATACACAAGTAAACACAGCAAAATAAAATGAATACTAAGGAAGGGGGATGCCTTAATACATCAATTCTTCATTGACTGAAGCTGCTGATAGTTAAGCTTGCACATGAGGGTGCTGGCAGCAGAGTAGTCCTTACTCAAAATGTTTTAGGGGACACGTCCTGGCAAAACAAAAGGTATGGCAAGGCAAGTGTAGTTTCTTTGAATAACAAGATTAAAGGGAACTTGGATTACTTTTTCAAGCAGTTCTAATACCAACCAACCTGGAAAGGGCCTGTGATGCCCCTTGGCTTTTTTATGGGAGGGCTGGAAACCTGCCCTGGCATCCATGGACAGTGTCTTCAGGGATGCGTCTGGGTAGAGGCCTTGGCAGTCATGCTACCCTGTCTATATTCTCTATACTTTACACTCTAATTGTGGAAGTCAAGCTTCCAAATCTGCCACAGTCATAGCAGGGATATGTGCCTTCACTATCTTTAAATATCCCCACTAACAATGCATATTTTTTCAGGGCGCCTGGGTGCCTCAGTCGGTTAAGCATCTGACTCTTGATTTCGGCTCAGGTCACGATCTCATTGTTTGTGAGTTTGAGCCTGCACTGGGCTCTGCACTGACAGTGTGGAGACTGCTTGGGATTGTCTCTCTGCCTCTCTCTTTCTCTCTCTATCTCTGTTTCTGCCTCTGAAAAATAAATTAATAAACATTTTTTAAAAAACTGTTTTTGGAGAAATGTTCATTAAATTTGGGCGATGCAGCGATATAATGGGAAGTACACTTGATGCCAGAGTCAGACTATCCTTATGCTTCTACATGTGGTCTTAGAAAAGTTACCTAACTTTTAGTAGCCTCACTTTTTTTTCATTAAAACAGAAATGGTTTTAAGGATAGAATACCTAGCATAGTTCTTGGCCCATGGTAGGAATTCATTAAATATAGTAATAAAATAATAATAGCTATTATTTATTAAGCATTTACTATGAACCAGATACCAAAAAGTATTTTACCTTCATTTTCTTAATTGATTCTCAAAAAAAATACTGTGAAATGAGTATAATTATTATCTTTACTTAATAGACTTAATGAGTCTGGAAACTGAGATTCCAAAAAATTTAAAGAATGTTTCCAAGCTCATAAGCAAGAAAGTGGTAAATCCTGGGACTAAATCCAACAAGTATGACTGAGCTTAAATGCAAGCTTGCAGTCACTCAAACTTCCTCTTCAAGTAATAGGAAATGTGTATTAATAAAAAAATTGAAGTGGTATATTATTATTCATCTAGCACATGAGGTTGACCACATAGAAAAATGGAAGGAAAATAATTAACTAAACAACCAGAATATACTGGGTTACTGCTATGCTCCAGATACCATGCTTTATATATATTTTCTCACTTAATCTTCACAGTAACTCTGATGTGGATATTATTATTCTGCATTTTACAGATGATGAAACTGAGGCTGAAGGAGGTTAAAGCGCTTGCTTAAAAACATTATACAACTAAGAACCAAGATTGGAACCTCATGCTTATGTGAAGCAATGGGCCAGACGGAGGGAAGAATTAAGACAGAAAGAGGTGGAAGAGATGACCGGAAGTGTGGCGGGAGAAGTTAGGGCCAGCAGTCAAGAGTGTTTGGCACCTTGCCATGGAGCTTAGTGTTTATCCTGAGTAATAGTTTAGAAACAGAATGAACATAATCAACTAAGACATATTTTTAAAAGATCTCTCTGAGATTAAGGTAGTGGATCGGCTTAGTGCAGTGTAGCACCGAACTATCAGTGGGCTCTCTAGATTCCCAGTAAAGCACTAAGGAAGACTGCATTTCCCAGGTTTCCTTGAAGTTATGTCAGGTCCATGTGACTGAACTCCAGTATAAATGATGTATATTCTTTCCACGTCTGGCTATGAATCACCCTGGGCAATCCTCCACACTCTTTTCCCTTTCCCCATTGACAGTGGTGGTCACGTACAGAAGATGGATCCCTGATTTATCACAGAAGAGACTCCCAGCAGAACCATTGGCTGTCATTGCTCTACACGACATTAATTTCAGAAGCCACTGAAATCTGGTGTTTTGTTTGTTACAGTCAATCCTTTACCTTTCTAGCTTATCTTGACTAGTTAATATTCTGTATTCTCCTCACAGGAGGGAAAAGTACTTCCTATGGAGTGCATGAACAATAGAGTTGGGGAATGAAAAAGGATTGTTTCCCTTGGAAACCTAAGGTTGACAAGGCCTAATAGTATTGATCCTTTTTCTTTTTTTAGTAGAGTAGGCATTATTGTAGATTCTGGGACTTGTTAAGATGTTTTCTGAGGGCAAAGTGCTTTGACTCTGTTGATATAATAGTCAGCCTCCAAGATGGCCCCCAATAATTCTTGCTTCCTGATACTCATGCCTTTGGGTAGTCTTCTTTACATTGAATCAGGGCTGACCTAGTGGCCAGTGGAATACTGTGGGAATGATGGTATATGGCTTTAGGTCATAAAGTGTATTGCAGCTTATACTTTGATCTCTTAGATTATTCACTCTAGAAGAAGCCACAGCCATCCCAGGAAGATATTATGCAACCCATAGAGAATCCAAATAGAGAGGAACTGAGGCCCTTTGCCAATATACAGTACTGACTTGCTAGCCAAATGAGTAAGCCACATTAAAAGTGGATCCTCCATCCCCAGTCAAGCTTTCAGATGATTGTAGTCCCCAGACCCTTAAGATGTCTAACTGAAGTCCTAGATATTGTGGAACAGAGACAAGCCATCCCCACTGTGCCATTTCTGAATTCATGATCTAAAGAAACTATGAGAAATGCTGATTATTGTTGTTTAAAGTCAAATTTTAGGGTAGTTTGTTATATTGCTGTATACTAATACAGCCACCAAAGCAGCTCAGGATAGAATCAGAGAAGACCCAAGCAGGATTACTGTGTACAAAGTGACTCTGGAGGCCTATTTCTGGGATAGTGGGCCTGTCTCTGGTGTGGGCTTCTGGGTTCTTGGATAGTTCTTCAGCAGCACGGTGGCCACTTTCCTCTAATGATCTTGCCATTCTAGAGCTCCTATTCCAGGACCCACTGTATTAGATAATGCTTTGTTCTCTATAACTGGAGAAAGAACCTGGGGCACCTTCCTCCTTTGAATGATGAGATTTTTAAGTGGAATGGCAAGACATTTCTTTTAAGGTGTGATGTCATTTTATCCTTAATTTGAATTATCTTCAAAGTCAAATGTAATTAGAAAGAGAATGTTAGCTTGTTCTAGAGACATGTTCCTTGTAACATATTGATTGGCCAATCCACTTTCTTTCTTATACAAATTGCACTTGGGTAGTCATCAGTCATGCAGTGAAAAGGCCACTGGATTGAACGTCAAGTGACATTGTCTCAAGCCTTGACCATACCACTAAATAGCTAGATAATCTTCAAAAGTTACTAAATAGTTCCCTATCTATAAAATTCAAGAGATGCTGATAAACCTAAATAAAGGGAATAGATTATTGTGAGAATGAGTGTAGATAGTATAGTAGGATTGTTTTGGTAAAATATAAAAGGTCTTATCAATATTTCATTCAAAGGGTAAGTACTAAGAGTGCATAATGGATCAGGAACTATTCTAGGCTTTGGAAATAGCAGTAAACATCAAAGCTTATGCTTTCATAGAGATTCTACCATACTGCAGGTAAAGTGTGTAATTTTTTATTGCTGTCACAGAAAATTACCAAAAACTTTGTTGCTTAAAACAAAATATTATCTTTTAGTTCTGTGTGTGTGAGAAGTCCCGCATGGGTCTCATTGGCTAAAATCAAGGTGGAAACAGAGCTGCTTCCTTTCCTGGAGGCTCTATGGGAGAATCATTGATTTGCCTTTTCCAGCTTCTGAGATGCTGCCTACATTCCTTGGTTCATGGCTTCTTTTATTGATTTTCAAAGGTAGCATCATAGCATATTTCTGACCAGTGCCTGTGTCCTCTACTTTTTGTAATTATATTGAGCCTACCTGAATAATCCAGGGTAATCTACCCATCTCAAGATCTTCAAATTAATTAAATTTGCATATTCATGGGTTCTAGGGATTAAGATGTGGGGGCTATTATTCCGCTTACCACATAAAGCACACTTTGGTTGAGCTAGAAATGCTCTTTATGACTACTTGCTGTTCAGTTTATATTAATATAACCAACACCATGCAACACAGCTCATGATTTTATTGTTGTTGTTTTGTTTTGCACCCCAGGCTTACGCCCGACTTCCAGAAAGAATTATATTTTGATTAAGAAATTATTCCTTTCCGATTCTATCTAGAATTTTGCAGTTGTGGTTTTTCTTTAAACTATTGGGAGGTGGAGGTGAAAAAAGAACCGGATAGCCAGAGGAGAAAACCCGAATCCATTTATTATTTCTATGTAAAGCCTGGGTGCATAATATCTTATTCATTGACCTGGATCAGAACCAGTGTTGAAATCTCATTGCTGAGATGTGATGCTATGACCCTGAGGAATGAATTTAGTTCAGCACAGACAAGGCCATCAGTGACAGTCACTGTCTATTTCTGGCATATTATATCAAGATTTTTAGAGTGTCAGAAACTGTTATAACTCGGATTGAAATATGACAACCTGTCAAAAAATTTCCACAACTGATAACATCCCCTTGAGGTTAATAGACAAAATTATATGATGACATAATTTGTGTCATATAATTCATAAATTCCTTGTTACAAAGTCTCAGAGGTGGGATTTTATAAATATGTAGTCAGCTCTACTGTACTACTCTGTAATACTTGATCTCCTATGCTTGAAATGTATTTAGAAAATATAGTGAGACACATTTCAAATCAATTCAATGTGATAAGGGCTTGTAGGTAACTGACAATACAGGACACACACTGCTAGGTGTTGTGGTGGGTACGTTAGAGGAATAAATGATGGTTCTTACTCCCAAAGAGCTGAAAAGCGTGTTGCTGTAATGATGTAAACACAGAAAACAGCTGAAGAACATTACAAGTCAATATACTCAGACCTGCTGTAGACCAATGAACTATGGAAACACAGTGGGTTCCGAGTGATGTGGTTAAAGGCTAAAGAGATGTTTAGACTCAAGATAGGATTTGGAAATGGGAAGCTGGATATCCAAGTGGAAGGAGCTTTATGAGCAGAGTCCCCAACATCAAAAGACTTTGATGGTACAAAGTACATTAGGATTATCAAGCTGGACAAAGGAGAGAGTGCTGTGAAGTAAAAGACTGGATAGCCTTTGGGCATGCCTATTTGTGCCTACGTTCATGTGTGTGTGTGCTTGTGTCTGCATGACATAAACACAGAGTGTGCTGTGACACAGCCCAAGAAAGAGCACAATGCTAACAAAGACAGTGACAAAATGTGCTTTTATTGACTGTGTGCTAGATATTTACATGCGTTATCTCATTTAATCATCAAAACAACCATGTGAGATAAGCATTTTTAAATATCTTTGTTTTACAGATAATAATAATAAAAGAAACTGAGGCTCAGAGAAATTGAGGTATGAGCTCATGGCCACACAACTAGCAAGTGACGGAACGGGGCTTCTGATACACTTTACTGGTCTTAGAGGAACCCATTTCCTAAAAATAATGCTAATTATTAGCAATACAGTCTGCTCTGCTGCAACATTTGCTTTATTATTTTATTTTATTTTATTTTATTTTATTTTATTTTATCTTATTTTATTTTATTTTATTTTATGTTTCATATTCTATCTGTAAAAGGGAATCACATCAATTTACTGAGGAAATCATGTTGGTTCTTACATGATTTTCCTCAGCATGTTTATAGTTTATAACAATACAAAGCAAGCTTTCTCATAATCAAGAGAAAGCATTGACTATCTATGAGTTGAGAAAAATAGTGGAAAATCCCTCAGAACTGCTTTCCTTGAGAGCAACAGGTGCCTTACTTAGTGGGTTCCATAATTTCACTATTTACTAAGTTAAACATTTTTTTAAGTTTTAAAAAAAGTTTATTTATTTTTGAGAGAGAGCATAAGCATTGCTTATATGCTACATAAGATAAAGAAATACCTTCAGTTTCTGATTTAACTTTCAGGAATATTTTAAGGTTTTCATCATATAGGTTTTATACATTCCTTTTTGAGAATATTCATAAGTAATTGAAACTGTTTTTCTTGAGTGTCCTCTACCTCACTGCGTATGTACACTGTGAATTTCTGTGCGTTACCTTTATATCCTGCTACCTGACTGAATTATTTCACTTTGAAGTAGTTTTATCATTTGATATTCTAGGCTTTACCAGAAAGTTACTAACATATCATTCTCAAAGAATGACACTCTTCTCCCACCCTAATTCCTTTGTCTCTAGTGGAATTTTTTTGTCTACACACATTGACAACTGCCTTCTATATATGAAACAGCATTGTAGATGGTGGCCATCCTTGCTTTGCTGTCTAATTTTGATGGAAATGCCTCCATTTCCCCCATTAAGTAAGATGCTAGCTTTAGGACTGAGGGTGTGTATGTATGCATAAAAATAAAAATTTAAAAATTTAAAAATATGTATTATATATATTAAAAGGGTATATATTATATATCTAAATATAACATAATATATTAATGATAAATATAAATGTAAATAATATATATTATTGTGTGTATGTGTGTATTCCATTAGATATTCCACTATAAATATATAATGGAATGTTACTCAACTATCAAAAGTAATGAAATCTTGCCATTTGCAGTGATGTAGATGGAGTTAGAATGTATTATACTGAACAAAATTTGTTAATCAGAGAACGACAAGTACCATAGGATTTCACTCATATGTGGAATTTAAGAAGCCAAATCAGTGAACATATGACAAGGGAGGGAAAGAGAAGTAAGGGAAACCTCAAGAGACTCTTAACGATAGAACACAAACTTAAGGTTGGTGGAGGGAGGTGGGGGGGAGATGGGCTAGATGGAACCAGGCATTAAGGAGGGCGCTTGTTTTTATGAGCAATATGTGCTGTATGTAAGTGATGAATCACTGAAGTCTATTCCTGAAACCAATATTACATGGTATGTTAACTAAAATTTAAATTAAAATATATACATATATAATGTTACAAAATGTTCATAACTCCTGATCTTTTAGTGGATTGGGACCACTATGACACTATTGATGTAAATTGCTTCTCTCTGTGGCATATAAATACTTCTAGTATTTATTAGCAAGTTTTGTCCATGTACTGGTGGATATGTAATGCCCTGATGTTTCATTCATTTTTATCTAAAATGAAATTACTCTCTTCACTCTTGGCCTCTGAGCAGACAAAGTAAGACATTATCTCTCAATTTCATTGAAGGAGTGGGAAGCGCAAACATCTCTGAACATGGCAGCCCACGGTTGTCAACTTTTCTCAGATGCTGGAAATGAGTCCTGTTCTTTTCTCTAGAAGGTTGATGGGTCTGCCCATCAGAATATGGGGAGACCCCTTCTTCCTGGCATCACTGGGGCTTTTTTCATTTTCACTTTCACTACTGCTTTTCACTTTTCTCATGGTGCAAAGAATGGAAAATGCATCAGAGGACCTGGAAATTAATATGTGTAGCATGTTTTACCAGCTATCAAGTGCTTCCAAATATATTATCTCATTAGGCAGATTGCTTCAAAAATCTGTGAGGCAGGCAGGACAGGTAGTTTCATTTACATTTCAGAAAATATGTAGCTGAATCTTAAAGAGACAAGGGACAGAGGTAGGATTAGAAACCTGGTCAAATTATTAAATTTCTTTTTTCTTCCTTTCTATCTCCTTGAGACTTTTGAAAGACATTTAACTTCAGTTTTTAATCACTAAAGTTGATTGTGGGAGGGAGGGAAGGATTAAATGATTTATAATGCAGTCTCCAGCTCTAAAGAATTGTTTACACTATCACACACACACACACACACACACACACACACACCCTCATAACACAGCATCCTCCTTATTTGCACCATTATCCCTGAGTTCAAACCCTCATCATCTCTCATTGGAAATATATTAATAATCTCTCAGTTAATTCCCTCACCTCCACTTTGGTTCCCTACAATCCATTGTCCATGCTTTCAGCCAAGATAATTTTAAACTGCAGACCTGATCATATCGTTCTACAGCCTCAGACTGCAGAATTGTTGTCTTCAGAGCCAACTCCAGCCCTTTACCTTTAGCCTGGTGAACAAGACTGTCTTCTTACATCTCCTCTCACTCCATGCTCTAGTTCTGGACATCCCTGAGGGTTTCCTTAACAGGACCCTCTGCAGTGCGATGCCTCCCCCGCCCCCCCCCATGTCTCTGTCATGTTGCTCACTGGTCCTGGAACAAAACTGACAACTGAAAAAATGTTCTTGACATAAATTCAGTTCTTGTTACCTGGTTCATCTCTATATCAAAGGTAGGCATTTCTGAATGGATTTGCCAGAACAAGGAATGAAATATAGATCTTTGGAATAAGACACATGGTTGGGCCTCAAAGAGTTTGGGTCCCTGTTGACTCTGGCCTCGTTACACCCTCAATAATAACATTGTCTGATTGGCTCATGGGCATTACAGTGTCCATGAGTATGTTAAATGGTAGGTTTAACTTTATAATCAAGAATATTATTTGGGTTGGCAGTAGAAATAATAATGGTAAAAAGTTACATAGTGGTTACTAAATGTCAGACATTTTTCTTAGCACTGTGCATAGTTTGACCTATGTAATCCTTGTAACAAATGCATGATTTAGGAGCTATTATTTTATCCATTTTATTTTTTTCTTCTTTTCTTTTTTTAAAATGTTTTATTTATTTTTGAGAGAGAGATAGAGACAGCATGAGCAGGGGAGAGTCATGGAGAGTCATAGAGAGTCATAGAGAGACACAGAATCCAAAGACAGGCTCCAGGCTCTGAGCTAGCTGTCAGTACAAACCCGGACATGGGGCCCGAACCCACGAACCATGAGATCATGACCTGAGCTAAAGTCGGACACTTAACTTACTGAGCCACCCAGGCGCCCCTATTTTACCCATTTTATAGATGAGGAAAATGAAGTACAGAGAAGTTACATTCCCTGCCAGAGGTCACACAGCCAGTGGATGGCAGAGCTGGAATTTGAAACCAGATGGTTGAGCTCCATAGAGTCCATGCCTTCCCCACTACATTCCCTCACCTTTGTAGTAGACCATATACATCAAGGGCAAATAACAACAGTTTTGTCACAGGGTTCTGAGGATTAAATAAGAGACCACTTGTGCAAATTCCAGTAAAGCATTTGGCACACTGTAGGTCCTTAGTAAGCTGCTGGTGAATTTAAAGAAAGACAATAAACTCACAGTTCTGTAAATCACTAATAGATATAACTATGATGCATATTCCTAGCCCAGGCTTCAATTTTATAACTGATAAAAGCATCTAAATATGGGATTTTAAATTCCCTAACTCTAGCATCTAAATATGGGATTCTAAATTCCCATGTGACAGAAGAGCATGTACTAAAGGCTTGGCTTCACCTCTGTGAGATACAGAGCTGAGGTGCTTAGCAGGGTAATTCTAGTCACCGCACACAGGTTCATCTCAGGACTCATGTACCTAAAGTGAATGGACATAGGTTAGCACTGCAGTTCTCAAACTTTTTTCTCTCAGGACCCCTTTACAATCTTGCAAATCTCTTTTAATGTCTAATCCTGCACTCAGCTGTTGGATATCACGTGTTAGGTAGATTCTCGAAAATTCCACTATATACTTGTGAGAGAAAAAGAGTTTTTTAAAAAGCAACTTAGTATTATTATAAAAATGTGTGACTTTACCAATTCTCTAAAAGGATCTTTGGAACACATAAGGGCCACTGGATAACCCTTGAGAATCATGGTTTTGCTGATAGTAAATGATTCCCAAATAAGTATTTAATACAGCAAATTGACAAATCCTACTTAACATCCATACAGCACAGTATCATTCCTTGAGCAGACATTTCATCTGGTGCTCACAAAGTTCTAGAAAATGCACACTATTAGGACTCTTTTCCCATTTGGATATGTACACTCACCATACACACATCTCTGTGGATGAAGAACTGGGGGTTAGATTAGTAAGGTTAAATAACTTGCCCAAGGTCACATAGATAATAAGGTGAACAGACAAGATTCATTTTCACAATTTTCAATTTGGTCTTAATTTCAAGCCTATGACTCTTGAGGAGTTTAAATGCCATCCCAACAATCTTGAGGTTTGGGTCTACATTCACCATTCATACCACAGCCTCAAGTGAATGCTAATTGGCTTCCTTAAACACTCTACTGAATTCATAGGTTTGTCAGATCAGTTCAAACAAATAAGCTGATTTTGCCCCAAGACAAAGGGGATCCAACCCTTTTTTTAAAAAAGTATTTTGTTGTCTTTGAAACTCATTGTTTAGCAGGAGCAAAGCAAGGGTGAATAGGCAATGAATCTAGGAAGCAGCTTAAAGGCAGGGGATGAACAAAGTGTGCCAATCACAACCCTGGCCCATCACCATCCAATCCATGAGGAAGCATGGATCCTGGGAGGAAGGTGGCTCCTGTATTAACCTGGCAATTTCATGGATCACTGTCATTGGTTCCTTCAATGACAACTGGATGCCATTACAGAGAGCCACATAGTCAGCTGGTGTGTGGCAGCATAACAGTTGTTTGCTTACATTCACAAATTTTGAGACCATATAGCATCTCCTTGTTTGATCTGAAATCACTCTTTTGGGAATTCAGAAAAAAATGAGACCATTCCTGCTCATCCATTCTGCAACTGAAATAGGAAATAAAGGGAGGGGAAAAATTCAGAGATCAGGGAGGTTTCCCTTTCTCACCCTTGGTGCAGGTTTACTGAAAAATTTATCTCTGACCATGAGCCAGCACTACAGATTCCCATGTGGGAGATGCCTTCAACTCATTTAAATTGTCAGGCAGAAGAAGCTTGGCGGGTTTATAGCTGGGGATGAAAAACAATGGATCTTTATTTTTCTGCTACTCTGAGTCTGGTTATATATGGAGAGAAATAGGTCTGTGGGAAGAAAGCCCAAAGAACATGATTTTTACTTATTTAGTTATTTAGAACAGAGTATATATGCTTTAAGAGAAAACAGAATATCAACTTTAGAAGGTGTGTGTGTGTGTGTGTGTGTGTGTGTGTGTGTTTGTATTAACTTTGTGGATGAAAAGTAGGACTTTACTTGAAGGCTGTTAGAAATGATTCATAGGTGCTTTGCTTACCATATTTTCTTGCAAAATCAAATTAGGAGAAACATTAGGATTTCATTTCTTGAAATCAAAATGCTTAAAACTAGGAGAGACTGTATTTCATCACTTTGACACACACTTTGCCTGTGTGAGGCTATCCTCATCTTTGTTTCGTCCTTGGTGGTTTTTGGTCTAGTTTTAAGCACTAGTGACTTTTTTTCCTACTACTTTCCATTAGAAGCAATTCCACAGCCCAATAGACTGTTAAGAAAGTTTGAGGGTTTTTTATATACCGATGCTTTCCCTGAAATTATTCTTTTTTCAAATTTAGTATTTCGCCATCCAGTTATATCTCCCTTTAGTTATGCTTTAGTTATGCCTAAATAATTCTTACTCCAGTTTAGTTTTCATACCCTGAGGATATTTTAAGCAATCATCATGTCTCCCATCAGCTATGCTTTTAAGCTCGAAATGGCAGCCTTATTTACCGATGATGCTATTTGAAATCCAGTGTTTGTAAATAGAAGTTTGGGATTGAAGGACTTAGAGCAATGGGGATAAAATTGTTTGTTTGTTTGTTTGTTTGTTTGTAAATTTATATTCATGCACTTCTTTGTGCTGCTAAAGGAAAAAAGGGCAAAAAAGTATTGGCTCTGAAGATTGCAGAAGAAAAGCATTTGGCTTAGTGTATTCTTTGTAATTCTATGGAAGTTTTCTCAGAGTGGAAGAATCTAGCTTCATAATATTTCCTTATGAAAAATTATCCTATATTTTTTCTCTAAGAACTAAAACAACTGCAGAAAAGGTTAGAACCAATTTACAAAGATACCTTAGTGCATCTGAGACATATAGGAATTGAAAAAGAAAACAAAAACAACTATAATATATATTTCTGAAAAGTTACTTCAAATCATATTTAGCTTGTTAATTACTTCGCTAATACAACAATATTTGAGTTTCTTATATGTGTTAAGTGCTAGAGTAAGAAAAATAAGAAAGTCAGGGATTCTGCCCTTCAGAAGGGCATTGTGTAGAAAGGAATGAAAACAGGTAAACAGATAATAAAAATGCAAATGTAATAAGTGCCAAAATAAATGAGCAAGAACAATTTGGAATTTAAAAAAATCCATAAGTGAAAAATTCCAAAGAAATAGAATCAATCTGCCCTCCACCTATTTTCTAAACTTGGATATTTACATACTAGATGTTCTTAAAGGGGAAGCTACTTAAACGGTTTACAAGGTATTCAGTTCTGTGCTCTTATTAGAACTGGAGCTTTTGTACATCAGAGTTAACATAAAATTACACAAAATAGGAAGGAGCATCCTGAATAGACTATTTAAAAATTTGGTTCACAATTTAAAGAAAGTTTAAAAATGTTATTTAAAATGGATCATAGTAGAGAGAACCAGTCTTATTCATGATATCACATTGCATTAAATTAAGTTTGGTGTCATGGCAACCAACTAATCTATATGAAGAAACAACCCATTGGGAACATGGGACAGTACTTAGGATTACATTCACTGTATTCCATTTAGATAATCCTGTTTTTAAAGGCTAGATATTTAAGACACCCATTCCCACTCCAATTACTTTTTCCATGTCCTGACCAAAATCAGGTTGTTTTGCCTCTGGCTTGAGCTGACCATTTGTAGGTAAATTATTAATTGATTGACTGGATTATCACAAGATGAATAGGACTCAGCATTAAGTTCATTAAAAGTAATAGGAAAGAAAAAACGTTGGTCTAGTTGTTTTGACATCGAAGCATCTAAATCAAAATAACATATATTTTTCTTTTTATTTTTTTAATCTATTTTATTTTTTTAAGAATAACTTTTTTTAGGGGTGCCTGGGTGACTTAGTTGATTGAGCATCTGACTTCAGCTCAGGTTCATGATCTCACGGTTCCTGGGTTCAAGCCCTCTGTCAGGCTCTGTGCTGACAGCTCAGAACCTAGAACCTGCCTCTGATTCTGTGTCTCCCTCTCTCTCTGATCCTCCCCCACTTGCACTCTTCTCTCAAAAGTGACTAAACATTAAAAAATTTTAAAAGGATAACTTTTTGTAAAGTGTATATATTTATTTTGAGAAAGGGAGAGAGAGAGAGAAAGTAAGCAAGTAGGGGAGGGTAAGAGAGAGAGAGAGAGAGAAAATCCCAAGCAGGCTCTGTGCCATCAGCACAGGCTCAGTGAAGGGCTTGATGCAGGTCTCTAACTCATGAACTGTGAGATCATGACCAAGCTGAAACCAAGAGCTGGATGCTTAACTGACTGAGCTGCCCAGGTTCCTCATTCTTTTTTCTTTTTTGAAAAAAGTGTATGTATTTATTTTGAGAGAGAGAGAGGCAGAGAGGGAGGGAGAGAGAGAATCCTAAGCAGGCTCTGTGCTGTCAGCATGGAGCCTGATGCAGGGCTTCTTGAAATCATGAATCACGAGATCATGACCTGAGCTAAATCAAGAGTTGGGCTCTTAACCAACTGAGGAACCCAATAATATATTTTTAAATGTTTATTTATTTGAGAGAGAGGGAGAGAGAGATCACAAGCAGATCTGGGGAGGAAGAGAGAGAGAGGGAAGAGGAGAAAAATCTTAAGCAGGCTCCACGCTCAGCACTGAGCCGGATGCGAGGCTCAATCCCACAATTGCGAAATCATGACCTGAGCCATTATCAAGAGTCAGATGCTCAACCGACTAAGCCACCCCGGAGCTCCCAAGATAATATTTTAAATAACTATATTTAGTCACTATACTAGTTACTAAATTGAAAAAGTTGCATTTTGTTTGATAGAGTAAAACTGATTTCAGCTCAGTCCAGGCCAAAATAATAGCCAATTGCCAGCTTTCAATACATTTATTAAGTTTTAATAGGTGATATTTTCACAGGTTCAGAACACTGTCTGAGACTACTACAGAAAAGGTAAATTTGTGTTAGTCTGCCAGAATAAGTTAAATTTCTGGCAAAATTATTGAATTAGAGGTCTTTGTGATCAATAGCTTTTGGAATATGTAAAGGTAAAAAAATATGAACTTAAAGCTTTGGAGGATGGTATTTAAGATGGGATGAGGAGCATTATTATATTTGAACTGGTTAAGCAAGTATTCTAGGGGTAGTTTGTCAAATAGTTTAAAGAACGGTTTAAATAGGTTTTAGGATCTAAGCTCTTTGATCTTAAAAAATGGGGATAATAATTTGTGCGTTGCAGGATTGCTCCAAGGATGTAATATATAACATATACACACAAAGTAGCACATAATAAACTCTCAATAAATAAATGGTAGTTGTAGTTATCAAAAATATCTTTCTCAGGTGCATGTTTACCTTTTACTGAGGCCCAGTTTCTTGCCCCAAGAAAGTGCTTTAAAAAGCACTTTAAATGTATATGAGAGAGCAAAGCCTAGAGGGAGACCACTAAGAGGGAGGCTCTCATACTCTCAACATTAGAAGTCACTGTAATTTGAGGCGTCTGGGTGGCTCAGTTGGTTGAGAGTCTGACTTGGACTCCGGTCATAATCTCGCCATTCCCAAGTTCAAGCCCCATGTCAGGCTCTGTGTTGACAACTCAGAGCCTAGAGATTGCTTTGCATTATGTGTCTCCCTCTGTCCGTGCGCCCCCGCCGCCCACCCAGTCGCTCATACTGTCTCTCTCTCTTAAAAATAAACATTAAAAAAAGAAGAAAAAAGAAGTCACCCTAATTCACCTCAAAAACCTAGACCCAAGCACACAAGCACCAGGGACGGGCAGAGACGAGAGTGGCAGACAGCAGCCGGCTAGTGGCGCCGCTCCCTCGGGTGCACTTGGCTGCCTCCCCATGCAGACCTTTACGGGGCCTCACACTCCTCTCTTCTCTCTCTTCCGCCATCGCCTGAAGCTCCACGGACAGAAATGTCCCGTGGTAGCTAGACCATCACTCAGCTACTGCAATAATTATTCACCTACAGCAGATTCCAGAATTCTCCGCCCCTGGATTCAGGGGATATGTTGTAAGACTCTGAAGCCTGGAGGCAATTAGCAGGAGACCAGAAAAAAATAAAGATGATCGCAATCAAATTGTAAAAGTCGAAACCAACTAGAAATGTCAGTGTAAACTTGGTATCATTTTAAAAAGGGAAGTAGCTGTCACTTTTCTCTGTTTTCTTAACAAATATGAATAAGTGTGCAATAAAAAGTATTAGTTTTCACTCCATTACTCAGTCCTATAACAGACTGTAGCCCCACAGCACAATTGTTTGAGGGTCCTTTCACTGGATTTCTTGGTTTAAAATTGGAACTTTAAAACAAAAAGCACTAATCCTGAAGTTAGACCGCCCTACAAATGATAAGAATAATTTTTTCTTCGTTTCGATAATTTAAATTTTACTTCATTGCAAAGAAGATAGACGATAAGGCAAAAAGATTGTAATTGAAGAGAGAACATCTTCTGTTATTTTTTTAATTAAAATAGATGATCTCTACTTATAATTTTTTATGAATCTTTCATACCCAATCCCACTTCACTGTTTCTGTAGCAAAAAAGGAGTTATAAATGCAGCAAAAAGATGTGCTAATTATTTCACATGGAAGATGGGAAAGAGTAAGCATAACACAGTGCACAACATAGCACAGCACACAGCATGCAGCAGTATACACACACACACACACACACACACACACACACACACCATTACAATGCCTGCTTCTTTTGAAAAAGTACCCTTCTAGGAAAGAATAAATAGCGCAGGGCAGGTTTTTGCTCTTTGTGGCTATGATTAGAGTCCTAATGCTGTGTTGCCTTAAACCGTGCCAATTTCATTTCTACAGTGAAATACGCTTTAGAGGACAGGAAGAAAACTGATTATTGAGTCAAAGGAAGGGAGAAAGCCAAAATAATCCACTGTACCTCATGAAGGAATAGGGGCTGGGGGTAGGAAAACCTCAGAAAGCATTATAATAACGTACTTCTTTATTTTAGGTAACAAATAAAATAGCAAAACATTTTTTCCCATCATAAAAACTGACTTTGATCCCCAGTACAGCCATTGAGTGGAAAATTGAACCACAATATAATTGCTTTCCCTGTGACCGATAAAGTGGTGTAACAAATTTTGTGTTTGAATGATAAAATCAGCAATTGGCCCCTAGCATTTCCCTCTGCCATTCCTCCAAGGACACTCAAGTCCCATCAGGCTCCAGGGCAAGACAAAGGGGGGCTGGGGGTGGAGACTAACTGTAAATCTACTCCAAGTTGTTGTTGGATTTCTCTTGCTTGCTTGAAGAAATTTTTTAAAAATAATAAAAATGACCATGTTTGTCTTCGAATGCCTAATATAAATCACTTCCGAATGTGGGGGAAAAAATCCACCCTTCATTGAAAACTGATTATGTTTATAAAAAAAATCTAAAGCCATACTGAGAAAAATTATTTTACTCAAGAGTAAAATCTTGTTAGAATGGGGAAATTCATTCAGTCCTAGTGACTGAACTCAACAGTCCTAGTGACAAATGCCACAGCTGTTTGATGCAGAAGCAGCAGCCAGAAGGAAGGCTTGCCACACGAAGGAAACCAGGATACATGTGTGAGCTCCTTAGGACAGGATTTAACTGTGGAAAGATAATGGCACTTTCAGTGAGGAAGCATGGCGGAGCTCACCCGTTACTGCAGCACTTTCCCAGCCCATTTGGGAAAACAACCCTAAATGGCAGTAACTATTGCGAAGTTTGGTGTCTCCACTCTCAATTTGTTATTTGGTTGGCATGTCCTCCAGAAGAGGGTGAAACTCCAAGCCTCTAGAAGAGACATTTAATTACAGTATCAGTATATCTAGAACAGGGAAAAGGATAAGAGGGAGCAAGATCCCAGCAAAGCAAGAGCCCTATAATAAAAGCCTTAAAGCTTCAATCTGGGTGTTTGTGTCACAGCTCAGCTTCTACTTAGGCATTTCGTTTGCAATCCTAGACTCAGATTTGCCCCTCTGTAGCTACCTCCTTAAGTTTAGTTATGCACAAGGAGAATGTATGTCTTGAGTAGTGCTTCTGTTTTGACCTGAAGGTAGGGGAACATGCAGAGACCTAAAAAAAAAAAATGTTTTCAAAGAATAGTTTCTTCAGACTTCACAGAAGCTCTTCCTTCTATTTGCTACACTCAAATTAGGCACAGGCCCAAAAAGTAGACGGCAGGTGTCCTGAGCACTGTGTAGTTGATTTAATGGGGCAATATAATGAGTAGTTTTGTAAAATTATTTTAATTTTTTCTGTGCTTTCCAGATTTCTACAATGAGCATGTATAGCATTTATTGTATATTTTGGACTTAGGTTTTTTGAAAACTTTGATGTTGGAAATTTTCAACATCCATAAAAATAGAACCATATATCATAAACCTAATGCATGCATTTCTCACATCTACAGTTGTCAACTTGCGGCTGATCTGATTTCAAGAACACCCCCACCTCTCAGATTATTTTGAAGCAAAGCCAAGATATATTGTTTCATCTGTGCTTTCTTATGTATATTTCTAAAGATAAGGACAAAAATATGACCACAGTGTTGTTGTCACACCTGAAATAATTAACAGTAATTCCTTATTTTTTCAGTAGCAATTCATGGCATTGTTGGACATGTCCACTGTCTCTTGAATGTCCTTCAAATTTGCAACTATATAATACATCTCGTTAACTGTTTGCTTGTTATATTGCAGTTGATTGATATTTCTCCTCAGTCTTCTTAATCTATAATTTCCTTCTCTATTATTTTATATTTTTAAAAAAATTCAAGCAGTTGTTCTTAGAATTTTTTACTATTTGCAATTTGCTGATTTTATTTCCTTGGTGTTACTGAATATGCCTTGTATTTCTTGTGAGTTGATAGTTAAATCTAGAAGCTCGATTATTTTAGACTTGATTTTTGGGGAGGAGCAGCAGAAGTTACACTACTTACTAGGTAGTGTTATTTATTTCCATCAGGAGGTACATAGTCTGGTTGCATCATTTTTGGATATATCAGTTACCTATGATCATCAATTCACTGAGTGTTGCTAAGTATGACATTCTAGATGTCTAGACATACCTAGTCCCTCCAGTGTTGGAGAGGATCACCCGCATCTGAAATAAGATGGAGTAATGGTAAGCATAGTAGGCAACACTTTTCCTGCTGGGCCCCTACTGGGTTAGCAGTAAACAGCAGTTTTTATGTTATATGACAGTTGTTAGGTGAGTAGGTTGGATTTTAAACTGAATCCAGAGTCAAGAGCAATGCAATGTTTGAGAAATTCAATTCAATAATGATACTAAATTAGAATTTTAAAAAGGAGTTTTGATAATGATGATATAGGTTGATGGTTAGAACCCAAACTGTAACATAATAACTCCACATCTGAATTCATCAAATTGTAGGACCTCAAATGCAAAAGAGAAGGGCGCCTGGGTGACTCAGACGGTTAAGCGTCTGACTTTGGCTCAGGTCATGATCTCGCAGTTTGTGGGTTCAAGCTCTGCATTGGGTTCTGTGCTGGCAGCTCAGAACCTGGAGCCTATTTCAAATTCTGTGTCTCCCTCTCTCTCTGCACCTCCCCCACCCATGCTCTGTCTCTGTCTCAAAAATATATAAACTATAAAAAAATTTTTTTAATGCAAAAGAGAATTAACGATATATCTCCCACTGAATACTACTAAAATCCAGTGAGAAATAATGTGTATAAAGCAATTAGATCAGTGCCTGGTGTTTAGTAAACACTTCATAAAAAGTTATATTATTGGTTGTTATAAAGATAGCATTCAGCACAATGACTGTATGAATATTTTGGTGTGTAGGTGATTAACTTTGAGGTCTTCTAACTGAAACCTTGGTGTATTTACTATATATCCTGTCCATTAGAACATTAGTAATGGCCCTCTTTTGCATGGGAAAAGAAGCATTTAATTCTCTCTTCTTACCAAAACCCTGCAATTAGGCTTCCAAAGATCCTTTGCTACCCAAAAACAAAAGAGCAAATCAAAAGCAGAGGAATCCATGGGAAAGTATGCATCATCTCCACACTTCCCTCTTGTCTCCACCAGATTACTCTACGTGACATACAGGAAAGTTCTTTAAAATATGCCAGATGTGGTCAATTCCCTGTTTGAGTCCTCTGCTGCCTCCTTGTAGTGAGTTGAGTAGTGCCCCCACCCAGAGATATGATTATGTCCTGACTCCAGGAACACTTGAACATGACTTCATTTGGAAAAAGGATCTTTGTGAATGCAAGTTAAGGATGTTAAGATGAGATCACCCTTGGGTTTAGGGAGAGCCTGAAATCCAATGACAGGTGTACTTATAAGTGAAAGAGGAAACTTTGGGAGCTACAGATGTGGAGAAGAAGACTATGTGAAGGCAAAGGCAGATGTTGGTGTGATGTGTCTGCAAGCCAAGGATTGCAAGCAGCCATCAGGAGCTAGGAGACAGGCATGGAACAAATTCTCCCTCAGATCCTGCAGGGGGAACCAATCTTAGTGACACCTAGATTTCATATTTCTGGCTTTCATAGCTGTGAGATATCCATTTCCTATTGTTTTAAGCCACCCAGTTTTTGATAATATATTACAGCAGCCATAGGAAGCTTAACCAACTGAGCTGCCCAGGTGCCCCCATAGGAAGCTAATGCACCCCCTTCAGAATTCTTTCCACAGGTTCTATGTGACTCGGCCTCTGTCCACATCTCAGACTTTGCTTCTCTCTTGCTCTGCTCCAGTTACACTGACCTTCTTGCTGTTCTTTGGCCATGCCAGATTTAGATTTGTTGCTATCTCAAGCCTCAGAATTTCACCTCAAGAAGGTGCTTCTCCCAGATCTTCACCTGACTGGCTTCCTCTTTTCATTCAGGTTGTGTTAAATGGCTGCCCCTCAGGGAGGCCCTTCCCTTATCATCCTACCTAAAATAGCCACTTTATTTTCTCACAAAGCATTCTCTTTTCCTTGCACTGCTTTATTTTTCTTAATGGAGCACTTATCACTACCTGACAACACACTAGCATTTCCTCGCTTATTAGTGCATCCTATTCCACTTTAATTTTAGGCTCCATGGAAGCAGGATATTTTCCTCTTGTTCAGCACTCAATCTTCAACACCCAGAATAGTGTCAGGGCCATCATAGTAGGCTTGGAATTAATACTTGTTGAATGAGTGGTTTCATATGAAACCTAGAAGACTAGGCATCAATTTACATGGCAATTTTCTATTTTGTAGGAAAAACATTAGTGGTCCCCATTCTAGGGCTTGAGTTGTCAGAGATCTCAGAACTTCACTGCAGTAACTGTCATCTTAAAATCACTTGCCTCCCTGAAACTGGGTTGGGGGCAACCAGCTTTCAAAATCACAAGAGGGAATTTCTGACAAGTTTGTATTCAGGGTGGGAGTAGCACGGAGAGGCTGTCTGTGAAGCATACCTCGATTTATTGCATCAAGTGCTGTCTTGGACAGTCCTACGGAACACAGGGTGGTTATGGTACACCGGCCTCAGATGTAGCTCTGCAATGATCTGGAGGGAGGAGCATAGACAAGGTTTCCATTTGGTGTTTGACAGCAAGGTGGAGGAAAAGAGATGGGGACTGGGGATAGAGTTAGTTTTGACTGTGAGCCAAACAGTGACTTTCTAGGATATCCAATGAAGAACCAAATGGGATGCATTAGCGATTTAATCATCTCTGACCCATGTTTTTTTTTGTTGTTGTTTTGTTTTTTGTTTTGTTTTGTTTTTTTTAATAGTTTATTGTCAAATTAGTTTCCACATAACACTCAGTGCTCATCCCCACAAGTGTCCTCCTCCATGCCCATCCCCCCCTCCCCCCACATCCATCAGTCCTCCGTTTTTGTCAGCATTCAAGAGTCTCTCATGGTTTGCCTCTCTCCCTTTCCCCCACCATTTCCGCCCTTCTTCTCCCCCTTGTTCCTCCGTCAAGTTCCTCCTAATCCTCCTATACGTGCAAACATATGATATTTGTCCTTCTCTGCCTGACTTATTTCGCTCAGCATAACACCCTCAAGGTCCATCCATGTTGCTACACATGGCCAGATTTCATTGTTTCTCATTGCCATGTAGTATTCCATGGTATAGATAAACCACATCTTCTTGATCCATTCATCTGTTGATGGACACTTAGGCTCTTTCCATGTTTTAGCTATTGTGGAGAGTGCTGCTATGAACATTGGGGTACATGTGCTCCTATGCATCAGCATTTCTGTATCCCTTGGGTAAATTCCTAGCAGTGCTATTGCTGGGTCATACGGGAGTTCTATTGTTAGTTTCCTGAGGAACCTCCACACTGTTTTCCAGAGGGGCTGTACGAGTTTACATTCCCACCAACAGTGTAGGAGGGTGCCCGTTTCTCCACATCCTCGCCAGCATCTAGAGTTCTCTGGTTTGCTCATTTTAGACACATGAAACGATGTTCAGCATCCCTCCTCATCAGGGAAATACAAATCAAAACCACACTGAGATACCACCTCACGCCAGTCAGAGTGGCTAAAATGAGCAAATCAGAGAACTCTCTGACCCATGTTTTTAAAAAGTATGCTGTTTTAAGAATCACTCTAAGGGCACCTGAGTGCTAAGTCAGATGAGTGTCTGACTCTGGATTTTAGCTCAGGTCATGATCCCAGAATGATGGGATCAATCCCACGTGAGCTCTGTGCTGAGTGTAGAGCCTGCTTGGGATTTTCTCTCTGTCACTCTCCCCTGCTCACTCTGTTTCCCTCTCTCTCTCTGTTTCTCTCTCTCTCTGTTTCTCTGTTCTCCCTCTCTCTCTCTCTCTATCCCTCTCTCTCTCAAAAAAAAAAATCACTCAAGATCACTTGAAACTTACCTTAGAGTGTTGGGGTAGAGAATAGTGCATAGTTTGAGCCATGCTGAGGTTTTAACCACCAAGGAAAAGACAACAGAAATATTTAGAAATATACTTGATTTTAAAGATGATAAGAACCACCAACAGAAGCTGCCTGGTAAGTAATTTTTTTAAGTAATGAAGGACTTGAGCCAAGGAACTGGAGGCAACATTAAGATAAATGGCAGTGTACCCAGCTAGGGAGAGTGCCTGGTGTAGTTCCAGAGGGGACAAGCAGAGCTAGGCTCGGTGCTATTTAATATTTTTCTTCATGATTTGGTCGAAGGAACTAGGAACATAGTCAGGAAATGTGAAGATGCTACCAAATTTAGGGGTATTGCAAAGAAATGGAGAAGAGAGAAATGAGCCTAAATGGGCAGGCAAAGAGAAGATAGATTTCCACTTGGAAGATCTGTAAGAAGAAACACAGATGAAGCACTGGAGGCAGTAGTGCTGAAAAGAAAGTCCACAAAGTTATTCAAGAAAGAGGACTTAAATTTAATATAAAGCCCTAGAAAGGCTAATGTGGGCTACCAGGAGCTCTAAGTTCCCGTGTACCACTGAATGTGCTCCCCGTGTACCACCGGAAATGCAAGATAGTGAAGAGAAAGAGAAAATCTCACTCTAGTTCCTTTCCTTCTCCTGAAAGTGAGGGTTGGGAGTGTCAGCTGGCTTTTTGTTCCTGATTTTAAATATTAGGATTTCAGAAAATACAAATTTGTCTCACATCAAGCTGGCCCAACTCCAAAGGGTTTGACAAATTCATATTTACCAGATTTTCCCACTGATCAATTCAGAGTTGCCTACCATTCTTATAAAGGTAAAAAGAGACAGATGCCTTCATTATGACAGGCGCATAGAATTTGTACTCTCTACGGTTGAATAAATATAAAGACAATTTAATTTTCATTCTTATAGACAGAAAGAAATGGGAACAAGAGGAATAATAGAGGAAAGATGGAGTGCAGAGGAGTATAAGTGTATGGGCCCTAGATCATGATTTTCGGATAGTGAATGAAGTGATTTGAGAGGGTCTTTTATCCCTGTCCAGTAACCAGAGTACCCTAATTTTAACTATCAGTGGTTTCTCAGTCTCAGTACTGTTGACACTTTGAGGCATATGATTCTTTGTTTTGAAAGGGGTGTGTGTGACCTGTGCATTATAGGTTATTTATCAGCATTCCTGACTTATACCCACTGGAAGCCCATAGCAGACTCTACTCTAGTTGTGTATCTCTACATATTTCCCAATGTCGCCATCCAGTTGAGAAGCACGGAACTAGATAAATGGAATTGGAAAAACATTCTCCAAATTGGGAAGTGTTTCTATAGATTTCTAATAGAAAGATATCTTTCCTCTATATCTCTGTGTAGACTCTGTATGACCCGTTGGCTTCTCACATAACCTTTGACGTTTCAGGAAGGATATAAAGCTATTTGGCCAAGTCACTGGATTTGAGATGCTCTTTACAGTTGATCCCAAACAGACATTGAAGTCTGGGAAATTCTTACATTTTCATTTAAGATTTTAGGGTACACTCATGGCTTTAAGGCTTCCAACCTTCTGGCCTTGAGCTGGCTCTGTAGGGGTCAACCTACAGGGACGACACATAGTGACTTCCTTCCGTTGGTCCATCCTTCTCAGAGCAGAGCATTGCGCTGTCCACTGAGGCTTGTTTCTGTTGAGCTAGTGCCTGATTTTGAAAAGAACGGTGGCTGGGCTGTAGCCTGAGTAGTTTTATGCAAACCCAGCCAATCCCTGAGGCTGGGAATACATCACTGGTAAATATTCCCATGGTCTGAGTCCAGATGCTCCTGACCTGTGCTGTTTGCAGACACAATCAGGTGGAATCAGAATCATTTCAGGTCCTAACTTTATGGAGCAGCCTTGCAAAACTACATCGGAGGGTTTCATATATTGATTAAGCACAGTAATATTAATATGATTTTTGCCTCTAGCCAACTTCTTTCTTCAGAACACTCCCAACTGGGACTGAGAAAGTTTCTCTGATTCCAGCTGAATACTAATGTGGTAAACTTTGTGGTGACCATTTGACCTGTGTCTTTCCTTCCTTTCTCTCATCTGCACCTCCCCCTTCTCTGTTCCTCCGGAGAAAACGGCGTTCCAGGTTTCACTGTGGGGCTCACGTGTCTCCTCAGCTCACCGCTGACGCAGTGACTGATGGTTCGCAGTGCTGCCTCCCTTGACCTCGTCAACATCAGAAACTGTTCTCAAATCTCAGTCATCTCTGACAGCCTTTGAGCAGAGAAATGAGACAGTCTCCCTGACACAAAGGCTTCTGGCCTGGGGTAAAAAATTCCTTTTGAAAAAAAGTTCGAACACTCTACAGACCACACTGCTTTCCATTCATCTTGCAGTCTGCCCCATCCATCCCCAACTCCATATTAGCTTTCAGACATTATAGCCTTTTCTGTGCCTTGGAGGCTAGCCATGGTAGTTCAGATGTTTTCACATTGTAATCGCTGAGTCCTGGCATAGCCTTCAGAGTAAAGAAGAAAACTGGGCAGTCTATATAGCAGCAGTTAATTTTGACTGCTAAATAGCAAAATAAGAGTTCTTCCTATTTCTTAGTATAACATGGAATTGTCAATCCAAAGAATATGGGGTGGGGGGAGGAATGATAGATAGGACCCCAGAATTAACATAGAGAATAATCAGTTTCATTGAATCAGAATGAGATTCTAGAGTCTTTTAAATGAGAAAATAGTATGTAAATAGAGAGCATGCATGTGGTTTAAAATTTAATTTGATTCAGGTACATGAAAATGAAAAGCCCTGAATATCGATCCTGATTTTTTTTTCTCAATTTAGCAAATAAACTATCCTGATACTGTGAAGCCTATTTTCTTGACCTCAGAATGAAATGAAATGTCTATTTCCTTGAGTTCTAGCCTTAGCCCATTTATGTTTAAGAATGCCAAATCTTTGAGGGGAGCCTGGGTTACTTAGTCGGTTGTGTCTGACTCTTGACTTTGGTTCAGGTCATGATCTCACAGGTTTGTGAGATCAAGCCCTATGAGAGGCTCTGCACTATCAGCACATTCTCTCTCTACCCTGCAGAAGCATGCTCTCTCTCTCTCTCTTTCAAAATAAATAAACATTAAAAAAAAAAAAGAATGCCAAGTCTTTGAGATCATTAGAAAAATTACCTTAAAATACTGGTCTCCCCACTCTGAGTCAGCCAGGTTGATAGCAGTACTATGCAGTGGCAGAGGTGGCTAACCAGCCTCTAGAGCTACATGAAACAGTAGGTATATAGCTTTGGTAGGAAGCAGCTGCCCAGCTGGGGCTGTACTTCCCAGCATCCCTTGTATCTTAGTGGGGCCACGTGACTGAGTTGTGATGAACGGAAAGTTGGTAGCCATGATGAGTACTACTTTAAGGCTTGACACATGAAAACCTCCTGGCAGGGTTGTCAGATTTAGCAAATGAAAATGCAGGATAGCCACTAAATTTAAATTTTCAGATAATTACATACCACATAGTTACACTAAAAAATTATTCATTGTTTATATGAAAATCAAGGATAACTAGGCATTCTATATTGTAGCTGACAACCTTGGTTTCATGTAAGACCCTCTTTTCCTCTCCTGATGGCTGTACCCCTGTAAATGTTAGAAGCCACACTGAATCTGTAAGAGCCTCCACCTGTCTGGATCTCTGACTCTCTGTGTGGAGCAGAGCCCTGCTCCTGCCATAAATAGATTGTACACAAACCAAAAAAATCTCTTCGTATTGTGTTCAGTCACTAAGATGTTAGCACCTATCTCTTTATTAATAAACATGCAGTCCCAAAGCAGAGAAACAGTTTTCTTTTCATCTTACACACTTACCAATGGACCTCAGAGTAGGGTTCAAAGGAACTCAGAGGTCATTTTGCCCAAGCCAAGGTTTTTATAGAAAAGAAACTGAGTTCTAAACACAGGAAATGACTTGGCCAAGTCTCTGAACTATGACAGAGCCAGCATTAGAGTTCCTTTCTTTTTTCTTTTATTTATTTTTTTTTACCTCTCCATCTGATCCTCCCTTTCTTATTTACCATGGTGTCTTTTCATCACCAAATAATGGACATGTACCAATCCTACTATTGTTAGTGATACTATAAAGTTTCAGATGGCTCTTTGTTCCTCACATGGCTCCTCATTTATGGGGGAAAAGGGATGTCTTTTTTTTTTTTAATTTTTTTTTTTTGTTTGTTTGTTTTGGTTTTTTTTATTTATTTCTAGGAGAGAGAGAGAGAGACAGCGCGAACAGGGGAGGGTCAGAGAGAGAGGGAGTCACAGACTGAAACAGGCTCCAGGCTCTGAGCTGGCAGTCAGCACAGAGCCCGATGTGGGGCCCGAACCCACGAACCGCGAGATCATGACCTAAGCGAAAGTCAGACGCTCAACCAACTAAGCCACCCAGGCGCCCCAAAAGGGATGTCTTTTATGGCAGTGAGATGTGACACATATTATATGAAAAATGGCAGATGTAGACAATATCTAGAGAAAATGTTACTGGAATTCAGAAGACAGCAACATTTTAGAGAGGGTTGCTGGGTGAACGTTATTGAACTTGAACAAGTCCTTATGAAAAGGGCAGGATTTGGACCAATAGAGACGGCTGAGTACAAGGGACATTCAGGCAGAGGAAACAGTGAAGGTGAAGAGCTTTTGAGCTGATAGTCACAAAACAAGAGGAACAATTAATGTCCCAGTGTCTTGTGGCTCACTCAGAAAGCAGGTGGCCAAATAAGGGTACCTGAATTAATGTAATCTCCTTGGACTCACTGGAACAGATATATGCATTGGAAAACTAGGGAGTTTCTGCAGTGTGTGCTCATGATCTCTTGGCTTATGTGCGCCTTTTAAGAAATTGCATGCTGGGAACGCCTAGGTGGCTCAGTTGGTTAAGCTTCTGACTTTTGATTTTGGTTCAGGTCATGATCTCACACTTTGTGGGATCCCGCCCCATATCAGGCTCTGCCCTAATAGTGCAGAGGCTTTGGGGATGCAGCATATTGATATTACATTGTAACAAGGTTTTTTGTTTTCTTCTTTAGCTGGGAGAAAATAACTACACTTAGTATTCCCTTTTAACTTCACCGAAACCAGTACCAACATTGTGATATGGATTCTCCCACTTGTTAATGGGAAGTTAAAAAACTATGAATCTCGGGTCAGGGGTGGGGGGATGCTGGGAAAGTGAAGGGAGGTGAGGATTTTTTCTTTCTCTTCAGATTCTTGAAAGGCATTGTTATTTGCTGTTGACTTAGAGTATGGAAAGGATCACACTCACTCTCAGCATCCTCAGTAATAATATTGATTCATGTGACTATAGGGTTTACTCCTAACTTCATGGCCATTTAATACAGTTTGTTGGTTTGTACTGCGGTGCTCTGTACTATAGTGTATGGTGTGGTAAGGATTCCAGCATATCAAACAAAGGAGAAAAGATTCTTGCTGAATTTTACTCTGGAAGGAAGGCCACTCAGTATCTGAGAAAAGTCTGTTTTGAGTATAGACATTGGACTGACCTTGCTTGGCACACTAATATGTTTGAATATTTTTGCCCATCTAAGTAACTGTATCCTGGAGAATTTATGCACTTTATCACTTTTTAGAGTTTTCCAAAACATAGTTGTTATCTATAAGGTGTTATATGAAAATAGGCACAAATAATTCTTTTTTGGTTGATTTGTGTAAACAAATGTTTAAATAATTTAAAAAGTTAAACATGTATATGTTTATAAAAACAATAAAAATAGTCCTTAATGGACTGTCAGGACAGAGCCCGATGCAGGGCTCAGACTCACAAACCATGAGATCATGACCTGAGCCGAAGTCGGATGCTTTACCACCTGAGCCCCTTAAAATAGTCATTATTAATCAGAACTCTTTTTTCATCCAATCAGTAGACATATATTAATGCAATGACTTTTATCAAGCAGAAGAACCTGATGATTAAGAGCATGAGTGCTAAAAGAAAAATTAAAAACAAACAAACAAACAAGCATGAGTGCTGGAGCCACATGCCTAGGAATACTGGCTTCTCAGTCTGAATCTTATGGCCTTAGGCCTAACCCTCTTTTGCTTTCTGTCTCAGTTACTATTGCCGTGTAACAAATAACTCCAAAATATAGTGCCTTAAAACAATTGCTTTATTCTACTCATGGATGCCCAGGGTCAGGGATTCAGGCAAGGCATAGCAGGGATGGCTGTCTCTGTTCCATGATGGCTGGGGCGTCAGAGAGGAGGGCTGTAAGCCTGAGGATGATGTGATGGCTGAAGACTTTCAGAATCCTCTGAAAGGGGCTGGGCTGGGCTGACTAGAATACTAGAAGTTTCACCAGAGCCCTTGCCTGTGGCCTCTTCATGTGACTTGGTATTGTTCCATCATGGTGGCTCTGGGATGGTCACATTCCTTATAAAGCTCCTTAGACTCCATATTAATGTTCCAGAAGATAATCTGTATGCTACACTGTTTTATATGACCCACCCTGAATATCACTCCCCTTATATTCTATTGGTTGAAGCAGTCACAGGTCTTTCCAGATCCAAGGGCCAGGACCTAGACCCCATCTCTTGCAGCTGTGTTGAATATTTCTGCAGTTTCCTCAAACGAGGATAAGAATAGTACCTTCCTCGTGTGGTTTTTCAGGATTATATGAGCTAACATTCATCAAGTGCTAAGAACAGGGCATGGTACACAACAGTACTCAAGCAAGGACAGCTTTTATTCCGGGTGCCAGGCTAATGCAGAGCTTTCTGTGAAAGAGACTTAGCGTTGTCCTCTTTGAGAGCTTCACAGTCAGGTGCATGTGGGTTTGTTGGAGCCCTCTGTATGCAACCTGGAAATCCTAGAGCAAAGCATTATCTAATTTCATTGCTCAGCCCCCCTCCTCATCAGACGGTCCTATGAGGTGAGTAGAGCTCAGCATTATTCTTCTCCTTATTTAGCTGAAGAGAAAATTGAGGCCCAGAGAGGTTAAATGATTTGCCTAAGGTCAGAGAATTAGTGGCGGAAGGCAAGGCTGGAGGAAAGTTCACAAGCCTCCAGCCTTTGCCTTCTGTTAATTCCCAGACAGCAGTCAGACCAGGTCTCTTCAATATGCCCTTTTCTGAGAGAGAGAAGGGGCTCTCACCGCCACCACAAGGGGCAGGACCAGCTCTGCAGGCAAAGAAGCCCAAAGGCTTCATCTTGACTTTGGCCTCTAATGAAGCTGTTGTCACATCCTCTCCGCCCGGTAGGAAAACACCCCACTACTGGGGGACCTCATTAAAAGAGACACGTTAACAGGAGGCAGAGTGCAGAGGAAGGAATGGGGAGCCTCTGGCTCGCAGACCTCGCCCCTCTCTATGGTTACTCCCCTCCAGCAGTTCACTTGTTCTGCTGCCCATGCAACTCCTCCCTCCCAGCTCCCTCACCTCCACTCCCACTACAAATAAATCTCCCATTAGCTCCACCAGTGGCTTCTGAAGGAGCACAGCAATAAATTGAATTTCCAACTTATACAGGAGCTTGGCAAGTGGAGAACGAATTTTACAAGGGCTGCTCATCTGTGCTTCTCAAACTGTTAGCAGTCATTCCCAACAATGCAGAAGAGAGCAGCCTGCTCCCCTGATTCCTTGTATTTTCTTCCTGGTGGAGTCAGATTTGCATTCTCTTCTAATCTAGTCCGACTGCCAGGGCCAAGCCCTGAGGGCTTGGATTCGCGGAGTTCTGTATGGTCTGTGCTGGGGAGAGCTGCTGGTATAAAACATGCAGGGGGCCTGGGAGGCTTGACTTTAATCCCCAGCTGGGTCTTGGTATTTCTTTCTCATTAAGGGCGGCAGGGTTATCGGAGCTGAGAGAATGGTGACAGATAAGTTCCGTAATTCATTTCTCCCCACTCTTGCACAACCTATGGCTGTCTTTGTCACATATTTTTCCTCCAGAGAGCAAACAGATTATTGTGACAATCATCACCCACCACCTGGAATTTAGCATCCCAGATGAACTGGGATGAGACTCCAGAATAGGACCACTACCAGTAATGATGGATGGAGATTTTATTTATATATGTATTTTAAGAGCTTCACTGGCAGATCTATCATGTGCATGCTACCAGATAAGAATCCAGTTGATTCTTATGCATATGAACTTGTAAAATCACTGATGAGGACTTAGAGAATTAGGCCCATTTTACAGATAATACCCATTTTACAGATAATAGAACTAGAAGGTACTCCTTGGAGTGTCCGGATGGCTCAGTCAGTTAAGCATCCGAGTCCTGATTTCAGCTCAAGTTCTCATCTCAGGGTATGTGAGATCGAGCCCCAAGTCGGGCTCCACGTTGACAGTGCCAGCACTGAGCCTGCTTGAGATTTTCTCTCTTCCTCTCTCTCTCTCTTCCCCTTCTCCACTCTCTCAGTCATTCAATCAGTCAATCAATAAACATTATTAAAAAAAAGAACTAGAAGGCACTCTAGAAGGAGGTCTTTTTTGGAGGAGAGAGAGCAAGTATTCTTTCATATATATATATATATATAGTCTACTAAATTTAAGTAATGCATTACTTCTAAGAGTTGAGTTTCAGGCCCCTGAAGGTTGATTAATTGCTGAATTGACTGGCAAAATATTTGTTGAGCCTTGGTTACTGAGTTATGTACTGGAGATTCAAAGATAATTAAAACATCACCTTCATACTTAGGGACAGCTGTTCTTGACCAGAGTGAATCTCCCCCATTTACCCTGGAGACATTTGGCAATGTGTAGAGACATTTTTGGTTCTTTTAACTAGGGTGAGGGTACTACTGACATCTCATGTGTAGAGAGACCCGAGAGGTGCTTAACATCCTACAATCCATAGGACAACCTCCCAACAAAGAATAACCCAGGCCAAATGTCAATAGTGTCAACACTGAGAAGTCATTCTTAGGAAGCTGACAGTCTTGTTAGAAGACATACACCTAGACAGTTAAAATAAATATATTTTAATAAATGTCAGCATGGAGATAGGTGGGAGGTGTAATTTAAAGAGAAATAATGAGGAAAGCATGGTACTAGAACTGATGCCTCCCCTCTCTTGCTAGCCACCACTCCAATCTGCTCAAGGTCAGCTGTCTTCCTTCCATTGCAGGGAAGGAGTCATACTCTCTATTTCTTCTTTCCTTATTTGAAGTGTCTGATAGTTGTGTTTAATAATAAAACTCCATACCATACAGGTCTAAAAGAAGGCTGGGATATTGGAGGAAGTTAGGGTTCTTTTCCAATAGGTAGGGTTCTGGGTTACTTGGAGAGCCAGAGACCCCTTAACCATTTCAATCTTCCTTCTTTCCAATCGTCTTCCTCTCTAGTCTTCAAATTAAACTATAGTGAGTGGAATCATTAAGCTTTCAGACTGTAAGAACTGTTGGGAGAAGTACAAGTTTCAAAGCCCGGCAATCCCATTCTTTATCACTTATATGCTTACTGAGTGACATTAAAAAATCATTTCCCCACTGTGGGCCTCAGTTTCTACACATGCAAAATTAAGTCATTGAATAGATGATCCTCTAGTTCTCTTCCAACATATTGGGCAAATGAGCAGCTTTATGTGTTTTTTTAAATCTTCCGATGCCTACTGGACCTCATATCTCCTCTTATTTTCACACTCAAGAGTTAGAAAAAAAATAGGGTGACCCCTGTTCTGCCATGCAGTGGGATGAAGAAGAAAGGCTCACAAGAGACTAACTGTACACCAGCTCCTGAAAGGAAAAGATACCACTTTTTCTCGTGGGCTGGGCTTTGATCAGTAAACACCTGAAGGTGTGGAAAGGGATGCCAAGAGGAACACAGAATGAATGTGTGAGAGGATGCTTCCCTTCAGGATCAGAAAGTCTAGTGATCATCCACCAGTCCTTTCTTTCTCTGTGCTAAGGACAAAATGATTTTGCAAAAGGGAATTTTTTTTCCTTTCAACTGTTTCCATGTAACTCCAAATACTATTTCTAAGTATGCAGAAATAGTGATGCATAGTAGATCAGTCAAAATATGGAGAGTGGTCAATAATAGAAAATCTATTCAGAGTTATTGGTTTTATTACTGAGGCGTATATGACCTCTCTCTTTTCTGAAGTCTTTATGTTTTCACTTGGTTAGCAGTTAAATGTTCTGCCATGATATTTTGCATTATCCACTTATCTCTCCAACTAGACTGTCTACTGCTTAAGGTGAAGCGCTGTCTCTCAGGCTTTCCTTCAAGTCCCACAGAGTTTACACCAGTGCTAGGCACAGAAACCGCATCAATCACTAAACAGTCAAGAGACCACAGACTCCGTTTCAATAAGTGTCTTTCCTCTAATATCTTTAGTTAACAAAATATCATCATAGTTCTTTTAAGGGACTATTTATTTTTGAACACTAGATGATATTACAAAATGGTGGACTAGTATCATTTGAATGTATTGAAATAATATTTAGTTTATATCAGCCTCAACTTTGGCACTGTTGAAATTATGGTATGATTTGGGGTATTTGCAATAGCTCTTTATTGTAAGGTGCTGATATGTGCATTATAAAATGTTTAGCAGCACCCCTGACTCACTCATGTCAATAGCACCCCTTCTAGTTGTGTCTCTAGATATTGCTAAATCTTCCTCATTTGAAAAACAGTGACCTAGAGGAGAACACAAGATTATTATCCATAATGAATTTATTAGCTATTAATCACCTACTAGCTCTTGAAAAATTATTATGCCAAGACATTCCATGTATTTCTTCAAAATGCATCAAATTCACTCATATACATTCATTCATTCTCCAGATATTTATTGAACATCTGCTGTTTTGTAGGTACTGTGGAAGAACTATGATGAATAAAATCTAATTCCAAAATCTCATGATGTACCATCTAGCAATGTAGATAAAATAGAGGAGTCAAACATGAGATACTAGAAAACAATTCCTGCTCTAAAATGGAAGTACTTAGAAATGTGGTTTCCAGACCACCGGAAGTCCATGAACTTTTTGTTACTGATCCACAAAGAATATAAATCAAACACCTTACTAAACACACTATCTAAATCAGATGACTTTTTTTCTTTTTGTACCAGAAATTTTACCAATGAGGAAAGCATCACCTTTATTTACATTCTAGTGCAGACTCCTTATTACACTGTAGACTGGAAATAAAGTGTTTGGTGACCAGCTCTTTTAGTAGCACTGCTCAGAAAAACTTTATAGGGGAAAAAATAATCACTGTGTTTTACATAGGCTGAAGAAATATTTGGAGAATTATTCATAGTTCAGGTGGCAGTTGATCTGAGGTTTGGAAGATGGATAGGTATATTTGTTAGAATGAGCTACTGTAATAACCCCATGATCTTGATGGCTTATCACAATGAGGCATTATTTCTTGATTAAGTTGCCATTCATCATAGGTCAACAGAGAGATTCTCTTAGTGCATTTATCAGGGGTGCAAGCTCCTTCCATCTGGGTGATCTTCTTTGTTCTTTGGAGCCCTCTCCTGAACTTTATTGGAAGAGAACCTATGTCCTTCCCAAACTACCTCATATATGACTTCTGATCATGTACCTACCGTATGTCTTCATTCTGTTCACATTTCATTGTTGCAACTGAGTCATGCACTACTTCTCCCACACAGAGGTCTTGGAAATGCCATCTAGTAATATGTTAAAAAAGTAGAGGAGAACATAGATATTGTTGAACACCAGGTGTGTCCATTACGGAAATTGCTGGATAGTTGTTTCAGGGGAACAGAACAATGAGTGCAAAATAATTGATAAAAACATTCGGGGGACAAGTGGACAATAATTATTAATTAACTGCAAAGTAGAATCTAGATGAAGGCAAGTTATAGGATTTATGACTGAAGTATATTGCATAGGTTTCAGTGATATTCTCAGTGGTGGTAGACAATTGTTGGGCATGATTGATCTTTTAAAGTCTTCTGAAAATTTGAATTATTAAATGACAATTTTATGATTATAAAATGGCATGTGTAGGGTAGAAAATACAGACAATATGGAAACTACAAAAACCAAATTTCATATGCCACAATTTTTATTATTCAGAGAAAAAAACATTATCAGTGTTTTAGTGAGTAAGAATAAGGTCTGTTGACTCAATCTGTTTGGGTTTACGTTATTTATTCACCACTTACCAGCTGGGTAATCCTGGGCAAGTTACTTTGACTCTATGCATCTGTTTATTCATCTGGCAATTATTGTAAAGATAAAATGAGAAAATGCGTATAAAGGAATTAGTGCTTTTACATGATTAGAGCTCAACAAATGTTAGATATTATTATATTATGAGCATTTTTCTGTTATTCAACTATTTAAGATTCCCATAGATGTGCTTACTATATTTAGCCAACATCCTTCATTGGGGAATTTAGTTTGTTTCTTTTCATGGATGTGAATGTGTGTATATATAAGTTTAAATACTGCTTGAATAAATATATTTGTGCAAAAAGTTTTATACCCTCATTTATTTCTGTAACATACAAATATGAGATTACTGGGTCAACAGCATATCTTTAAGCACCTTAACACATACTGCTTAAATTGCACTCCAGAATTGTGCAATTAATACTGTCACCAGTGTGGTTGAGAATTTCAGTTTTCCCAACTCTCACCTACCTCAGTATTAATATTTAAGTACTTGTAAGGTGGGGATAGTATCTCATCTCATAGCATTTTTTAATTCTGGTGAAATATGTGGTGGGATTAACTGTATGAATGTGCTAGTTAGACCTTTCCATAGTATGTACGTCCAAAAGAAGGCTCCCTAGGTTAGGTGGGATTTTTAAAATCTAAAGTAAAGTAAAAGTACTTGCTGGACATCGGGGATGTACTTTGGGATCTTCAATCATATGAGATGGAAACCACCTGAAATTCATTTCTTATTTAATGTGCCAGATTCTATCTAGAACACAGCTTTAGAGAATTACATGCTCAGTGCTAAAATAGAGCCTTACTAGAGGACTAAATGTGTCTCTCATACTACAAATCACACCAGCTATAATAGTTTCCAGAGAAGGAAATGATCTAAGGTGACCAAATGTTTAAGACCTTTCTAGATACTGCTCCCCATCCATCTATGGCCATTACACTACTATCCAGGACTATTTGAAAACAAAGATGCCATTACCTTCAACTGCAGACTACCTGTAGGAGTTCATATACTTTTCTGAAATCAGGGGAGACACTGATGGTAAGAATGTTGATTTCTGAGTGTTACAATTACCTTTTATCAAAGGTGGTTTGAATGAAACCACTTGGTTTCATTCCTGAGTATGATCCAATGCAATTCAGGCAAGCTGAAAATTCCTCATGGCAATTCCTATTAGGACTGCCCAAACTAAAAACCAGGTGTTACCCATAAATCCCTGTAAATTACTCAAACATTAGCCTCCCTCCATTAGAGAGATGAAGGATCTAGTCACAGTGGGTTTTACCCATGTTATCTTCAAGTAATAAAACAGGACCACACACTTTCCTAAAGCCAAAATAGTAAGAATATGTCTCCGTGAAACCTAACTAATCATTTAGAAAGAGAATCATTCAATCTTTTTGCAAAATTGCTTGGAGTACATTTTATTGAATTGATTAAAAAAAAAAAAGATCCTGCATTTTCTGAAATACCAGCTGTTTGACATCAGAAAGTTACAACATATGCCAAAGCTCAGCAACTTCTGATTACCAAAAGATGATATATAAACAGTAATATGTCCAGGGCCATAATGTTAGCTATGATTTTTTTTTAAGTTTATTTATTTATTTTGACAGAGAGAGAGAGAGAGAGAGAGAACCGGCAGGGGAGGGTCAGAGAGTAACAGGTTCTGTGGCAACAGCTTCGAGCCCTGGGCGGGGTTCGAACTCACAAACTGTGAGATCATGACCTGAACTGAAACCAGACACTCAACCCAGGTGCCCCAGCTATTATTTTTATTTCTCATTAATTGTACCATGTTTTACTTTAGAATTAAAGCATGGTTTGGAGAAAGAGGAAAAAGAAAACGGTAAAATTAGAGGAAATGGCATGTATAATGGTAGACTAGCAAGCGTAGGGAGAGAGCAAGGAGGAAGAGACCAAGGCAGGAAGGAAGAAGGAGGAAGGAAAGAAGGATGCAAGGGGGGAGGAAAAGAAAATGTACCATTATTTCTTAAGCTGACCTTTGAATTAGATTTTGTGCATTCAGCCTTCCCTTCTCTGCAGCTTACACACACAGCCCTCCCCAAGTCACAGTTTCTGTCTAAGGGAGCAATGCTCTTTGGAAAGACGTCAGTAGCTTTAAGTAGTAATGAGTGGACAGAGCAGTGGAACAAGCTATCTGCTTTCATTGCAGGAGTTCTCAGGAGAAATCACTGGTCTTTTCTCAAATGGTTGTAAATCGCACTATGCTCCAGGTGTTTAAAGACCCTGAAACAATTACTGTTTAGTCTCTCCCTAATCATAGAGAATTATCCCATTGGAATGACTTTCAGCTCAGTGTGTCCATTTTGATTCCTCCCTTTTTAATTAATTATAGGTTGTTTCAAGAATGAGAGTTGGGATGTTATGGGCAGAAAAATAAAATATGACACATTTTTTCTTAAAAAGAGGAATTGATGGAGAAGGTATTGATTAAGTGAAACCGATTAGCACATCATATTCAAGATTTTGCAAGCTTTATTAAGGCAAAAGTAATTAAGGAAATTTCAAAATAACCGAGTGAGTTCCTCATGTTTTCTGGATATAATCACACTGACTGTGCTATGTTGATTTTCCCAGTAGATTACTTACTTATAACTAATATCCACTCATAACAAGAAAACAAACCATCAAAATATCTCAGCAAATGGCATCACTATATCAACTAACTCACCCTAATCAGAAATTTGGGCTTAACCTGCTATATCTCTCTTTCACATATCTGATCTATCATCAGGTCCGGTCCTGCTTTCCACACGAGTTGCTCTGTCCAACTCCAGATGCTCTTCAAGCTATCACCATCTCCAGCCTATTAGACTGTAATAACCTTCTTACCAGTGTCTGTAAGACACACACCAGTGTCTGTAGCCTTCAATCTATATTGTAGCCAGAATTATCTTTTGAAAAATATTAAGTAGAAGCTCATATTTACATTGATATTTAAAGGTACTTAAATTTAAAACAACTCCCCATTGCTTTTTGGGATAAGGACACAAATCTTTAGGATAACTACAAAGTCCTGCCTACTCAGTTCTCTGTCTTCCC
>NW_027527977.1:1820563-1839553 GCF_008692635.1 Crocuta crocuta
TACTGGAAGATTTAGCCAATCTGATCAATGAACTAAAAATCAGCCAACAGATATTTATGAAAGGTATCATCTTTAATGACCTATTGAGACTTTTAAAAATTCAAAACAAAAAAAAAACATAACAAAACAGCAACAATAACAGCTGTTGTGTTAAGTCCTTTGCATACATTTTTTAAATTTAAAATTAAATAATTTCCCAAGGTCACAGAACTGGAAGAGGCAGGATTGGACTTCCAGTCTACTGCTCTTTGATTCTAGTGAGGGTATATTTCCACTACGTCATGTTTGCAGTCTTGAGGAGTTTGCAGTCTTGCAATATGCCACGACTCCCTCAATCATTCTTCAGGCTGATAGAAACTGTTTCTTGCTGTCTGCAAAATGCAGAATTGTAGTGATGCTACGATCCAGACAAGGAGCATTCGTGATACCATTGACACGCCTGCAGTAACACAGAAAGAGCTACAGAATTGCATTGTTCACCATAACTATTTATTGATAAAATCGATTTGACAAATATTCATTTTTTAAGTGTGTATCCTAGGTCTTAAGAATATTTGGAAAAGTTGGAAGTATTAGTTCAGAAAATCAATGTTGTTGACTAAAAGCAAACTCATTGTCTTAGCTAGATTTGCAAATGATGATCTCTAATGTGGTAGCTATGACACTTCTGCTTTTATAGATGTTATATGGAAAAACACACATGAATAACCTGGAGATAATACAAAATTTTATAAGGTATAAACGATGTGTTGACATGTTGGTAATATTATATAATTGAAAGTATGTCCTGGCTCCTGTGTCCTCGGAATGCATGTGTTTGAGAAAGAAGGAAAGGAAGGAGGAAGAGAGGGAGGAGAAGGGAAGGGGAGAGGAAATAGCTGCAAATAAAAAACATACCTAGAAGCTCCTAGGTGGCTCAGTTGGTTAAGTGTCCGGCTTTGGCTCAGTCATGATCTCACAGTTTATGGGTTTGAGCTCTGAGCTATCAGCTCAGAGCCTGGAGCCTGCTTCAGATGTTGTGTCTCCCTCTCTCTCTGCCCCTCCTCCGATCATGCTCTCTGTCTCAAAAATAAATAAATATTTAAAAAAACAGATCTACATTTCCACAGTTCCTTAACCTATCCAGATACTTTCACATACATAATATCCTTTTATCCTTAAAAACAATATGTAAATTAGCAAACATATGTATTGTTATCCTTAGAAGTAGATGGGAAAGTTAAAAAGTCATGGATTTGGAGTTTTATAGATCTTGCTTTGAATCCAGCCTTTATCACTTCATAATTTGGGACTTCTGATAATTTATTTAAGCTTCTTGGATTTTACATTTTTCATTTGTAAAATGTGGAATACAAATCCCTACCTTATAGGATTATAGCGAGAATAAAATGAGATAAAGAAAGCAAAGCGTCAGATAATACAGCAGGTGGTCAATAAATGCTAGTTCTCTTACTTATCCAGTGTCACTCAGCTGGGGTGGAACTGATTATACTTTAGGTCTCTGCTGCTTTTAAGCACGGAAGTGGAGAGATGTTAAACTAAGGAAAATCCTTCATTCACAGACCATATAATATTCAAACAAGAAAAGATATTTCCCAACTCCAAATGAAGACTTGCCATTTTGATAAGAGTGAGTGCAGATGTAGTTAATGCATTAATGTGTAGTTTAAATAGCTTTACCCAATAGCTTCCTGGGTAGCTACTGATTACCTCTCCTCCCTCAACATTTATGTTTTAGTCTTAATTCTTTGTGAAAGTTCTCATTGGGCAGGGAGGTATTCACCAGAAGTTTCTTTTGAGTGCTGAAGCCTCAGAACAGGTCACTTCTCCCTGGTATCCAAGCGCTTCAGTTCATGTGAGGGATTGCTTCAAGCTGACATGGAAAGGCAGTACTAAGAAGAATCAAAAATATTTTATTTTAAAATTCTTTTTTATCATTTATATTGAAAGATGAAAGACGTTTAAAAAAAAAAAAAGAAACAAAGAAAACAACTCAAACACTGAACAAGAACCCGCAATGCTTTTATTTTCCCAAAGGTTGTTTTCTACACAGAGAAGTGCTCCATGAAACCATAAGCACCCTTTGTGGTGCTTCAGCAAAGAGCTGGAGCCTCGACTCTACCATGAATCCCCAGTGCTCTTTCCAGAGACATCAGGCCACATATCTGACTATCTGTGTGAAAGTTATTAAAGTTGACCAAGAACTGAGAAATGGTGTACACTTACCCAGGCCTGGAAGTGCAGGTTAAGTCCATATTCTCTGACACAAAGGTTCCTCACCACACTCTCAGGCAAAAGACCCCAAATGTATTTGACCATGGCCCACTTACTCCACTTGTTAGTGCTGAATAGACTCGAGAAGCACATTTTTAAAAGGGAAGTAATGCTTCTTAGCAATTATCCAGCAAGAAAATAATAAAATTTTTAAGTTTGTTTATTTATTTATTGGGGGGGGGGGATGGGCATGAGCAGGGGAAGAACAGAGAGAATGGGGCAAAGAGAATCCCAAGGAAACCCCACATTGTCAGCGTGGAGCCTCATGAGGGGCTTGAACTCATAAAACCATGAGATCATGACCTGAACTGAAATCAAGATGCTCACCAAACTGAACCACCCAAAATGATAAATTATAAGGTAAAATAGGCTAAAAATGATAAAAGGTAAAACATTAACAGGAAGTTTGTGATCTTTTTCGTCATAATAACAGCTACAATTGAACAGTAGGTCTGTTCAAGATTTCATTGATGATATGCTGGTAACAAACTATTCTCCCAAAGTCAGTGTCCTTGTCAGAAATAAAGGAGCCATGCAAATAGCTAAGCAATGATTGGTAGTCAGATGTTTTAGCAGAAGGCTGCATGGAGTACTTAATAAACCCTAGTCATGTGTTAATTCAAGTTTTAGAAGAGCAAATTTTAACATAATAGCCTACTTAATCGGTTACTAATAGCTACTAGCCCTGCACTGTTAGTAAAAATTAAAACCTATGGAATTGAACTGTCAGCAAGAATTATTAAAGAATTCTGGTTTTAAAAATCAGACAATTTATCAGGAACACCTTAACAGTCCTCTAGTGGGCCTCAGATCACACTCAATAATATTAACCATAATAATATTAACATTGAATATGTGCATTAGCATGGTTTGTATAATAATATGATAGGAGAAGATAGGATGAAATAGGCAGAGAGGGAAAGATTAGGACCTGAGGTCCTCTGAGAACACCTATTTTGGAACAATGCTGGGAGTGTCTGACCATGGCAAACCCCCTCAGGCTTAAGGTTCCTTTTAGAATGTAACAGACCCTACCTGCTCCCCACCCAAGGTTTCCCTCAAGAATTTGACAAAAGACCTAAGTATGACCATAGACCACCCCTCATACAAGGGAAATAAGCCAATCAGGAATGGACAACCCAATACCTGGAACTGTCAAGCCAGTAAGGGTAGAACATGAGAAGGAACAAGGGGGAAAGGGATGAAGGACAAGTAAGCTTTCCTACTATTCTACCTTTCTAATCTTACACTCTAATAAACTTTTGCCTGCTGCTCATTTTGTGTCCACCTCTTCATTCTTTGAAGGGGGGAGACAACGAATCCTGGGTATTGTGGTAAAAAAAAAAATCCTGTAACAGTTAAGATATGTTTCATGTGTCTATCTTTTATTTAAGTATAGTATGTGCATATTTCAAGACTACAGACCTAACTACAGCAATGTGTCTTTACCAGAAAGAGCAACAGACTGTCTAATTAGCATCTTATTTGTACTTCTTTTGCTGAAGCCAATCATCTACAATTCAAGGTAGATGTTTTCTTCATAAATACACAGTCCAGTTGGGGAAAAAAGAGTCCTAAAAAATACCTCGCAATACACAACATTCAAGAATTAGTATAAAAGAATCCATAGACGTTTGTGAAGAAGTGATATTATGCAGAGGTAAGTTGATATCCTTGGGAAAAAAAAGTTTAGAAAAAGAGCATGGAAGCTTTAGGAAACACTCAAAAGAAAGGAGAAATTGGAAAACCAGGGAATTGTGGGGTCAGAGGAAAGACAAAACAGTGGAGATTTTCCTCATGCTTCCAAGAAGCTAAAAGCTATGAAAAAAGTCCCTTCTGAGGTAGGAATTCAAAGTGAGGAATAGGGAGGGCAAAGTCCAGATTGCTGGAGGTTAAAGATAGAAGCAATGGTAAGACTATAGACATCATTCCTTAGAAAAGCTCAAGAGTGTGGATGAGATGAGAGAAAGAATGATATTTTTTTTTTAATTTTGTTTTTAACATCTTATTTTTTAAGACACAGAGAGAGACAGAGCGTGAGCAAGGGAGAGGCAGAGAGAGTGGGAAACACAGAATCCAAAGCAGGCTCCAGGCTCTGAGCTGTCTGCACAGAGCCGGATGCGAGGCTCAAACTCATGAACCATGAGATCGTGACCTGACCTGAACTGAAGTCTGATGCTTAACTGACTGAGTCACCCGGGTGTCCCAAGAATGACATATTTTATTAAGCTTTATTGATGCTGTCCTCCTGTATTGAACTTAACTCTCTCTAAATCTGTTTGCACTTAATGAAGGAATACTTTATTATTTTAGAAAAACCTTTCTAAGCTTACCCAATCAAAAGATTCACTGGGCATATATTTTAACATATAGATTCCCAGGCTACCCCCAATGTCGTGAATTGGAATCTCCAGTGACAGGGCCTGGAAATGGGTAATTTTATGAAAGAAGCTCAGGTATTTCCCATGAGTGAATAAGTTTGGGAAATACTGTAGTAACACATGAAGTGATAGCGAAAGGTTGCATTTTCTGCTAATTAATTAATAATTTATTTTTCTTATCCAAGACTACATATCCTTGCGGGCATGGATTGGGCCTTATATGTCTTTTGTATTCCATAGGACAATTATAATGTCCTGTTAAAATAACGGTACGTAATTGAAGCATGTTCATCAGTTAAGTTTCGTCTATTAGAAGTCTGTATTTTTTGTCATATTAGTGCATCTATAATGGAAGTTTTTGAGCATTTCTCTATCACTGATTCCTTATAAATCCAGTGTCATCAGAGCTATGTTGCTTTTTGATGGCTTTACACATTTTATGTGAAAATCTCCATATGAATTATGTGGAGAGATTATGAGAGTAAACTAGAAGAGAAGCCGTCTCAAAGTCAGGCACTGAATCTATTTTTGCCAGTGAGTGAGTCTCTGTATCTACGTCTGGGAGAAAAAAAGCGCCAAATTTGGAAATGTGTTTTCTCCCTGTTATCAGGTGCACTGACTATATGGACCAAATGCTTTAGACAATTATTTAGTCATGCACAGCCCTCCTAAAGTGTTTTTGTGTGTTTGTTCAAGTAAAGGAGGGTATTAGTAGTAGTAGCACATCCTACCCTGCAGGAAATTTACAATACTTTATGACCTCTTCAGTCACTCAGCACATATTTATTGAGAAACTATTATGTCCCAGGCATATTCCTAGGTATAAGAGATATACCAGGGAATAAAAGAGACAGAGTGCTTGTTCTCATAAAAGTCACACTCTAGTTGGAGAGATACACAGTAAAGTATTAGCCAGATTAGTATGTGACAGTGCACTGGGAACAGAAACAGGGTCTGAGGCAGAGTGAACATGGAGGGCTCTGATACAGGATGCTGTCAGGGAAGTCTTCTGTAAGCACATACCTGAGTAGCTGCAGCCATGAGGAGCCCTGGGGAAAGAACAATCTAGCAGAATGGATAGACATACAGATATTTTAGGCTGGGAGGAGTGACTGATATGAAAAACAATAGATAACATTTATATTTCAGGTGCAATTTGAAGAATTTTATAGATGTTAGCTTATTTAATACTTCCAATTGTTATCCTGATGAGGTGACAGGAAGTTCATTTACTTGGTTAAGGTTACATAGCTAAGTTTATGCAGACAATAAATGTTACAATTGAGATTTGAACCCACAGCTGCATCCCTATCTATTCTACTGGACTTTAAATAGATTTATTTATTTATTTGTCCTGTCTTCCTCATCTTACCCTTGCTAATAGAAAGGAAATGAACATAATATATGTACAGGAATAAGACATCTAGATATTGTTTACAAAATCTTATCCACTTTACCAATCCTCACTCTTACCAGGAAAGATTGGAAAGATCAAGGAAATTGGATTTTTGTGGTGTGTCCCAAGGTCAAGTTCGAGGCTATGGAAATGTTATTTTCTTTCATTTTCCTTATGCATTGCCCCACTTATTTTCTATATGATTATTGATCTGGAGTCCATGACCTAGGTGCTCTACAGACAGAATTTATGTATTGATTTAGCCTGAGAGACACGTAGCTTCAGAACATTATTTCTGAGAGGGGGTCAACTGGGCATGTGGGCTTTACCTACAGCCATTCTTTTGATCCCTTTTGGAGATGATTCATGATCCTTGTTAGTTGGGTCCTGTCACTGCAGATTTGTAGATGATTGCATTAAGACAGGCATCTACAGATGTAGCTGCAAGAAGCCTCTTATCCCATAACATTCCCACATTTTATATTTTCAGGAAGAAAACAGAATTTACAGGGAGGGGTGAGAATTTCCTATCAACTCAAATGTTTATAAAAAATCTCAAGTATCTTATGCTCTTCTCTGAAGGTAACTAGAATCTGCTCACTGGAATGAAAATATAGGAATGATTAAGGGCAGGGTATTGGAAGGCAATGGTTGGAGAAGGAGAGAGGTGATGACAAAGATCACCAAGTGATGACACATCATACCAAGGAGAGAGAGGGAAGAATTTGAAAGTGAAGGGTCCAAAAGGTCTGAGAATATAAAACAGAATAAAGGAGGAACATTTCTTTGTTCCTTAGTACTGTGTAGTGATAAAAGAAATGGAATAGGAATTGGGAGATTTGGCTTCTGGTCCTATTCTTCCTGACCAACTGTATAACCTTATACAAATCACTTAGATGGGTGGTCTCACTACAGCTAGGACTATGGCCAAACTACCTCATCTCTCTGTGCCTTAGTTTTTTGTTTTTTTTTTTTTCATCTATAAAATGGCAGTAATAACAGTATCTACCTCAGAAAGTTGTTGTAAGGATTGACTGGTTAATATATGTAAAGACTGCCATAAAGTATGACAAAAAGTAAACATTCAATAAATGTCTATCATTATTATCATTACTGATTTCATAAAGCCTCATTTTTTCCATACTGAGAATAAACTTTTAATTTTATAAACTCATGGTTCTTGCACAATTCATACTCTAAAGAGCTCCATCTGTAGAACTCACTCTTTCCTCCCTGTTCCTAGCAACTGGTTGAAAAAAAGGATGAGTTTTCATTGCCCATAAAATAAAGTCCAAACTTTTTAGACATGAATTAAAAAGACTTCAGAATCCAGGACTACCTAAAATTTCCAACTTTATTTTCAAACACCGCTGTTTACACAGCCTGCACATAAGGTAGATGGGTCCACCAGCGATATGTTATATGTGTTATAGGATGTCCTAACAATTTAACTTCATTTCTACTGTCCCTCCTGCCTTCTCCTCAGCTCAGCATCTCAAAATATTTTCTATCCATCATTCAAGGCTCAGTGCAAATGCCAGCTCTTTGGGGAAAACATTTTTGTTTCTCTCACATGGAAGTAATATCTTCCCCTTTTAAAGCTTGTATCTCTTTCATGAAAATAGTTTTGTACCTAACGTTATAGTCAACTTCATGTTATGACCTTACACAGGTCTTTGAAACCACACAAGTTCAGTGGACTGCTTGACCCACCGAATACATTAGAAGTGATCCATGGTCCTATGCTTGGGACTGGTAACTTCTTATTTCTTGAATACTTGCTCTGAAGAAGCCAAACACCATATAAGAAGTCCTGTTCTGTGGCCACTATGTTGAGGAGGAAATATAGGCACCCCAGGCTGTCTTGGAGACAGCTTTAGCTAGGTCTTGCCTTATAGCTATCTCTCCCAAGACTCCAGATGTATGGACACTCCAGCCCATCCACCAACTGAATACCATCGAGGGACCTCAGAACACTGAATCCTCTACCTGAAACCTAGCTGAATTCCTGACCAACAAAATTGTGAAATATAGGGAAATAGTGTTTGTTTTAAAGCACTGTATTTTGGGGTAGTTTGTTATGCAGTCTTCATAACTCTACTACTTTTCTCCTGGGCTTTAATGTCAGAAATTCTGTTATATGCACTTTTATATTTCTATGGCAACCACCACTAGCCCAGGTACTCGTACAGAGTGGGATTCTTTTTCAGAAGTATGCCCAGGTCTCAAATGTGTTTTCCCAAGTCAGGGGTGGTCAACCTTAGCTGTACATTAAAAATAAAGAGATTTTAAACTCTTGGAGTAGGAGCCAGGCACATGTAACATACAGTTACAGTTATTCCTTTTGTAGGGGAAGAAAACTTTTCCTACCTTCCTAGGTTCTTTTGCTGGAATAATAATTAAATTAATATAAGATAGATTAATGAGAGAAAAGTTAAATTTCACTTTTACAGGAGCCCTTCAGAGACATGAGAGGCTCAAAGGCAGTTGAGATTTATATTTCATCCTTAGCTAAAGAGAAGGGGATAAGGGTCGTGGCTTCAAAGGGAAGGAAAACAATTCACAGGAAGATGGGAAGAGCAAATGTTTGCTAAACAAGTGTTTTCCATGCCATGCAGAGAAGTCTTCCTTATGTGGGGAAAAAAAAGTTATCTTTAATAATAGCTCTCTTCCTGGTATAGGTTCCCTATCTACATTCTTTAAGACATTTAAGCTCTTCTTGAGTTTGTCAGGCCTTAATTGTCTTCAGTTTAAAATAATCCACCTCCCCAAATGGCCCATTCTGGAGTGGCCTACCCTGAACCCCATTTGATTCCCTCCTGCGAAACTTCCCTGAAAGTTTCATATATTAAAAGCTGAGCTGGTAGGTTCTTCCATCATTTCTTGAATTAATCTTTTAGTCTAGGTCAGTTCACCTAAATCGTTGTGCTCCAGGGATGCAGTTAGGCTCCCAAAGTTAGGCCTATATTCTGTAAGAAATCAGCTATTTAATAAGGCATTTCTATGAAATGGTTAATGATTGGAGCAAGTTACAGATCAGTTTCTGAGTTTTGTGTGTAGCCCATTGATAAGATTTCTAGATGTAAGCACCAAGCGTCTTTAGAAGGAGTGAGGGCAGGCAGGGCAATCTGAGAGACTTTCCTGTTTTGCAATTTGATGATCTTTCTGAGTGGCCTACACACCTACAGCCATGGAGATTATCTATACACGAGCTGTTGTGGTGACTTCTCTGAAGTTTATATCAAATTGTCCAACTTTAGGTTGCATGGCTTTTGGAAAGGGCAGTTTTAGTTTTCAGTCATTCTGGGTCAGAAGGGTGAGACAAACATTGGAAATGTTAGTTTGGAGAGTTGAATCAAATATTGGAGGGAACTGGGAGAATTCAGTATTTAGTTCAGTTTACAGGTAGAAAATAAAATTACCAAGGCAATTAGCAGAATTAGAATCTAATCTCGACAAATGTGTATTATAGTTTCTGCTGAAACATAATATACACTTTACAATCACCCTCATTTCTATCAAAGGTAACTGTAGTAAAACTAATTTGTTTGCAAATTAAATCTAGTTTCAATAAACCTGGCTTGATTATTTACATCAGTGCACCTAGAAGAGCAATTGACTATATAGAATTTTTTAATCTGCTGGAACTTTTTATAAGGAATCTCAGATTGGACTTTTAAAAGCCTTTCAAAGCTAAGAAGCCAAGCCAAGGACTTGCCATTAGACTTCACCTGCAATAATATAGACTTAGGTTAATTCCTTTCTTCTCAAGGACCTACAAATATCTGGTGGTTCCTGCACCTGCCAGGAAGTGACCTTCCTTACTCATCTTGTGAGGCTACTGAAAACCCTGGAAGCAAGATACCAGGCTGGCTTCCCCAAGGAGCTTTATTGCTGCTTAAGGCCAACCTTAGTTCCTTAACACTGTCAGGTCATCTCTGAATCTAAGCATGTCTCCTCCCAAACATGACATTCCAGTCCAAGCTTTGGTAACATAACCAAGGTCTCTAATTGTGTCCTGTTACAAAGAGAACAGATTTTTATTCATCATTTGCAAGTGACTATATTACCACAAAATAAGAATACTCACCAAGAGTTTCTGAATTCTGGGGGGGATCAGATAGTNAAAAAAAAAAAAAGATAAATGTTTCACTTTTGTTCACAAAGGTATATTTTGCCAAATTTCTCTAAGTCATAGGTAGCTTAAGAGAAAAAGGAATAAAGGGTTCCTTTATCTGAAAAAAATAAAACATTAAAAAATCAGCAGTATTTTTAAAAAGTCATAAAATTATAATTATCCTCAGCTCATTCAATCCTATGTAATTAATATTTGTTCTACTTGAATCCAATTTTTCCACTAGATTCAAAAATTCCTACCCAGTTCATTTTTTTTAATCTTAACGTTATCAGAAATCTGTATTCTAGATTACTTTCTATCATCTTCTTGAAGATGAAGTCATTTTCTAAGTCCTTTTGCAAAAGCATCAGAGTGAATCAGTAACTGTGTGTAAATGGAAAAAGACTTAAAAATGGCCATGATTAAAGATCTGATGAGAGTTTATTGCAATGCAATTGACCACAAAGTTTTCTTATTTCTGCAACATGTAACATTTCAAGATAGCTGGAATTATGACTGACAACATTACTATCAGGACATATTACATTTCAAGGAACTTCACAGAACACTTTATAACATATACCTATACAATACAACATGAAAAAAGCTTAGTATTACTTCTTATTTGAAAGCTTTTCCCTTGTAATGAAACATGTCAAATAAACATAATTGGTTGAACACTCCCATTTTATAGAGAGAGAAAAAATCTTTGACTTATTACAGGGACTCTTTGGGAAGTCCCAAAGCTAGTTCAAGGTCAAAAAGACTAGAATTTGATTTTTGAGAAGTTTGTAAAAAATATCAGTGAGATTTTAGAACAAATAGGATTATGGGTCACTGTGAGACAATACTTAATCCTTTCATCATAGTGACAATTAAAGACTTTGTAGACACATACAAAATGTTAAACACTTGTAAACACATACACACATGCACGCACACATTTTCTCACATTTACACACACACACACACACACACACACACACCCCGTAGGTCTTTTAATAGAGAAGACTCAGCTTTCTTAAGTAATCAAAACCTGATAAAAATAAAGGAAATTATTTTGACAGGACACAAAATCTTTGTTACTTTAAAATGTAAAGAAAAATCTTTTATAATCTTTTATCAAAAGCAGACCAATAGTTTAAGAAAATATTTTCCTTTTAAAAGAGAGAACAACTGATTCTAATTTGTCATCAGTTTATTTTTCATATTAAAACTCATTAAATTTAATAAATTTATTCTAATCTTAGCCAACTTGACTACACATTAAAATTCCTTTCCAGTGAATCTTTTCCCACAAACTTTCTACAACTTTCTATTTTGTGTCCTGATTTTGTCCTATGCTTTCCCTCTTTTCCATTTTGAGAGCGCTGAATCCTAACCACTAGACCACCAGGGATCCCTCTTTCCCGTTTTGAAATAATTAGCCTCCTTTAGGACAGAATTACTTTCTTACCCCTAACAAAAATGCATTTCCATTCCTCATACCTTCTTATACTGAAAACACACATCCTGCTTTCCCTGCATTTGGAGATGTTTTCCTTAGTATCGCCAGTGGCTTTAATTATACATTAGAATTTTAACCCTTAAAAACCTTAATTTTTAGTAAAAAAAAAAAGAAGTAAACAATTATGAGATGCTTTTAATATTAGAATTCCATAACTTGGCAAATTTATAAGTATTTTTTTCAATATTTAGAAATATGTTTTTCTCATAGTAAATTTTTCAATATGGTACAGGACATGTTTACTTCTGGNCATGTTTAATAATGAACCAAATATCTTTAGTTCCTCTGTAAAAGGAAACCTGTGCTTAATAATTAATTCACTAGTATTTTATCTTACTTGGAAATAATCCAGATGTTTAATGACTTCCCATCATTTAATTTCACTTAGCAAAAGTATAAGGATGGAAGTTACCAAAGAAATTTGGGAAACTATTTTTTTAGTAGACGTATTATAAAACAATCATCACTGAAAAAGTCACCAAAAATTTCCATTCCCACTTATGTGTATTTAATTTACTTATTTTTAATGATGATATTTAGATTACTCATGAAAATTTCATAAGACATGAAAGCAGTTAGCTCTCCATCATCTTAAGTTATTTTTCTTGCTGACAAATTCTGCAAGAGAGATAACATGAGCTTATTTGACTTTCAATAAACCTTTGTGAAATAAAATTATTATTCTTAATGCTTATAACTCTAAAGATACAATATGCCTGTATTGATTAAACCAACAAACTTTAACTAGCTTTTGTTTATCAAAAATATCCTAGATGGTGTGAACTTAAAAAACATTGAGTTAGTTTCTCTGATATTTCTGAGACTTAGAAATACATAAGTGCTTGTTTTTAAACCAATTAAATAGAGCAGTTTTACAAATTAATTTTGGCATTACCATCTGGAGGTAGAAAAATACCATATCAATAATGTACTTATATAGACATACATAAACATGCAGTCAGACACAGAGATCTCAGAGTTTTAATCCAAAATTTTGCCCCAGATCAGGTGCAATACAAAACTTGCTAGTTTATAAATAATTGTGTCTGGAAGATGGGAAAACTTGAGGTTACCTGCTTAAGAGCTTTTTGCTAATATTTATGGAAAAGTCTTAAGATTTGTATTTGCCCTTGACAAGCAATCTTAAAGAGGCTGGGCTCTAAAGTTGTGGCAGGAGAGCCCTGTTAGCAGTTGGTATTTTAAAAGCCCTCCTCCCCTTTTTAACAGTCTTGAGCCATTATGTTAGTTATCTCCTAGGGGGTTTACATTTCAAAGACATGGCAAGATTTACATCTTTAGTGGATAGAGATAAATGTAGGGTTTTTTTCCTAGGAGTTTTGGGTATATTTCTCTATTATCTGAAGTCTGGGGTAATTACTGTTGAAATTTTAATTTTTTCCTGTTTTTTAAATTTATTTTTTATTTACTTTTTTTTAGTGCAGACAATTGTACTTATAGTGTCCTGATTTTTTTTTACAATATTTGCAAATGCCTGGAGGCAAATGCGAAAGGCCCTGAATAGACTGAGTTGCTCTGTTTCTCTAAAGATTTAAGTTGCAAATCAAGAATATTTAATTCTCTCTCTCTCTCTCTCTCTCTCTCTCTCTCTCAGAGGGTGTGTGTGTGTGTGTGTGTGTGTGTGTGTGTGTATCNATTTTTTATTTACTTTTTTTTAGTGCAGACAATTGTACTTATAGTGTCCTGATTTTTTTTTACAATATTTGCAAATGCCTGGAGGCAAATGCGAAAGGCCCTGAATAGACTGAGTTGCTCTGTTTCTCTAAAGATTTAAGTTGCAAATCAAGAATATTTAATTCTCTCTCTCTCTCTCTCTCTCTCTCTCTCTCACTGTGTGTGTGTGTGTGTGTGTGTGTGTGTGTGTGTGTGTATCTGTCTGTCTCTCTTTTTCTGTAATCTTACAAGCTATTCTTGTAAGCTATTCATGTTGTATGAAATAGTTGAATAGCTGCATAGCTGCTTCTATTATAACATAGGCTGGCTGGCCGATTGAGCTACATTATTTTGAATCCTGTGCTCTGGAGCTCCTAGGTTTACTGCAGTATGCCTTAGAAAAAGTTGTATAAAGCTTTCCTCAAAGGCCTTTGGATGTTCTTCTTTCTGAGTGCATATTTATCCTTAGACCAATTCAGTTGGGGGTGGTGGAATCCTCTAATACTGCTTCCATCAAGCCTTGCATATCCGCCTTCAGCTGACCCATTTCCTGATCATTTGCAGGAGGGGCTGTGAGAATATCTGGCTGTCTATTTTTTCTGTGAAGGCTGTGTCTTCTAGGGGGCCACCTAGCTTGTCTGATAACTACAGGATAATCATGGAAGGGAAGAACACATTTAGCCAAAGGAGGTCTCTGTGAATAGGGTTGTGAATGGTTATTGATCTTTCTAATTCCTCTCTAAACTTGGTAAGATCTTCTAACAGTAGAAGTAAAAGAGCTTTTTACTTTAAAATATCTTCTCCTGCCCAGGAGACATGAATTATTGGTGGTAGGATCCAGGATATATCCACAAAAGGTATTACATATGAAGTCCTGTAGCTGGCAGGGACTGATTACAGAGCCCAGGAAAGTAGTAGGAGTTATAAGGGACAGTATAAGAGAGCTTTAATGCTTCTCCCAGGTGCTTCTGTTAAAGTCATTTCCTGATGTTCAGCCTTTATATAAGTAGCCCATATAACCCAGGCCTAAAAGTCAGGCCAGAGTGCTTCCTATAAATCTTGCAGGGAAATGGAAGTTAAAACAGGTAACTGGGTGTTTGAGGGATTTTCTGGGGGAAGTTGGAGTTGTTTTGAAAGCTAGGGGAATTTGTTGAGGAGTGGAGACTGGATGTAGAGAAAGGAAACTTATGTTGGATGTGAACTTTAATCTTTGTTCTAGGTCTAATTTTTGTTCTTTAATCTTGTTAAGGGAGGCCCTAAGGCTAGAACATAATACTTCTTTGTATCCACCTTTTAATTTGGTCTTTCCATAGATAACAGTAAGACAATTGTTTAGGATGAGAGTTCTCAAAAACAATTTTGTTCAAATACAGAATTTTTTCCAGTTTGTCTTGGAATCTCAGTCTATTTGACTGGTTATCAGGTACCCACACAAGTATGTGCATCTTCTAGATGGCAGAAGCCAGAGAAAATGTTCTCGTTGTTTATAAAACCAAGCTCTCAAGACATGGAACAAGATGAAAGGGATACCTCATCCATTTTTTAAATAGGGGAACTACCCCAAAGTGTCTAAACAGACACCAGCTTAGTGAGAACCATGAATGCACCAGTCTGTGAGACCAGCTCAAATGACAGGCTTACAGAATCTGTGCCTGTGTTCTACCATGTCATTGAGTTTTTCCTCCTTATGATAAATGAGACACAAAAAATAAAGAAGAAAACAATGACCATCTCTTGCAGGAACAGGATCAATAGAGATCAAGAGTACATATAACAAACCTTTACCAACGTTGTTATACCCAAGGAACTAGTTCACATATTTTCTTCTGCTGATTTAAATGTAGAAAAAGAAAAGGATTCTCACCCTTTTTGCTTATAACAGTCCCTACAGGCAAAGACTCAGCACACTGGTACGGTAAGCGTTCTTACCTTCAGCTGGTGCCTTTCAGAGGTCTCAGGATCTCTCACTGCAGCAACCCAAGACTGCATGGTGTCCCGCCAGTGAAGGCCCCATGTTGGGCACCAAAGCTCAAGGGAAGAAAACTTTTTCCGTCTTCCCTTCTGCATTCCTAGCTGGTCTAATAATTAAAAGAGAAGAGAGGCTCAGTGACAGACGTTTGAGGTTTATATACCATCCTCAGCTAAGGTAGAGGTCTGAGGCCTCAAAGGGAAGGAAGATAATTCACAGGAAGATGGAAGGAGCAACTATTTGGTAAACAATATTTGCCATGTCCTGTAGAGAACTCTTAAGTTAAAAAAAAAAAAAAGAGCTATCTTTTTTAATTGTTCTATTCCTGGTAGAGACTCCCTCTCTGAATTCTTTTAGACAGTTAACCAGAAGGTAAAAAGCTCTTCTTTTTTTTTTAATGTTCATTTATTTTTGAGAGACAGAGAGAGTGAGCATGAGTGAGGAAGGGCAGAGAGAGAGGGAGACACAGAATCTGAACCAGACTCCAGGCTCTGAGCTGTCAGCACAGAGCCCGATGTGGGGCTCAAACTCACGGACCACGAGATCATGACCTGAGCCAAAGTTGGATGCTTAACCAAATGGGCCACCCAGGTGCCCCTAAAAAGCTCTTCTTAACTCTGTTGGGCCTTAATCAACTTTAGCTCAAAATAATCCACATGCCAATGTGGCACATTCTGGCATGGCCTGCCCTAAACACTTATCACTTTATAAAATGGAAAAGCAGTAGAGTGAAATGAGAAAGGAAATTCTACTTTAATTTACGTTTGAGAGATGAGTGCATAGATGGATCAAACATTTCAATTTGATATCTTGGAGTTATGGAGTATTTCTTTTAAATTAGTGATCAGCAAAGAATCTGATTTTCCCCTGACCCATAGCTTTCCTCATAACAGGGGAGATGGGAACTGCATTTAAATCTGATAGATATAAATCCATCCTTGGTAAGTACTTATGGAGTACCTATTATACATTTGACCCCATTCTGAGTAGAAATGGAGGCTGGAGGAAATACATAAGGTACTGATCCTGTCCTCAAGGTGCTTACACTCAGGTCCTATAAATTATGTTGAAGAAATAGAACTAGCCTATATAACTCAGTAAAAGTGTTAGAATGTTGTTGTTGTTGTTGTTGTTGCTAAACTCTGTCATACAGAGTATTGAAGGAGTTCCAAGGAAGGGAGATAAATGAAAGATGAATGGTAGAAGAAGGAAAGGATAGCTGTAATATGGCAAAGGGAAGGCAATGCCAGGCAAAGAGAAAAACAAACGTGAAAACACAGAGATGAAATAAGCTTGGGTTGTTTCTTTGAGAACAGCAGAGACTAGCCTGGAATGTGGCCATTCTGGAAGGAAGGGAGAAATGAGGAGGAGTAGATTTCATGGAGAAAACTAAGAAAACGCTCTCAAAATCTTTCAAGTCTTTTCTAAAAATACAATTCTATCCTGTGATTTGGAGTGGCACATAATTGATCCCTGGTTGTTTAAACAGAAGTAACACTTTGCAAAAGCAAACTAGTCCTATCCTAGTGTAGTTTTCAATTTCCTTTGTTCAGTCATTAACCTGACCTTTTGCCCCAAGGAGGTGACTCTCACAGAAGCACCACCTATGCCTGGGACTGAGCAGGGGACAGATACAGAAAGCAATTGTCCTATTTGGGCAGTTGGTCATCAGTCATCAGTCTAGCCTCTAGCAGAATATCTAAATGTAGTGCAAAGAAACAGCTTTTTCAAGGCTCTGGGATCTTGAACACCAGGATGATAACCTAAGATCCAGGATGTAAGAAGGGGGATTTCCCTGTGAAATCTCCCAAATGCTAAGAAAAGAATTGGGAAATCTGTTCATTTTTAAATGCATGTGCCTGAAACTGCACTTTTCTATGGCTTTTTTCTTTGACTCAAGAGTAGTCGGGCTTTCTACATCAACTTTCTAACTGCTTTTAATACTTCTAGTTTAAATATAAGATCTACCTATAAATAGACCTATGGGTACTTGGGTGTGTTTATGTGTACTAGTCTCTGTTTGTTTAAGATAGAGCAATGAGCAAAACGGACAGGAGCTGTACCCTTAGAGCTTTTATTCCATCAGAGGAATAAGACATTTAGCAGTGAACTATTTACTTATCAATTTGATAAGTTCTTTAGAGAAATATAGAATATGAAGGAAATTTGCCAAAATGAAGACAATGCTCTGGTTACATCAACCCAGGAATCCTAGTCCATACCAAAGCTAATTTATAAACATAAATAAATGGGTGTTCTGATTTTATGTCTTAATTTCATAAATTTGTTTCTGATCTGGTTCGAAAGAGGGAACAGCTCACCATGCAGATGTAATTGAAGGTAATATTAGTGAAAGACCTCCTATAGGTCTTCTTGGGAAATGGCCATGCTACTTCCCTGGGACCAACCTCTTCAAGTGCAGCAGATTAATGAGCCTTTTCCTAAGTGTCTAGACTTACGAAGAAGGAAAGAGAGTTAATGTGCTTTCAAAAAACTACTGCCAACAAAGGTTAAAACAGAAAAGTGTTTCAGGTCAGATCAATTAATTTTAAAATTCTGTTAACCAAAATCTACTTTTCTCTCAGCATTTCAGTTGACTTTGGCTGATTCACTTCAAAGTATTGGTCCACTGGAGAATGTGGTGACTGAATAATTCCAGGATTAAAGAGAGATGAACTATTTCCTTTTAATTAAAATTTAATAATCTTTTTTAAAAGCCATCCTTCTCATATAAAGAATTTGGAGAAGTTGATTCCATGCCTATAAAATTAATACTCTTTTGACATGAGGAAATTTGCTAAAGTGACCAGAAAGGATTTATCTTTCAAGCTGTAGTTTTACATGTTGCCTGTGAATATCATCACTAAAAACATTGACGTGTGACCCCTTCCTTTACAGCAAAGTGCTGTCTCTTTCCAGAGACAGTACAGCCATTTGAAGAAGCGTAAAGTTTTAGCTTTCACCTAAAGGTTAGTAGAAAGACTTAGCATTAAAAAATACATAGGTTTTTAAAGGTTTAGAGACAATTTATCGAAGACAATGCAAATCCTAAAAGTAAATATTACAATTGGCTGCCGCCAAGAGGCAAACCTCTTTGACTTGGATCACATGAACTATAATTCAGAGACAAAATTAACTTTGGGGTTGGTCTTTGTGATGTTTGGGCTCCCTCCTCTCCATGCCATCTATTCATCCATACTGGACTTTATTTCCTTATGTTTCCTGTGGCTGCAGGAACAAATTACCACAAATTACGAGGATTAAAACAACAGACATTTAATCTCTCACAGCCCTGAGAACCAGAAGTCTGAAATCACAGTGCCAAGTAGGCCCCTTCTCCTGGGGGCTCCGGAGATCCTATGCTGTGCCTCTTCTACCTTCTGGTGCTTGCTGCCTTCCTTGCCTTGGGGCTACCTCGCTCCCAATCTCTGCCCCCAGCTTCACATCATTTCTTCTTCTGTGTCTTCTCAATGTACCTGTTTCCTCCTCTTCTCTTTCATAAGGATGCCTGGGATGGCAGTAGGACCCACCTGAGCTAACCCAGGATTATCTCCTCATCTCAAGATCTTTAACTTAATCACACCTGCAAAGACCTTGTTTCCAAATAAGATAACATTCACCAGTTCCAGGGGTTTAATGTGAACTTCTTAGATTTGGGGGGGGGGGGGGGGGGGG
>NW_027527977.1:1839680-1998022 GCF_008692635.1 Crocuta crocuta
GGGTTGAATTTGAATTTTTGGGTTTTGGGGGGGGAGGAGAGGGATGATTTCTCCACTTAACACACCCACTACCAGGAGTTGATAGTCTTTTATGTGAGTATGTATATATTTCCCACAAGAAAGTCAACTGTTAGATAATAGACAGTAATACATTTTTAATCCTTTGTGGCACTTTGTACACTACTGAGCCCATAATGGAGAATTAGTTGTTACTGCAAATAGTAAATCTATGAAATTGCATTAGATTACATATGGGGAAAATTGATTTTTGGAGGAAAAAATGTTCCGTATGACTGAAGTCCAAGGAGTTGCCAGAATCATTCATCAGGGCCACATGATCATTACCAACCCATTTCAGAAATGAGACACTGAGATGCTACAACGCAGCTCATGGAGCCCAGTTGTCCTCACTCCAGTCATGCTTCCTGTCTCAATTCCCCAGCCACTGCCCTCATTCTGGAAGTGAATCCATCTTCCCACTCAACTGTGCCTTCTTCCTGGGCTTGTCATGACTATGTACCACTGAAACTTCTCTAACCTGACTCTTAGCTGCTTCTATCTCAACCAGCTAATGTAATAAGCTAGTCTTTCAGAACATCTCATTGACCCCACTAAACAGCTTTGCTAATAAGAGCTTCCAAGTAACATATGCTTTTTAATTGTGGCCAACTTGGAATAACAGTGCTCTAATGTTGAAATTGGGGCTCAGAGCCTCAATGGCGATGGAGTGTCTTAAATGGTGTTCCCAAAATACATGTCTAATAAATGACAGAACTGAGGCATGGGTCTATTGATGCCAGATCCTGTCCTTTTTCCATTTTAATACTACTACTTCTAACCCAACAGCAGCTCAGAGGATGCCATTAATCTTGTCCCAGATCTGACCATGTTTGCCCCTATGTTAGGGGATGGCCCTGCTTCTAAAGTTGGGGCCATTTAATATTTTTTGACTCAAATATATTTTCTTATTTCTTTAGGGGATTTTAAAATTTGAATTGGACATGGCTCTATTTCTTTCCTTTGGCTTCTCAAGGATAGAGAAGAAGGAATGTGTTTGGCCTCCTGCATCAGTGGTGAGGGCCTTTCTCACCACTCACTCTTCTTAATCTTAGACTTTAGAAGCACAGGAGGGAAACTTTTAAAAGTTTATTTTATGACATTTTACCCTTTTCAGTCATATAACTTTAAAAATGCTCCAACCAATTTATTTATTTAAAAAAAGAAGAAGTAGTAGAAAATTCCCTTCCGGACTTATTTTCCATGTGCCGAGTTTGAGCCTGCAGCACATTTTTACTGCTGGAAATAGGGGGTTATAATGAAAATGCTGACACAACCTCAGCCATAGAGGTGCTAGCAGGCACGGCTATAATAAATAATGTGGGAAATATTTTACACTTCAAGGCAATTACATGTTCAGCCATCTTTAGGAGAGCTGGCCCATGAAGGGTAGGGATTAGGTTTCTGTGACAAGTGTAAAAGACCCATGACTCATGAATGCCGGGAGGTACGAATGAATTACAAGAGCTGAGTGAAAGCCACATAATCACCTATCATAGGTAAAAAATATTCTGTTTATTTGCAGAAGAGAAGGCTAGCAAAAATCCAGCCAGGGTGTTCCTGCCAGTTTGGGCTTTGACCAACAAGGCTGGAGATGCCAAAGGTTGGGCAATGCTCTCTCTGAACTCGATGGGCACTGCCACGTGAACAGAGAAGCTGATTTTTATTCTTGACCTTCCCTTTATCTGAGTGTTTTCAGTGGACAGTAAAGTGATGACTTACGTTCCTGGAAGAATGAGAGTGTCTGTACCTACAGATGGTGATGTGGCCTGGGAGGCACTGGAGATAGTGACAGAACATTCACTAACTCAGTTCTGCTCAGTCTGTATTCTTCTCACCAGCATGCCCTGTCTTGTCTTTTGATTGCTACATTCATTCCTTCCTCTATAGCTGAGAATAATGGCAGCGGCTGTTTCAGGTGCCTCTTCCCAGGGGCTATTCACCTGTAGGTATGGGAAGTTTGCTTTTCCTTCTCTTCCTCTCTAAGTGCCTGAAATAAATCTGGGGGGTAATGAATTAGCTTGTATGAATTACAGACTCCCCTATGTCTGGGTTAGGTGCTCCATAACAGTCTCTTATTCCCCGTATGGAGCACGTGATGCACCGTATTTCCACTGCATATTGACTGAACCCATCTTTCCTTTAGACTGGAAGCTTCATGAGGATAGAAATTGTACCTGTCTCATTTGGGCCTGTACTCCCAAATCCTAGCACATCTGGCACTTGGTACATTAATTAAGAAAGGAGTAGCCTTATGGATTAAGCCATCTCATATAGCCATGCATTTAACAAACATTAGTGTGCCTGATCCCATGTGCAGGTGTGGATTTAGTCATTTTGGTACAAGTGAATCATACTCCTTGTCCTGAGGTGGGGGGTTGGCTCACATTTTAGGAGGGATTTTCCCTGAGTGCATCATTACAATACTGACAAGGGCTATAAAACAAGTGGCATGGACCAGACAGAAAGTTGGCAAGAGGGAAAAGTGACCAGTTCAACATATACACTTAATTAGCTGCAGAATCTTATCATATTTGGCCTTGTACTATTAGTTATCTGTTTATTTAGTGTACCATGGCCCCACGTAATCATCAGCCATATCTTCTACAGCTGTATAACTTCTTCCCTGTAGTAAAAACTGGATATAACATGCTCTGTATGAAGTTATACTTACTGAATAGGACACTGTGCTAAGAGTTGACAGACTGAGACCATGACTTAAGGTAAATTACATAGGATGGGATGTCATCTTGCTACTTACTGGCTTACAGTCAGGAGCTCATTGTTTAAACTTTGTGAAACCTTTCTGGGCAGCAGTCTATGAAAGGAGATCCCACAGTTCTATCTGGAGAATTAGATAAATAGTAATTAAATTTTATATGTTTGGCAGATGTTTTTCTTTTTGCATGTAAATAATTATTTGTCAGTTTGTTGACAGTCATCAGACAGCTGTTGAGATAAATGGCTAGAAATTGTGCATAGGGTGATTTCCTTGAAATGGCCTTGTATTTTAGGGCCTTGTAGTTTGGCAGTGCTTAGTTGAGGATGCATTGTGTGATGGAATAACATTTGCTTACCTTCAGTATTAGTGGTTTTATTTGGGTACATCTCTTCATGGCATTGTGTTTCAATCTGCCTACCCATGATTGTTTTTCAGAACTGCCCAATGTATCATTTGAAAATCCACTAACAGATGTAGAAGCACAGTAATAGTGGAAAGCAATCACCTCCATTCATCGCTTTGCTTCCCTTATTATTTTTTAAATTTTAATGTTTATTTATTTTTGAGAGTGAGAGAGATAGAGTGCGAGCAGGGGAGGAGCAGAGAGAGGAGACACAGAATCTGAAGCAGGCTCCAGGCTCTGAGCTGTCAGCACAAAGCCCAACATGGGGCTCAAATGCATGAGCTGTGAGATCATGACCTGAGCCCAAGTCAGATGCTTAACCAACTGAGCCACCCAGGTGCCCCTGCTTCCCTTATTTTTTTTCTTCACATATGGATAACTATAGAGAATGTCAAATCAGATAAGAGAGAGATCTCATTTCATTGACCAAATTCTTTAAAATTTCTGATATGATTTTAGCTGCCATTTCCACCTTCCTAATGAAAAAACAAGTGGGAACTGTCCATTTCACTTATGTACCTGTGTGTGTATGTGTGTGTGTGTGTGTGGCTACTGCACACAGAGAAAATAAGAAGACCCTACAAGCTTAACAACAGTTTCTAGTCTGCTTATCACTTTGGTCAAACAACTTCTGGGGCTTTCTCATTCTGGTCCCATGCAGGCTGAATCAAGCTGGCTGATTCCTCATGAGAGCCATTTTGTGTTCGAGCTTGTTCACTCTGGGAAAGAATAAGGGAAAGCCTCAGGACCACAGATTTATATTTATTAAATTTTAACAGGGATAAGTGCAGTATCCTAGTTAGATGACAATTTAAGTAATTGCCAAGCAGTTGCTTTGACACACAGATTTCCTGAAATGTACTACTTTTGATAATAATAGAACCCAGCGAACTAAATTACTTTAAACCCATCCTTCTGCTATCTGAGCTATGAGTAGATACCTTTATAAGTACTGTATTTAATTTTGCTTCATAAAAATGTAAAAATGAACCACAATATCTCTGAGAGGTTCTCTTTAAATATTTGCAAGTTCATATTAAGTAACATATTAAAGCACATGTATTATTGCAGATGTATACATTTTTCATTCCCAGACAAAGCCATGATTATTCAAGAGGTATAAAATAACAGGCACTAATTTACTATCACTGGTTATAAAGACTTTAGAAGGGTGCACTGAACATTATGTTAGCATTGATGTGTCAATCTTTTCATTGAAGGATGGCACGTCTGAATCCCAGAACAGCCTTAATTAACAGAAAATAATTAGCATCATTTCCCCAGCAGAGAATATGAGGGGTTTTTTTTCCAACAGAATCCATTGATTGATAATTAAGGAGGAGTTAGTTGTAATAAAACTCCCAGTATTGCAATTTCTAATTGGCCTTTCAGGACATTTTACAGTTACAGGTACTTTGTTCCAGGCGTTTTCTGCCTTCTGAAGAGTTTTAATAAGAATCTTTCCTCTCCAAAGCCAAGGCTCTGCAGGTGATGAAGGAAAAGGACATGGTGACATGTAGGAGTGCATTAGTGTCAGGTAGGCAAAGAGGTGGCTGGAGAGCTCTTCATTTCCTTTTAAGTTCTTGTGGACACCATGCCTTCCTCCTTCAGGGCTCAACGTGTTCGTGGGACAGGTGGGGTCTGCCTGAGGGTCTCTCTCTGCAGGAAGTGTTCTGCAGTCTGGGACTGTTTCTTCCTTCTCCGTGATGCAGAAGTCTCTGATCATGTCCTCTTCGGGCACTTAAAGCTTTTCCTGAGGACATAGGCTTGATTAAAACCTCCCATCCCACCATCACTAAAAACTCCTTTCTGTTAATTTCTTAACTTTGCCTGCTTTTGTGTGTGCAAGACACAGGTGCAATTTTGCTGTCCATATTGTAGAAAGATTAGAAACTATAGCAAACTAAAGAAGAGAATACAAATGCATTCATTCTACTGAATGTACTTTAATATTGCCACTATAATTTAGGAATATTTTCATCTGGTCATTTTTTCGATGCATTTTTCTAATTTTTATGAAACAGGCTTTTCTAAAACTTTTGTTTTGTTTTCCTGGTTTTCTCAGAACTTGCAAAGTTGTGCCAGTTTTTGGACCGAATTAAATTATTTATTTGCTGTTCTGTTTTGTTATTTGATGACTTATTTGTTTGAGTGTAAGAATACTGTTTTCCTTTCAGACAATACTTTAATGCATTTGTCTTCACTTTTGATGTAAGAATGAAAGTAGCCCTCACTTTTTCACTAGTATAACACATAATTTAGAAAAACAAGTTAATCAAATGAGATACATTGTAGGAAGAAGTATGGTATTAGTTTAATAACAAATATTAGTAAATATTTGTTACTTGTTTGAACTGAAATACAGCATGGATGTGACAAGCCATAGATTTTTCTTCTGTTTTTGTTGTGGTGGTGGCGGTGGTTTTTGTTTTGGTTTTGTTTTTGTTTTTGTTTTACAAATATTGAACTACCCTTGCATCCCTGGAATAAATCCCACTTGATGGTGAATGACTTTTTTTTTAATGTATTGTTAGATTTGGCTTGCTGAAATTTTGTTGAGAATTTTTGCATCTATGTTCATCATGGATAGCCATGAGGATATGAGTAGTATAATGAATGTTCTCAGGAGAAACAAGTAAGAGGTGAGATGAACAGGAAAGGAAAAAGGAAGGAGGTATCGAAGAATGTAGCTTCACTGCAGCCTAACACAAAGGGAGCTCCCCAGCACAAACTACTCAAAACTATATCCCGCCTAAAACAAAGATAAGGAAACAAAAAGAGGAGTTTTTGGAATCCTACAGCAGACACCGGTGATCATGGGCCACTGCTTTTTTCCCTCTTCCTCTCATGAATGACAAATTAATTGGCTTTCCCATAATTGTTGGTGCTTGTAGGGGAGGAGAGGCAGGGGATTGGGAGGGTGGAGTATGGGTGGGTAGATGCTTCTTTATTTTTTAGAATTATAGTGTCTAATGTCAGAAATTTGAAACTACTTACTCAGCTGATTATGTGATTTAGAAAAAAGTTTATTTAACATTACATCTCCACACATTTACCTTAAATATGAGCAAATGAACAATCCACTATGAGAGATCCAAAAACCGCTTCTGGCCAGAAGATTCTGAAACAAACGATGGTCTCTCGGGAAAAATAAATCCACTTGAGTATATGTGGTGTTTGGTGTCTTTCCTTCTTCTTCTTTTGTTTTTGTTTTCCTTTTGTGCTTCCTTGTTTGTCTTATCTTTGATGCCCACTTAAAAAGAAGAGCTCAAATGGATTATAACTGTTAGAATTTTTTCCCCTCAAAACAAAGAATAGTACTCTTGTCCATAAGGCCATCAAAAACCAGTAGGAACATTTGGTGCAATCAATCTATTACAAACCAATTTTATAGCTATATAATGAGATCTAATTGCTGCTTTATTAGTCTGGCTAATATTAAAAGTGTCAGTAATTGCTTTGCATTTAAGTTGGTTTTCCAATTTAAATTGCATGTCCAATACATTACCATTAACTTATGTACTTCTTTTATTTAGTAGATTTTTCCCTTTCTGGTCCACATTTATAGGATCTCCTCTTCTTAACTAGTTCAAATGGAGAAAGGAGAGGAGAGGGATGAATGAGAATTTTATATAGTGAATTCTTGTATTTCTGGAATGCTACGATATATTTTTCATACTGTAAGCCTGAATGGGGTTTTGATGGCGTGAGATGTCCATTTGGCCATTGTCCCAACTGTATACCAAAATAATAATAATAATAATAAAGCTAAGCAAATGAACTGTTGTATCACAGAGTATACAAAATGCTACTATTAATTGAAATAACTAGATTAGCCATTTCTAATCTCTTTTGTTCAGTCATATTAATTAATTGATCAGGATAATAGTCAGTGAAGTAACTTGGTGATTGGCTATTGAAGGAAATCAAACAGGTTGAAGGGAATCAAACAGATCACTTATGCAGTTATTCTAAACTGCTGTGGAAGTATAGCCCATAGCCTGAATACCAACCATCAAATTCTGTGACCGTACCCTCTTAAAACAATCTATTTTCTAAAAACAATGTGTGTGTGTATGTGTGTGTGTGTGTGTGTGTGTGTATTTAAGTTTACTTACTTATTTTGAGAGAGAGCATGAGCAGGGGAGGGGCAGAGAGAGAGAACCTGTGACAAGGGACCCTAGCTCACTAACCAGGGGATCATGACGTGAGCCAAAACCAAGAGTCAAATGCTTAACTGACTGAGCATTGGTTAAGTCCCCCTAAAAACATTGTATATTTAATTCTTTTTTGGTCCATACCACCTCAAGATAAATTAAGTGAGCTTTCTGCGTCAGCAGAAGCTTAGTGTTAATTGTGGGGAAATGTTTGTGTTTGTGGAGAGTTTACTGATCCTGAACTTTCACATCAAAGACTAAGAGCCAATAAAACCCAAAAAGCCAACCAAGAAAAGACAGAGAATAAAACTGGCTCCTGTGATCTGTAAGTCTCAGGCTTCTGTGCTAATTAGTCCATTCCTCTGCTTTCTACACTACAGGATCAGTCTTGTCCCTGCAAGTATCTCTCTCCAGTGCATTTGTCTTCAGCTCCACCATCCTCACTCATCAAGCTTACTTCATTCACCTCCTAAAATGCCTTTTGCAGGTTTTTTGCCTTCACACTGAAGCCTACATGCCCCTCTCACACACTAAGTCAGCGGTGTCATTTCCTTCTTCAAACCCTTCAGGATCTGCCCATTGTTCTCAGAATGAGACCAAATGCTCAACATGGCTGACAATGCCTGCTGACCTGGCCTGGACCCCTCACTCTGCAGCTCTGCACACTGGACACATTTCCCAATCATGGGATTCTCTTCCTCTCATTTCTTCAGATGCTTTGTCCACACGAATTCCAGGAGCTCTTTTTCCCCCTGTACTGGGTTGAATGTCCTTCAAAAATTCACATCCACGCAAGACCTGTGAATATGACTTTATCTGGAAATAGGGTATTTGAAGATACAATCAAATAAAGATGAGGTCATAGCAGATTAGGATGGACCTTAAATCCAGTGACTGGTGTCCTTACAAGAGGGAAATTTGGACACAGAGACACAGGGAGAATGCCACATGATGTTAGAAGGAGAGATTGGAGTTATGTTGCTACAAAGCAAGGAATGCCAACAATGATGGGCAGCTACCAAACTAAAAGAAGCTAGGGGAGAGGTATTGTTATGGACTGACTTGTATTCCGATTGATACATTGTACCCTAATTCCTAATATGGCCACATTTGGAAATAGATTTTTAAGGAGATAATAAGGGTTAAATGAGCTCCCTAGGGTAAGGCCCTCACTCAATAATATTGGTGTCCTTATAAGAAAATGAAGAAACACCACAGTACTGTCTCTCTGCACATTAGCACAGAGACTTCAGGTAAGGACATAGGAGGAAGGAAGAGAGGCCTTACCAGAAACCAACCCTGAGGGCACCTTGATCTTGGACTCCAGAATTGTAAGAAAATGAACTTCTGTTGTTAAAACCACCCAGGCTGTTTTTTTCTTGTTAGCCCAAGCCGACTAATACTGGCATTGGAACAGTTCATCCTCTCAGCCCCCAAGAAGGATTCAATCATGCTGACACCTTGAGTTTGGACTTGTAGCTTCCATAACTGGGAGAGAATAGATTTGTGTTGTTTTAAGGCACTCAGTTTGTGTCATATATATATGTATATAGGTATAGGCATATATATACACACACATATATGTATACACACATACATACATATGTATACACATACATACGTGTGTGTGTGTGTGTGTGTGTGTTTACATTAGCCCTAGGAAACTAACACACTCTCCAAATCTCCCCTTCCATTTCTACCTGCCCCTCTTCCCCCGTCCCTACATAATGTCTCCACCTTTTTCATTTCTCTGCTCCCTTCCTCAGAGAAGCCTTTTCAGATTTCCTGCTTAAATCATGTGTAGGCTTCATATAATCAATGAAGCAAATTGCAGAGGGGTATTTATTTATTCATTTGCTTATGTTTATTTCGGAGACAATTTGATGACTGTATGTGTTAAACAAGGGGAAGCAGCAACCTTTACTATTTTGTTCATCATTTTATCCCCCAGCCATTCGCTGAATGAATTAAGTGAAACAAACAAACAAACAAAAAAGAATGTCTATGGATGATTTAAGAAGAACCAGAATGTATCAATAGTTAATTTCCCAGTTACAGATGTTTAATTGTTACATATCTTTGAGCAAGTCACTTCATCTCCCTAGGAATCCATTTTCTCACTTGTGAACTAGATTATTTCCAAGGCCTGATACAATTCTAACATTCTAGGAGGCTGTGATTCTTTCTGCTGAAAATTCTTCCTAAGACACTGTCACAAATACATGGTCAGGCTCATGTGCCTGTAGGAAATAGGTCAGATTCAAGACTAACTTGTGTAGTCACTGTTGATGACCATTTATCGTGACCTGAATGTGGTGGACATTCAAAAAATGAGTGTTACATGTTATATTCCAAAAGCCTAGCACTGTGCCTGGTAATTTTAGGTACTCGATAATATTTGTTGAAATAATTAATTAAGGCAAAGACAACTCAAGTGCAAAATGAAGACTTCTTACATCGAAACAACAGTATACTCAAATTGTAACATTGCTGTTCTCTCTTCCCCCAAATAGTGGTGACTGAAACCAATATGAGAGTTTAGAAGATCAATATTTTTCATTTTTTTCTTATTCTGTTCTTCTAAATGCCTTTATCATTGGAAAAATCCACAGAGTAGAATCAAGGACAGTTAAAACCACACACTGAAGATAATTAGATTCCTTCTGTCTCAACTCCATCATCGGCTGGGCCCTTCGAATCTGTCATTGGGAGAATAGAGAAAGAAAATGGAGATTTTCAAAAAGCTACTTGGCTTCATGCAGGATTTTGAAAGCAACCACTGTGGGGCTTTTTCTTCTCTTTTTTCCCTGTCTGGTCTGGTCCTGAATTTCCATCCAACAGGCCGTGATGCTGGTGATTTGTTAAATATTGTGCAGATCCTTAGCTCTGAGGGAGGCTTTATGTCTTGCACATGTTGGGTAGTAATTGGTGATTTGTATTTTCCATGGGGAAATTTATCTGAGTGGTAAGGTTTATTTCCCTTTTATGAAAATATTGCTTTTCTTTTCTTTTTTCTTTCTTTCTTTTTATTTTTTTCTTCCTGGATTGGCTGCTGGGATCTCAGATTATTTTCTGTAGGGGATGACCCATGCCAGCTTAGTATGGTGATTATGATTTCTAATGCTGAGTACTTACTGCCTTGGGCAAGAGATGCCAGGGTTTTACCCTTTAGAAAGGAACATTTCAGGGACCACTAAGAAAGTGAAGTGTTGGTTTTTATATACCCTCAAACTAGAAAAAAATGGGCTGGTCTCCTTTGTAATACTTATTTGAGAAAAAATTAATTATTTATATAACTATTTGCTTAATGGCCATCTTTCTTGCTAGAATTTAAGATTTTAGAAAGGGTCAAGTTTTTTTTAATTTTTAAAAAATGTTTATTTATTTTTGAGAAGAAAAGATATTTGCAGGGGAGGGGCAGAGAGAGTAGGGAGACTCAGAATCTGAAGCAGCCCCAGGCTCTGAGCTGTCAGCACAGAGAGCTGACGTGGGGCTCAAACTCACAAACTGATATCATGACCTGAGCTGAAGTCAGCCTCCTAACAGACTGAGCCACCCAGGCACCCTGGAAAGGGCCAAGTCTTGTTAAGAATACCATGTATATTCAAAAGTGCCTGGGTGGCTCAGTCGATTGAGCAACCAACTTCAGCTCAGTCATGATCTCACAGTTTATGGATTCGAGTCCCGTGTTGGGCTCTGTGCTGACAGCTCAGGGCCTGGAGCCTGCTTCAGATTCTGTGTCTCCCTCTCTCTCTGACCCTTCCCTGCTCATATTCTGTCTCTCTCTCTCTCAAAAATAAAATAAAACAAAAATAAAATAAAATAAAACATTAAAGAATTTTAAAAGAAAAGAATGCATACATCTGAAAAGCGTTTTCAGATGCTTGGAAAATAAAGAATCCACATCCTCTTCTTAATTCAAATTTAGGCCTCCTTGCCTTGGCTATGGGAGGTTCTCACAGTGAGATGTCCTGGCCCACATTCTCCATCCCTCCAAAAATAAAGCCAGAGGTAAAGGCTCATGTGCAGGAGTTTATTTAAAAACTGAGGGCAAAGAACAGAAGTGAAAGACAGCAGAAGAATAGAATGGGGGAAGGAAGGAAAGCTGATATAAGGATACACTGTTGAATTGACCACTACTCTAGATGGCTGCTGCCCATTGCCCTGGGACCTCCTGAGAAATAGTAGAGGATGCATTTCCCATTTGTCAGTCCAGGATCAAAAGAAAAAGAATTTATCACCTGCTATGCTCTGTTGTTGGAGGGTTGCCCCAAGTTTAAGTGCCCTGTAGTTTAAAATTGTGCATGTGCAAATGCCAAATGAGCTCCAACTGTGGTATCCCAGATGGGGGTCAGAGTCACATTGTTCTCTTTAGAGATAGGCACCGTGTCTGTGCATCTAGCAGAAATGCATCCAGAACAACTGACTAGATGCAGAAGTAGGGCTGAGAGCATGTTGACGTCGTGTAAAACATGTTGCTTGATGACAAGAGTCACTCTTTTCATCTAGACAGGTGTTGTGTCCACATAGAGGCTAGAACTATGGCCTATGAAAATAAATAGTTTATTGTCAAGTTGGTTTCCAAATAGTGAGTTGACTAGTTCTCATGTCTGTCTGGTACACACTGTGTTAGCCTGCTTCTGTAGGCTAATTACCACAAATAATTAATTCAGTCCCATACTCTAGCTTGTTAGGATGGTCTTGTCCATCAGCACAGGACTGGAATTTCTTAGTTCCATACCTTACATGGGTCCCAAAGTAGACAGAGGATGCCCAGCAATATGTTGATAAATACTTAACAGCTCTCCAGGGGGAAAATAAAGCCATGATTTGGAATGTTGCCCATTTCCATAATGTAAATACTTTCACTGTGGCCATTTTTGGGCAACCAGTGTGCTGTGGCTTAATGAAAATTTGGGGGGAGACCTGTACAATCTGCTCCTGAGAGCTAACACTACTCTAGTCCAGTTCACCAGGGAGGCTATCATAGGTACAGTGAATCAGAGCAGGAGATGCTGGACCATAGTGGTTAAGATCACAGGATTTAATACCTGAACATAGGTTTAAGTTCTGACTCTATTACTTGTACAACTTTAGAAAATTTCCTATCCTCTCCATGCCTCGATTTTCCTTCTATAAATGGGCATAATACACATCTCATAGGGTTGCTATGCAGATTGAGAGTACACATACGAAGCATTATTTATCCATTTATCATGGGGTAGCTGCACATGGTAGGCCAGGTGATGGAGGAGATGTGTGGAGATATAAGTGAGTTGGGAAGTAAGAAGGGGAATTTAAATAACATCTTGTGCTTTAAAATAACAAAAGTAACTAGGAATAGTTTAGGAATATTGCAACTCTGCTCTTCTATTGCACTGGCACTGGGTAAAACATAAAATTAAAAATCTTTTCTGTAAAATAATCCTTATAAGAAGGATGCAAAGAAAACTTATACTCAATATGAAATAATAATATAGACTATAATGTAATCAAACTAAAGTAAAAATTTTTAAGTTTATTGTCAAGTTGGTTTCCATGTACCACCCAGTGCTCATCCCCACAAGTGCCCTCCTAAAATAAAATTTTTCTATGGGTCATCTTCTAAAGACCTGGATATTATTTTGTACTGAGAAAATTTTGTAAGACTTTTATGATGTGTCAGCAGTATTTTTATCAAGAAAGCAATAAAGAGGGGGCGGCTGGGTGCCTCACTCAGTTAAACGTCCAGCTTCGGCTCAAGTCATGATCACACGGTTCGTGGGTTCGAGCCCCGTGTTGGGCTCTGTGCTGACACCTAGCTCAGAGCCTGGAGCCTGCTTCTGATTCTTGTGTATCCTTCCCTCTCTGACCCTCCCCTGCTCAGGCTGTCTCTCTCTCTCTCTCTCTCTGAAAGAAATAAAACATTAAAAAAAAATAAAAAGAAAGGGAGCAATAAAGAAAGCAAAAAACCAAAATAATCTTAGTGGAACTATTTAGTGGTCTTGTTTGCATATAAATAGTGGAGATATTAATTTTAATATATATATTTATCAGTCCTTCTCTAAGGATCCTTAATACAGGTAATAATGTTTCCTTCTATTAAGAGCCAAGTACTTGTCAACTGTCTTACTCTGTGAATTGGGATTAATAAAATTCTATTTTCTTCAAAATACCCTTTTTTTACTGAGACTTTTCTTTAATCAGAATGACCTTCTAACACTTAATTTATCCTAATTAAGGTTTTATTACATGATATGCCAAATAAAGAGATAGGACGTAGAGTGTATAGCCTTCTAACTGAGCAAATTTTTTACAAGAATGATTCAACTATGATTTTATCCCTAACAATCTTTCTTTCTGTCATACAGGCTTGGAATCTTGAATCAATCTCGGTTTCTCCCTCTCCCTCTCCAGTTAATCATTATAACCAATTCGGTTAATCTTAAATATTTCTTGCCTCATAAGCTGGTTGTGAGCATTAAATTAAAAAGTACTGGTAGGGTTTAGAATAGTGCCTGACACATTGTAAGCTAACCATGCTCTCTCTTTCTCTCTCTCTCTATCCATCTATCCACCCATCTCCATTATTACAATGGGCACTGTTTTAATGCCTATTGTATGCAGCTCTTTATTTGTGCTTCCACTGAGTGCCAACGCTTTTCTTTTCTGTCTGGAGTACTCCATGAACCTTAAACTTTTATACCTGGCTACAACTCGTCTCCTCTCCAGGCTGCAAGTGAAAGATAAGAATTCAATGTTTTCTGCAGTCTGGCCTCAAACTGACATTTTGGCCTGTCTCCCATGATGTGGCTTGTCAAGTAATTCTCAAGATCATTACCTTCAGCTTTTGCAATTTTTTTTCTGTTTTACATGATACTTTACAAATAGGCTAGAGGAAATGTAGAGATTAGCCAGAGAGGGAGAAAAATAAAGACTAAAGAAACAGTAAAGAAGGTGGCATTTTTTTGGTCCTGCAAATCACTGGCTGAGTAGTTGTGAAATATCTAGGGAAATCTAATATCTATGGGAAACAATTTCTTTTGATTGATCTTTTTTTAAAGACACAGAGCATGATACCTACTAGGGTAAGAAAAGTATCTGTGTACAATGATTGGGTTAAGGGCCTGGAAATCTAAATACTGGGTTCCCTTACCACATCTGCTCCAAATGCAGGGAGGGAGACAGAGAAAATAAGTTGCCATCATTTGAAAAGAGCTGTTTTTTTTTTTTAATCTGATGATAAAATGCAAGCTCATTTAGATCATTTATGTATCCAAAAATGAGGACTTAGCAAAAATCCAAACATAATCCCTAATTAAAAAAAAAAAAAAAAGAGACTGACTATTGCTTTGAGTCAGTCTTCAACTGGTAGCTCTGTATTTGCATATTTTGGCAGTGATGTGGATTTCAGTATGGTACCATGTAAAGAAGTGAGCCAAAATATTATTTCCCTATAATCAGTAAATAAACCATCTGATACCAACAGAGCAAGTTATTTTGACTTTCAAAAGGAATTGAAGTGACCCACTCCACCCTGCATATGTTCTATGTAGATTATTACACATCATAGAAAACCACCGTTAAACACATATTTTTGAGGCAGGCTGAGAAATTTAGTGAATTCACCTAAATGCTTAGATATTCTTAAGGATAATGAAAATAATGTTATGGAGGCATTAATGTGCCCCCCAATGCAAACTCAAGAAAATGGTGAAACTACTAGAGTTATTTAGAGTCATGGGAATATAGGTATTGAAATGGGGTTTTTAGGTTTCTAAGGGGAAAAAGAGATTTTTCTACTTCTTTGTGTATTGAGGGGAGGCAGTTTGTGTTTGGTAGCAGACACTTGGCATTTGGTTAGTCCCAGTTTTTGCTCCAGAGTAAAACCATATTGAGTAAGTTGACCCTCTTACCTTAAAGGTTACTATTGCTTAACACACTGCAGATTTTTAACCTGGGGCCACAGCATGAGCTGGAAGAAGGATTTCAAAACCTGTGCCCAACAACACAATCAGCTCCATTATGTGACTTGTTTCACGTTACATCCATGCTTTATTGAGTCCTGCTTCTGACACATTTGTTTTAAAAGGATTTGTGTGTTTGCTTGCTGTCTCCCCCGTCAGAGGGAATATCGGTTTCTCAGAAAGAGTTGTTGTTATTGTTGTTGTTTTCTTCCTCTCTTAAACACAGATCAATTTGGAGAAGATGATTTCCTGAGCACTAGCATAGTATTAACTTTGAATTGCTGAAGGCCAAATAGAATTCAGAATATTTAAAACTGCGGAGCACTGAAAGTGATTTCTTCTTGAGGAAATGATGAGATGCTCTAGGAGAAAGATTGGGTTGACACAAACTGTGTTGTTCATAAGTCGATGGAAGCGAGTATAGCCTCATATGACTGACTTCCCATCTGACTATAGCTCCTTGACAGTGGAATCCAATTATTATTCATCTGTACATCCTCAGCCACTCACCTGGCACATAGTGGGTGCTCAATAAATGTGTGAGTGGATAAAAGAAATTTAAATTACTTGAACTTCCCCTTTGAGCTCTCAAGAATATAGCAGCACACATCTACATGAAAGGTATCTATTTCTGTTCAATAACCTCCACTCCAACGAGTTACAACAAGAGTATTATCACTAAGCAAGGCTCCCTTTTATAAGCATTAATAAATGATCTCCAAACCTTTGAGCCCATAAAGAAATGCAAAAGCTGAAGCCTACAGTGTTATATAAACAAGGTGTGTGGCCTCCAAGAAAATGCTACCATTTTCCTGCCAAGAATATAAGTTAGGATCAAAGTGAGGCACCCTTGGTACACATCTAATAAAAGAGATGACCTGGGGCCACTGGATTTCCTGGAACTTCCTTGAGAAATAACTCTTCATTTATTCACTCATTGAATAAACACATATTGGCTACTGTGCTAGGTACTGAAGAAGACACAAATAGAAATAAAAATGTGGTCTCTGCCCTCAAGAGGTCCACAGTTGAATGCAAAACATCTAGTCTTTGGTTTTACCAGTGTTATACAAATAAATATTAATTGATGTTATAGTTAACACAAGTTGGGCATGACACCTGATGGGCATCCAGTTCGCATCAAGTCATGGAGCATTCCGTGTTTATTTACACTCTTTTATTCAGTGCCTAAGGTACACTTGGCAGTATAGGAGTAAAAATGAAGATGTGGTCTTTGCATTCAAGGGCTCACAGTGCAGTGGTATGATCAGAATAAAATACCCAAGCAAAAGTCTACAAAACATTGATGTAGAAAATGATTGGAGCAAAGAGAGAGCCTCAAGAGAAGTGGACATCAGAACTGGATATTTTAAAATGCTGTTTATTCCTTTGATTGGTTCAGTGTGGTTCCATAATAGGGAAGAATATAATTTTGTTCACAGAAAGCTTTGTGTGGACAGAGAAAAATTTTCTGACACCACCAGTCACTGGCTGTATGAATTTTGGACAAACTTCATCTCTCTGATTTTCCCTTGAGCTTGAGGAATTCTAAGGCATATTGGAATTCTAATGATAGGCCAGTATCCAGGTATACAACCTAAAATAACCCTGGAACCAATGCAGAACAGAGTGTAATGAAGTTTTAGAGTGAAGCCCAGACTCAGGATCTCAGACAGTGTTCATGATGTAAGGCACACTAAATGGAACTTTAACAGAAGAACATGTTAACTCAAGTATAATACTGCAGTTTCCCGATGAGATACTTACTCAGGGGAAAACACAGGTAACATTGGGGTACCAGGTTTTGCAATTTTCATCAGATGTGGATCAGTGATTTCCATTTTGAGGATTTGGAAAGCATGACAACACTGAGGTCTCTAAATTGTGTGGAGAATCAATTTTTTTTCCCTACACACATGTCCTCTTATTTCTGTTATAGTCACAACCTGGTGAATTGTTACCATTGTACATTAACCTATAGGTGACAACAGATCAGCCAAGGAAAGAAAGAAGTGTCAAGCCTATGGCATTTTCCTTCCTGGGAATTGTCTGTTACGTTGTTTTGTATTCCATGTGGTTTTTGGTTTGGGGATGTTTTTCCTCCTCTTGCTTAGAGCAATAAAGATTTGGTGGATTATTTAGTACAAAGGAAGTTGAGCATCCTAACCTCCATTCCTTGTACCCCACACCCCAAATAAAAGAGGTCCTAAACTGAATTGTTTGACTGTCTAAAGACTCCTTGGGTTATTATCAATCACTAAAAAAACTGTTTAATCTACTCTCAGTCTACCTGCTTATAGCCTTTACTTTAAGCCTTTTTTTTATTTACCCTTGCCTCAGAAAAAAATAATAGTGTTTTATTTTTGTATTTGAGAATGTCTTCCACATTTGCCTGGCCTAAAAATACTCACCTAGCCTAGTTACTTGACTGACTGAGGACACTGAGGGTGGTTGGATGATGTGCTTTCTATGAAGTTCAACTTACATTCCTTAGTTAGTTGCTCCAAAATTGTGCCAAAGATTGAGGCGAAGTTAATGAATTTTACTTTCCAGAATTAACTTTCTCTTCTTCATGAAGCCTAGGTCAATATGTGACCATTTCCAGTTCATAAATATCATAGTTGATGATGCAATTATAATGGTCACAAACATTTTGGGGCCTTTAATTGAAAATTATGATGTTTGAACACTATCTGACACGTAGACTGTTAATTTTAGAGGGTCAGTATAAAAAAATACATGCAGTTGATAAACATCAAACTTACTGCTTTGCTCTGGGAGACTTTACCCACACTGATCCTTTCTGTGGCTCGATTCTCTCCCTCCTCACTCCCTCATTCCCCATGTGCCTGGTGAAAATTATTCACCTTTCACATTTCCACTTGAGCTGCTTCTCCTGATTTATCCCAAAGATAAGTACCCCTCCCCCCCCCACCCACCATGTGCCGTATTACACTCTGTAAATACTAACAGTGTGGAATTTTTAATGCCTTTCTTGGTTAAAGTTGTTTATATGTCTAATGCCTCAGCCAGTCCATCTAATTGTGTGAGCTTGATTAGGCCAGCAAACTATGTTTCCTAAGAGGACATGGAAAAAGAAAGACAGAGATAAAGTCTAATTTCTCTACTTAGAGCTACAGTGTAATGCATACAAGGTAATAAAGCTTATTGAGTAAAATAAGTGGAATTTAGCCTCAATTCTCATGCATCAAAGATCCAATAAATACTGTAATCTAGATGCTGTTTTTTCCTTCTTTCTCTTCCCCTAAATAAATAGGAGCAACATAACTTTTTAAAGGTGATAGAGACATAAATGATACAATTCCTAGATCTGACAATAACTTCACAACATTGTATTGTAAACTATGACAGAATACTAGCCCAAATGAACATTACCTGCTTCCAAGTATCTGCAACTTGGAAAGTTAAACATTTGGCATGAAACTGCTGTTATTGTTGAAAATGACAGTTTTCAAACTACTTTGCAAAATTGTTTTTGCAGTCCTTTTTGGATGTCTTCCACGGGGCAAATCGTTATTTTTGGAGGTTGAATTAGATTTCTGGAAATAGCCATAACTTTTTGGGAGCCTGGGTTGGCTGGAGATGTGAATGCTTATGCTGTGTAATGTTGTTTTTGGCTGTTTTGGTACACTATGCCTCAGGAGAATGGTGCCTTATATAATTGTAAATTGCCTCAACTGGGGAATAATACAACAGCTGGCCTGCTTCATCTCTTCTTCAGAATTCCATCTCGTGTGGTCACTGTGCATTGACCTATTTTTACAGGGTTAATAAATGATTGCTTTTCAAATTATTTTTTTTATAATTAGAATCTTTACACACACACACACACACACACACACACACACACACCTCTCTATGCCTTACTCATCAAAGTCTGCTCTTCATAACCTTCAGCATGACAGCCTTGCTATTTACTAGCTGTGAACCTGTGGGCAAGTAACTGAGCCTCAATTTATTTATCTATGAAACATACATCATTCTACAGGGCCTATACCTCTCAAAGAATGGTTGGATGAATTACATGAGAAAGTTAATGTGAAATTACTGTGTACACTGCATATATTACAGAGCGCTGTAAAGCTATGTTACAAGAGAGGAGATCACTACACCATCTCTTCTTGCCATACCTCCATGAAATCTCTCCTGTCACTCCCTGCAATCACTTGAACCAGAGAGAATGCAACCACTCTTCCTTTTTGGTGCCCCTGTTATTATATACATCATTCTTGCATAGCGTCTGTAATGCGTTATAGCATTCATTATTTGTGTTTATTTGTTTTGCTTCCTGCTACCCTGACAAACAGTCCAAGCTCCTTAAGATCAAGGATTGTGCTCGAGTCTTGTAAGTATCCACTGTTCATATCATGGCACAGAACAAGAGTTCAATGAATGAGTTTTATAAATAAATATGGAAATTAATTGTCTTGGTCATTACAAAATAAAAATTTCAATTCCAAGGCAATATGCCTGTTGCAGTCTGCCATTATTCTTTTTTTTTCATTTTACAAATAGTTTATTGTCAAATTGGTTTCCATATAACACCCAGTGCTCATCCCCACAAGTGCCCTCCTCCATGCCCATCTCTCCCCTCCCCCCCACATCCATCAGTTCTCAGTTTGTTCTCAGCATTCAAGAGTCTCTCATGGTTTGCCTCTCTCCCTTTCCCCCACCATTTCCCCCCTTCTTCTCCCCCTTGTTCCTCAGTTAAGTTCCTCCTAATCCTCCTATACGTGCAAACATGTGATATTTGTCCTTCTCTGCCTTACTTATTTCGCTCAGCATAACACCCTCAAGGTCCATCCATGTTGCTACACATAGTCTGCCATTATTCTTGATGATTTTGACATTGGTGGGAGAGATTCTAGTTGTCCCTCAGTGTCTTTGTTCCCCTTATTCCCAAAAGGTAATAAAAACCTTCTGAGATTTGGCTAGGCACATGGTCCATAAACTACAGACTCAACTGGGGTGCAACTATATTGCTAAGACATGGTCAATTATGTGTGAGCCGAAGTGATATGCTCAACTTTTTAAAGAGGAGGCCGCTTGCCCTTAACTTTCTTTACCCCTAGTATATGATGGTGAGGAGTCACCTATGACCACATGGATGAGGGCTCCATTCAGGTGCTGGAGCACCAAGACAGAGTCCCTGGACTTCTGAATGACCTCTTCTTTGGTCTCCTTGTCTATATCTGTACTGTTATGAGAAAGAAATAGACGTTTATGTTGTTGAAGTCATTGTGTGTTGTGATCTCTATTACAGCAGCTTAAATTATACTGTAATAAGTACTCTTATGGCCACTTGTAGATTCCAGCTAATTCATGCATTGGCCGTCAGTTCTTTCCCCTCCTCACTGCATCTTAGATGCCCTTTTAGTCATCGTCTGATTCTTGTTGACACTGATTATAACATTGTTCCCAAGATCTCATCTTCAGTATTTTACTCTATAACTATAGCAATTCTTTGATCTAGATGTCCAGTCCATTGGCATTATTAATTTATCACTATAATTATTTTTCTGATTCTCACCTAACTTTCTAACCTCAGTAAGATCCCAGGTTTATCTTTAAAACCACTCCCTAGCAAAGCTAACATCCTGAAGAAACCCAAACTCCACACTCTGTACTTAAGCGGCAGGATACTTCTGGAGAACAGCACAAGACCAGAAAACTGAGTTTATGCTTTCCATACCATATTTTTCTCTTTATTCCTTCTTATTGCTACACCACTAATTCTTAGATGAAAACATTTCTTCAAAGTTCATTTAAAAAATGTCCAACAGATTTCACATTTTTCCACCTTTGGAATTACCAACTTGCCCATGTCTTTATTCAAATGTTACCTCTTTATTACCATGAATAAGGTATTTCTGCATTCATCAAAGACCAACCCCATTCCTGGACTTAGGGTCCTGCCCCACCTTACGTTCTTATGGTCTTCCTTCTAGCAACCATCATCCATTTCTCCCTCTCTCCTGTATCTTATCCATCAGCAAATAAGCTTGCTATTTTATCTCCAACTTAAAAAATTTCTCTGCTCACCTACATCTCCCTCCAGCTACTTATTTATTTATCCATTACAAAATTTATTGGAAGAATTGTCTGTAGTCACTATACCCACTTCCTTACCTCATATTTTGTTCATAAGCCACTCAAGTTAGCTTGTTTCTCTACATCTGCATCAAGGTTGGGCTAATTATAGTCATCAATGGTATCTGCTTTGCCAAACAGTCTCTTTTTTAAAATTTTATTTCCTTTCGAAGTGCCTTGGTGGCTCAGTAGGTTGAGCATCTGGCTTTGGCTCAGGTCATGATCTCACAGTTTGTGGGTTTGAGCCCTGCATCGGGCTCTGTGCTGACAGCTCAGAGCCTGGAGTCTGTCTTTGGATTCTGTGTCTCCGTCTTTCTCTGACCCTCCCCTGCTCACGCTGTCTCTCTCTGTCAAAAATAAATAAAACACTAAAAAAAAAATAAAAATAAATTTTATTTCCTCTCAACTAAGCTTTCTAATCAGTTAACATCTGCTCTTTTTTGATGCCATATATATATATACATGTATATATGTACATATATATAAATATATGTATATATATTTGATTCTTTGATAGTATTTTTTCTGGATTTTTTTCATACCTCATTGGCTATTCCTGTTCCAACTCCTTTACTACTTTCTCCTCCTATACTTACCTAAATATTGGAGGCTTCCAGGTTGTGACGAGGGCCTTCAATTTTCCAGATTCTTCAGGAATTTTGTCTTTTCTTTCACTACTCTGCCCCAGTGCCAGAAACAGTATTGGGTACATAGTAGGACCACAAGAAAAAATGGTAAGGTGAATGCATACATTATCTGGCTTCTTAGAAAAAAATGACTATAAACAAAAAGCAAACAACAACAAAAGTGACAGTAAGTAATGACCCTCTCTCCTGCTCCTCATAGCTACTTTTGGATGTCTCTGGGACTTTTGTCCACTTACAACTTTCTCATATGTTGGAGTCTCCCTGGATCATTGCTCCCTGGGTAGGACAACTTGACAATTGTCTTGATATGAGTTTATGATTGTTAAAAAATCCTATGAATTGTTAAACAGTTACTATATGAATTTGATTCACTGAACAAGTAATTAGATAACTCAGTTTTTAAACTGATTTCCTTCAGACGAGTTTTCTTTCCCCTTGTTTTGAATGTTTCTATTGTGGTAACATACACCAAACAAAATTTGCCATATAACCATTTTTACGCGTACAATTAAGGGAAATTAGTTACATTCACAATGTTGTGTGGCCATCATCATTATTTCCAAAACTTAAAAAAATAATTTAATTCCAGTGAGGTTAACATACAGTGTTATATTAGTTTCAGGTATTGAATACAGTGAGTCAGCAATTCTATACATTACTCTGTGCTCACCATGGTATTCTTAATCCCCATCATGTACTTTACCCACCTCCCCTCCCACCTTAAATTTTTTTTCATAACTTGAATTGTGCAAGCAAATATTCTAATTAGAAGATCCCTCTAAGAGAACAGCAAATTCTAGCTTTCATTTTACTATGTTATGCTCCATCCTTTCCATCTGTATAAAATGGAGAAAGCACTTTGTTTGCAGAGTACTTTGAGGTCAGGAATGAAAGATCTGGTAAGTCCATGGCATTATAAGTACAATGTGTTTAAAGTGGCCTACACTGTTTGCATAGGACAATAACACGTTCTAATCCATTTAAGGCCTTTGTAAGTAGCCAAGTCTCCAATCCTTAATCCGCCTCCTTATGCCTAGGTAGTGAACCATAGAGAGTTTTAGGCACCTTAGGGATAAGATGCACTGACTAGGAAAAGACAGGTAGGCAATGGTATTTGAAAGAAAGCATTTCCAACCTGTAATCACATGATACACAGAGATATGCTTAGATAGTATATCTTCATTTATAGTCTGTTCTTGAATTTGCCTGAATTGTCCATAAGACCAAGCCAACAAATAACAGTAGATAATCATCATTCTCACTGAGTGCTGGGCATTACTGATGCTTCCCGAAACTCAAACCAAAAATTCATATTTTCAAGTGTTAATTATACACCTCGTAAGCTAATTTTTCTCAGTCCTGTAACCCTCATGTAACTGTCCCAAATATTTTTTGTCCAAAGCGCCTCTCTGGTTTTAGCATCCATCCTGATACATTCTACCTAACTAAAGAGTAAAGCACCATTCATAATGTCCTGCTGCAAGAATTGTATTACTTAGTATCTGTCTGATGACTGAATTAGGATGGTAGCTAACAATTCCACAGTGAAAGTCCTACTTAATGCATCTGGAGTACAGACAATACAATGAAATAAATTCAGCTCTGCATGTCCACCAGTTTATTGGTCTTTCCATCTACATATGTATGCTTTGCTCTTCCTTTATAATTTGCAAACCAGTCAATATTGTCTATGAGATGCAAGAAACTTCAAATGTAACTGCTGTATTATGGGCCAATAGTTATTATCTCCTTACAAATAAATCTATCAGGAATAATAGGAGATTATTTATTGGTCATCTTGACATTTTTCGTTGTCTTTTACTTTTTAAAATAATTTGTTACACTCCAATCTGCATAAGGTCTGTTACTTTTTGTTGTTGTTGGTTGGCTTTTAAAGAAACATTGAAGGTATTAGTTAAAAATTTTATCTGGTAGTCATCAAGTATGGTCATCCATTATTTGTTAGTTGGTTGTTATATATTTCATGGAAAATACTCAAGATTTAACTTTCAGACTTGGTAAAGGTAGGAGTAAATTTTCCATGCCTTGGCATCTGAAGAAAGAGTGAGTGAATTATGGACTGTCATATTTTATTGCAAATAGAAATTTTAGAAGACCTTGTAAATTGTTTCATTGATTTGGTATCTCTCATAACTCAACATTTCTAATTCTGAAGTTTGAATATTTTCCACATTGTCCAACTTTTAAGTGTTTATTTATCAAGTTGAGTACTTAACTAAGACTGTAGACAGATGATTATTGTTAATTAAACTGTGGTTGTTTACTGATTCCTGCGGGACTGGGAGTGCCACTTCTTGGGAGGTGAACAGTGTTTAGTCTGAGTTGCTCTTTGTCTTGTGTGTTTGAATGCAGTGCAGTGTAACATGATTCAGACTTTATATGCATGTGTGGTAAGGAAGGAAGCTAGTTTTAATACTCACACACATGTAAGAGTAATACTATTAATGATTTTTGATGCTACATGAACTGTTCAGATGTGGTCACCTAATATGTTTAGGTCCTCAACATTGGGGGTTGGGGTGTTCCAGGTGGAAGTACAAGGAACACACAAAGGTGTGTATACATGCGTGTGTGTGTATATTATGTATGTATGTATGTATTTACTGTTTATTATTTATTATTTTAGGAATCTTTTTAGCAAATTTTTCATCATACTAAAGCTGGATTTGAAGGTTTTTATGGCCTTCTAAACCTCCTGGATTCTGGCAATGCACATAGGAGGGGTTTTTCAACTACCAAAACTTCCCATCCCAGTTTTTGGGGCATCTCATCCTTATAAGGTAAGTGCACTCTTATGTTTACTTTATGTTTATGTAAGCGGTGTGGGATTGGGCACATTAGTATTCTACTTTCCCTTTAGGGCACTCCTTTTTAACTCACCAATACTTGCACAGCTATGCTTTTTCATAGTTACCAGAAGCCTCCCTAGAAGGGAAGCTATCCTGGACAGTATCATTTACTCCAGATTTCCTATTTCTCATTCCCTGAAAATGTCTGCTTTATGTCTCATATCTTACCATTAGCTAAATTCATAATTATGCAAAGAAATGTTAGGAAGTTCTACACTATGATGTTTCTTCTCCTCCTATATTTTAACAAGGACCTTGTAGAGGCAATGGTAGAAGGTTGATGTGACCAATGATAGACTGGCAAAGAGACCTTTTGATCAGCTGAGCCTCATGGTAGCTCTCACAGCACACCACGTGGGAATGGGACACCACAGTTTAGTCGTCAGCCTGGAGAAAGTCACTATTTGCCTTGATTGAGTTCCATTAAGAACAGCAAGTACTTGCAGAGGGAAGAGTTGAGTCACAGGTGGGACTTGCGCTTCCTTCTAGATCCTGGTAATTGTAACTAGGGTTAATTGGGCTGGAATTGTCACTGCACTCAAAATAGAAGACAGAATGATACAGTAATAGGATGAAGTTTGGCAAGAATTTAGGGGGATTGATTTGGAGATGATCATTATTAGGAATTTAATCAGTGCAAGCTGTGGTGAGAGCAGAGTGTCACTTGTTCTCAAATTTATATTTTCTTATTCTGATCACAACTTCTGTCTTGTGTTTCTTTATATCTTAGCACAAGTTCATATACACATGCAAGTAAATGTTTACGTGTTACATACTGGGGTTCTGTTCCCTGGTAATATACATTTTGATAAGGAAATTCTGCAATCAGTCACCTTAGCTGTGATAAATGACTCTCACTGTGAAAGTTTCACAAACGTAGGAGGTTGCTAAAAGACATATATTTGAGGTCAGCGCCTTACACTACCCTCTTATCACACTGTGTCAGAATAGGACAGTTGAGTTTGTCAGTGCACCTGGGAAAAGTCACTACTCTGTCCCAAGTGAGTACCATTTGCAGTATGCAGTACTTAACAAAGGCACAGATGTGGCTGCCACATTTTTAAAGATGGTGGTAGTTATGTATAAGGAGTGTTAACTGGGCTGGCATTGCCATTGGGCTCATGATACTAATCAGTGAGACACAGAGGTTTGGCAGGAACTTGAAGTCAGATGGATAACGATCATTGGAGGTAATCTGGGCAGTGCAAGTCATGAGGAGAGAGCACATTGGATGGAGGAGTGTCTTGAGTTTAGGGCAAGCTGGACAATCATAGGAGGATTGTGAGGAGCCTTGCTAGTCAGAACCTGTGATGGGGAGGTTAGAGAGTCTATTGTCAGTCCAGTTTTACTGCAGAGTCACAACACACCTATGGGAATGGCCAGGATATAATTCTTGGTGTACAGTTACCATGACAATGATCAGCTGGATGGTTACTGTACTGCTCTTGCTCTGACTGAAACCTAATGTCTGAGAAGCCAACGCACATGCAAAAAAGGGGAAAATATCAACTTAATGGACAGCACCAATAAGTTTTATGAACTAGGCTTTTTAGCACAGGGAGGTAGTAGTGGTATAGTGCTAATACTTCATCAAGCAAATAAATGAAAATGTCCAGTACACTCTTTTTAGCAAAGTTTCCCTTTTATATGTATAAGGAGGAATGATATTGTTATATCAAACTATGACAGACTTTCCTTGCAAGCTTATTTTTGACTCCAGTATTATTACATTTTCAATTTATAGTGCATTAGCATAAATGATTGTATTATAAAAGAGAGGCATACATTTTAGCTATTGTCCTACACTTAATTATCCTTTAATTAGGCTGGAAACAACCATAACATGATTAGTACAATTAAAAAAACATTAAATGGATGTTTTAGATTTTCTGCATTAACATAACATGAAATATTTTGGATAGAGTTTTCCTATTGTCTTTCTGTAGGAAGTATATTTTAGGGCACATCTAAGATTATGTGATAGAATATTAGAAGTATATTTCCTTACTGCTCACATTCACTCTGTAATAGTATTTTTTTCCCTCCATTGAATGTTATCTGAATGGCATTTTTACAGATTGTGGCAAAAGCCTATGGCAGTCATTAGATTTGGTTTGTGTATCTAAAATAAAAGGAAAGAATAAAAAGGAAGATGTGAAACTTTTAATACTATCAGAAAAATAATATCCTTATATTAAGGAAATTTTAAATAAAAATAAATGTTTAATAAGATAGAAGTTGCCGGGCACCTGGGTGGCTCAGTCAGTTAAGTGTCTGACTTTAGCTCAGGTCATTCATGGTTCGTGAGTTCGAGCCCCTTGTCGGGCTCTGTGCTGACTGGTCGGAGCCTGAAGCCTGCTTTGGATTCTGTGTCTTCCTCTCCCTCTGCCCCTCCCCAACACACACCCCATCTCTCTCTCTCTCTCTCTCTCTCTCTCTCTCTGTCTCTCTCTCTGTCTCTCTCAAAAATAAATAAACAAAAAAAAGACAGAAGTTGACTGTAGAGTGTGGCACTTGTAAGCCACTGAACACTCATATAGTTTATGACCATAGAAAAATAGTTAAGATTGCATCACTTCTCTTTGAGTTTCAGTGTTAAACTTGAAAGTATCTCTAAAACTTCCTAGGGTTTTTTTCCTGGGGGGGAGGGAATTAAAATTTGATAGTTTTACCAAATATTTAAAAAATTATGTTATTCCCATCTTGATTCATACACCTATCCAGGAAAAATTATTTATTGTATTGAAAATTGTTTGAAAATTCTACAACTTTATGATGTCTTTCAAAAATCCTTAAGAGCTCATAATTGTCTCTAAGTTAAAAAGGAGGAATGTATGGAATAACTAAGGGCCTTATACTCTTTAATATTTTCACCCACCCAACATAATGGGAAGATGTTTTATGGATGATAAGTTAGGATCATTTTTGTAAGTTTTATTTAAGTCAAAAATAAACCATGTGTCTTTTTCCTAATCAATTTGAAAAATTGAAAAATACACTTATTTCTGGTGGTTGCAGTATAAATTCTAAATTGGCTATAAAAACTAGTTTGACATTATCTACAAGTATTAAAAATAACCACATTACTATGACCCAAAAAATTTCCATTTCAAGATATGTATAACCTACAGTAATTTTTGTCAAATTTCAGTGTATATTCAGATCCCCTGGGGATCTGGTTAAAATTAAAATTTGAATTTAATAGGTTTGGTTTAGAGTCTGAAATTCTACATTTCTGGGTTTGGAATTCTATCTCGTAGATGACACCGTGCTGGTCCATGGACCAATTTTGAGTAGCAAGGACCAGAGAAGTGGTTCTCAAAGTATATTTCCCAGACCAGTGGCATTGGCATCACCTAGGGAATTATTAGAAATGTACACATGTAGGCCCCACACCAAGCCGACCGAATCAGACACTCTGAGGTAGGGCCCAGAGATCTGTTTCTTAACAAATCTTCCATGTGATCCTGATATGTGTCAAAGTATATCAGGGTACATATGTAGGAATGCTCATAACAGCATTGCTTATAAAAGCTCAAACTGGAAAAAATTAAAATGCCTACCAAAAGCTGATTTTAAAAATTGTGATAATTTTATACAATGGAATACTACATAGCAATGAGAAAACACAAATACTGGTTGTCTCTGGTATGGATGAATATTTGTCAACAAATTGAGCATCAGAAGCACAACATAAAAGAATAGGTATGTATTGTCCCACCTGTGTAAAGTTCAAATACAGTTACCATAATTTTGGGGATGCCTATATCAGAGGTAAAACTATAAAGAAAGTGAGAACACGGTAATCATGAAAGTCAAGGTAAAGGTTACCTCTTCAAAGTGAAGGTGGTGTTACGTGATGATGAGGAGACCAGAGATGCGGGTCCTATAGGGCTGTCCATGTAATGTGTTTTGACCTCAGTGGTGGTTATGCTGATAGCTATATGAATCATTGCTTTGTAACCATTAACTCAATTTAGGTTTCATGCACTTTTAAAATTGCCAAAATACAAGATAACAATGAAGCATATTTCTACCAGATCCATTTTATAATGATGTCACTCTTAGTTAGTGACTGAGCAATTACTCCAATGGGAATTACTCTGCTGTAATTTATTTTTACAGCAAATAAAAATTCAGTCTAGTGTCTCAGGGTATAACATTGAGAAAGGAGATGTATGGGCTGGACAAATCTCTCTGTAACATTGTACTCTATAGTACATAATGTTTGATAGCAATTGATTACAATATTAGAGGTGGTTTTATTCCCTTATATGATTATAGCCTTGGTTTAAAAAAAAAACATGACGGAAGGGCACAATTGACATGTTATAGTAGACATAGGATATTTGCCTGATTGTTTCTTTCCGTGCAAGAACTGTGCTCCCTCCCATGTGGCTCTGGCCAAACTGCCATTCACAGTGCTATCCTGCCATCACCAGAGTGGTCATGTGACCCAGGCCTGGCCAATAATGGGGACTTGTCTTTCTGTCCACAGTGATGGATTCCAAAGCAGAGCTAATCCTTCTGTTAATGTGCTATAAGGATGCTGGAAGTAGAGTTCTATCAGTGTGTCAGGGTTAATGATTTTAAGGACCACAGAAGACTGAATGCTTAAAGGCCATTTCCCTTCCTCTTAGAAAGGAGAGACTTGAAAATGCAGTGCACAAGAAAGAATACAGGGTTGAATGGTTTTGAAATATGATTTTTTTTACCCCAAGCACCTGTATCAAGCCATACTTCAATCTGCCAGATAACCCAATAAATTATTATTGCCTTTTGTTCTATGTTGTTGTTTGAGCTACTTTGCGTTTAGTTCCTAGTACTTACAAAGGAAAGGATCCTGGTTAACTTATAAACACAGTTTAAGATATTTCCATAATTTTCAGTCTAAAATTACTGAATTTCTTTGTGTGCTTTGATCTTTTGATCAATTTTTGGAATAATAGAGTTAACTCATTATTACTTGTGCTAATGTACTAATATGAAGTAGTTACTCCATGAATAAATGACCACTGGTTTGTGTCTCTTCAGTCACAGGGATTGCTTTCTCCATACTGATATCAAAATGGAGAGACATTAAAATAAAAAGGACAGCCGCAGAATGTAATTATGTGACATCTCAGTAAGGTCTTCTTATTTGCTCTCATTCCATTAACTCTGAAGACATGAACTAGTCAATCTCACTAAGTGAAAGGCTTATCTGTGGCTCAGGAAATGTATACGCAGAGTCCAGAGGTGAAACCTCCATGGTTGTGGGCATGCTGTGAGGAAACTTCTCCAAGAAGGACTAGAAAGCAGTGGCTGCACATTGAATCACCTGGGGGAACTTTATAAAATATAAATTCTTGAATCTCACCTGACAGAGATATTGATTTACTGGCCTAGGTGTGACCACAGCATCAGGATTTTAACAACCCCCCAAGGGATTCTGTTGTGTAGCCAAATTTGAGAGGTGCTGCCATGAAGAGACTGTTGAGCCTGTATGGCTTAATGTATAGCAAAGTCTTAGTCACAACTCATAGATTCTAAAGGGTTTGAATTAGTTAGTGTTGATGGAGAGACTGGGGGTGGTGTATACAGAAGCAGAGAACCGTATCTTTTGGAAGATTTGGGGGTTATCCTCAGAAGGCAGCACACCGCAGTGGCCCTGGGCTACTTGCAGTGCCTCACCTGGATACTTGAGCCTGGCAAGGTCCCCAGAGTGTGCTTCTCTGCTAATCACAGGGAATCATGCTTGGGTCTACTTTCATTTACAGCTTTCTGCTGAAATCATTCCCCACAGATTGTAGCTGCCTTCCCTCAGAGCTCCTTATTCCTTCCTATTCATTAGAACAACAACAGCAAAAAGCAGAAACCAGAGGAAGCTACACAGGAGGTTCTTAGCCAAAGATTCAGAGGTCCTAATGGGCACACATGATCATTTTTGGGAGAAGGTCATCTGTTAAGATTTTTAAAAATATTCTTCCCATTCTTCCATATTCAATATCTATCTATTGCTTCAAACTCTGGTAATTTCCATAGGTAATTCCAATAAGGCTTATCTGGTATAACCATCCACTGATAACATGATACCTGGATGGATTTCAACAGTTTCATGGATCACGCCCTCCTTGCAAATGATAAACAGCACTTTAAGCTTGTGACCTTAATTTGTAGAAATGGATCTTTTAAAAATTAGATTATCAAATGGGCTTATAACCTTTCTTCTGCTTAAGAATCACTACAATACACTAATAATATAAATCCTATCAAAACATTTTTTTCTTTTCTCATAAAAAAGGTACATTTCTAGCTGTTATCAACAAGCCTTTCTTTTTATCTTAGAGTTTATTTATTTATTTTGAGAGAGGGAGAAAGAGTGCAAGCTGGGATAGCACAGAGAAAGAGGGAGAGTGAGAATCCCAAGCAGGCTCTATGCTGTCAGTACAGAGCCTGGTGTGGGCCCCAATCCTGTGAACTGTGAGATTATGACATGAGCAGAAATCAAGAGTCAGATAATTAACCGACTGAGCCACCTCAAGTGCCCCTCAACAAGACTCTCTAAGAAGTAGAAAGACTTTTAGGTAGATGAAGCTTGAAATTTCCTTTTTTAAAAAAAAGATTACTTCAATTTAATAATTAGACATTAATTAATATTAGTCATTACTCACACACCCTTCTATGGTGCCAAGAAGATAGGGCTCTCTTGGTCTTTAAGAAATATTCCATACTGTAAGTTTACTTCAATTTAGCCACAGTTCCCTCACTGTTTTATTAGAACTCAAGGGTGTTTTTTCACATTATTAAAAAGTATACTTGTAAAATAATTTTCTACTTCTTCTATTCCCATTCCCTAGAGATGGGTAACATGAATAGTGTTGTATGTATCAGATGAGTATGAAAACATACTGAGTCGTGTGTGTGTGCCTACATGTATGTATGAGTATGCAATTTTTTTAATGTTTATTTATTTTGAGAGAGATAGAGAAGGCAAGAGTGAGCAAGGGAGGGGCAGAGAGAGAGAGGGAGAGAGAATCCTGAGCAGGCTCTGAACTTGTCAGCACAGAGCCCAACTCAAGGCTCGATCTCACAAATAGAGAGACCGTGACCTGAACCAAAATCAAGTCAGTCACTCAACGGACTGAGCCATCCAGGTGCCCCATGAGTGTGTAATTTTAATGCATGCCACCATGGAATTCCACTTGCTTTTCTCACTTAACGTTCTATCTTGGGTATTTTTCCAGGGTAGAAAACTGCCTTTGAAAGAGTGTATGGGGTTATTTTCCAAATACATCAGGATGTCTTGTAATGAGATCTGTAGAATTCAAATAGAGTCCTTGAATATCAGAGTCAACTGCTTTCATCGAAGAGGGCCTAATTTTCCCCCGCATACTCACCGCTGTCTTCAGCACTTCTCTATCTCTCATTCACGCAACAGGGGACAGAGCCCCGCTCTTGCTCTCTCTGTGCGTTCCATTTCAGAAGACATCCGAAGACCCTGAGGTTGCCTCCTGCATAAGTTTGCTTCGAATACAGATCTCATTCAGAACTCATCTTGTCAAGTGAGCTCACAGTGCATGTTTCCCATTGTGAGGAAAGAAAAATAGATTTAGCACTAAAATATACCATCTGTGTCAATATGTGTCAATAGGTGCTGGTGTAGATTTAAATCTGAGCACATTTGTTAGTTTTAATTCCAAGGCATCACGTACTGCAGTCATTGTTTCCTCTAGCCCTCAAAAGAAAGATCTTCCTGGGATCGCCAAATCCCTTCTTAGAAGTCAGGTCAAAACATCTGCCAAGAAAGACCTCTCTTGGGTAGAAGCTCCTAGAGCTTTCTTGCTTAGCTTGTTCAGTGAGTCTTTTTATGCCCCAAACAGCCCTGGGTTAAAGGCCTTTGAGAAAACAGTTAAAAGTGAGCTCTTTTTTATCTCCCATCCCACAAATCCTTTTTCTGTTGCCTCATGCTTTATATTATACCTAGTTGCAACATAAACATTTAAGATTAGGTTTGTACCCCCTTGGCGCCCCCACACTGAAAAGGTTCTTCCTAGTTTGAGCCAGACACCAAGAATGTGGAAAAGCCAGTGAAGTTTTAATTGGATTAAACTCTGTGTGTCCCTCTACCCCCAGCCTCCTTACTGGTAACTTTCTTGACAGCTTAACTAACGAGATAATATGGAACAAAAAGACATGGCATTTGGCAGGGCCTCCTGCCTTTCCCTGGGGGGGATACACCTGGGCCAGCTGTGAGTCACAACAGAATAACAGGTAACTGACAATAGCCCCCACTCTGATACTGTCACCACCTCCCAGGCTTTATGCATTTCTGCGATGAAATTCAAACCTGAAATTTTAGCCGCTCAAAGTGATTGGATTCAGCAGGCACCTCCTGAACTTGGGGTGGAGGTGCCAGACGGGGAGCAAAGCCACTTCCCTGGTCTTTAATTCCCTTGGCCAAGAAAAATCAAAGTCTGCCCACTTGGCACGTTTGCGAGGGAAGAAGGGCAATACGAATTTTCCTTCGTACAATAATACCGGCGATTAAAGAGCAGCCTCTCTGATGTCACTTGACGCCCTTCTCTCACAGGGCTGGCAGGTAAGAGGCCAGGGTGTGAGGACGTGCAATTGGAGACATTAGTTACACCACCTTAGGTACGGTAGCAAAATAATATTTGATAAATGAAAATAAATCCAGGCAGACACAATTTCCAAATAGTTTTTAGAAGTACCTGTCACTTCCAGACTCTCTTCTTAAGCGTAACCCTTGGTGAGCGAATCCATTTTACCGCTTCTTCCAGGGAGAAAATTTCGGCGTGCCCTGAAAATATTCTGTGTTTCCAGAGGAGGGTGACAGTCACATTGTCAGGTGACTCAGGGACTGTCTGTGAAAACTCCTTTCGGGAAGTTCTTACCTGCAGTGGGAGTACCTGCGCTCCCACTTCAGCAGCCCTGGGAGCAATCAGGTGACCCTCAAAGTGTAGCTCCCACAAGCAGAAGAGTATCTAATACCGTTCACAGGAAGATGTGCTATTATTAGCGCTAAAGTTGAGATGCAAAGGTCCTTGAGAGGGGAGCTGTGCTTCAGAATCCCCACCAAGGTGAACAGAGATTCTACCTGATCCCACCCTAAAGGCACATTTTGATACGGGAGAAGACGGAGGGAGTGGGGACCATCCAAGAGAAGGGGTGACCTAAGGATCCAGAGATCAACTTTGTATCTTGACTGTGTTTTACATGTACATGCAATAGATCTACAACTTGAGGACAACCAACCAGTAGCTTTGGTAACCAAAAGGTAGAGAAGCGAGCAGACAACAAACATATAAAGATAAAATTAAAATGACCAGGGAAGGTCTAGCTTGCCATAGTTAGGAAGATCATAATCTTTTGACTCTTCCATGTTGTGGTTCACTGTACCCAGTAATACTGAAGCCAGTTATTGCTATGTTCTGGGAAACCCGACTATATCAGAGTGTCCGAAGTGGCAGAGCAGCAAGGGGCCAGGGCACCTGTAGTAATAATGGGACCTTTGGTTCATCACTTAAAATAAGGTAAGTAGCTACTATGTTCTGGGTGCTACACTATGAACTTTCAAATATTTTATTTATGTCAGTCTATGTAGGAAGCTTTCAGTCTTCCCACAATACACGCTTCTTTTTTAAATTTTTAAAAAATGTTTTTATTTATTTATTTTGAGAGACACAGAGATAGCATGAGTGGAGAGGGGCAGAGAGAGGGAGAGAAAATCCTAAGCAGGCTCCACATAGCAAATGCAGAGCACAGGTGGGGCTCAAACTCGTGAACCATGAGATTATGACCTGAACCAAAATCAAGAGTCAGATGCTCAACCCACTGAGCCACCGAGACACCCCAATACATGCTTCTTATTGTGAGGACTAAATTAATGTAAGGGAAGTAGTTAATCTTCCAATCTTCTTCTTCCTAGAGGGAAAGGAATTTCTAGTAAATTCTTTTGTATAACTTTCTGTTCCTCATTTTCCTCAGCTGTACCATGTGTATATTAATAGTACCTGCTACATAGTGTTGTTGGGAGGATTAAGTAAGGTAATTCGTTTTCATTGCTTAGGAAGGTACATGGCATGTGGTAAACAGCAACCAATCATCAGTTTTGTAAGGGGCTAACATTGGGGTTATTTGATTATATATAGTGCACTGCATTCTGGTAGGGACTGGGTGTGAGAATACAGGCTTCTTCACTATGCCTTATTTTCACATTGGTCTTTAAGCATAGGAATTTAGTCTTAAGATTACCTTTAACAACAAGACACAGTATGTAAAGCAGCAGTGGATAAGAAACATCCCACTCCACTGAGGCAGCTGGTGACATGGGTTATCCTTACACAAGCGATGGGCAGGAACCAATGGTTACCCTTCTTCTATTGAAAAACTGCCTCAACTGTAAGGCTCTGGGGCTGGCCTTCCGCCGTCTTAAGAAATAAGCCCAAACAGGTCTACCTTGGACTGCCAAAAGAGCCTATTGCCAACAACTACAAATCAAGAAAAAAAAAAATCCAAACAGGAAAAGCCTAACAAACAAACAAAATGAAAACACTCTCCAACCTCTGAAAAACAAACCTGAAACAAGATTTATTTCTCTACAGCTCTTAAGGCTAGAAAGCCGGGCTTTAATAGAAGGCAATGAAAAGGTAGTTCACTGGGCTTTCACACTGCAAACTTTTTGAAAAGTAAAATATGAAATGCTAGAAGTGGGACTGATGACAGTTAATATAAAGAAAGAAAAAAATGCTTAGCTTTGGAATGATTTACCTGAATCTGCACTCATAGTGGCCACATGGATTGAATTCAGGGCTGTGGGGGAAATCTGAAAACTCTAAAATTATAAGCAAAATTTGGTGGTTGTATACATGCATTTTTGTGAAAAAGATTTATAGCTTTTCTCTGATGTTCAGTTAGATCTGAGACTTCAAAAGGGTTAAGAATTCTGGATCAGGGAACAGTACACTTAGGTTTATAAATAATGATGGTTATCTTCTTTATTTTCATGTGGTACAAGAAAGTTCCAAAGGTCCCATGTAATAATGTGGCACCTTGGCAAGAGAGATATTGATTCTTACTTTCTTGATAGCCAACAGGAAGTGAGGGAGTGGGAGGTGCCCCAGGTCTTGGATCTCTGACCACCACTGCAGAGTGCAGCTTGCTTTGTTGGGGTTGACTGAGCATAGCTGGCTCTGTCCTAGGCTCTGGGCAAATCTTCCCACAGTGGCTATAATTTTGACCTGAAGGTGATCTGGATTCTCAGAATCACTCTCACTTCCATCAGTCCCCTCTATAGCACTTGCTGAGAAAGCCACCAGCTTCAAGTTTTCTTTTCAGTTCATATCTCAGACTTTACCTGGAGACATTCCATGTCTGTGCCTCTCCATCGCTCCCCAGGAAGATGGGGTAAGACCTCTATCATTAACAGAGGTTATGGTGGTTGTGCCAAAGCCCTATATGCACTCTACATTTTCCCATTTAATCCGTATAACAACACTAGAAGATTGGTATAATTATCAGTTTGCAGAAAAGCAAATCAGGGCTCAGAAAAGTTAAGTTGAAATGCATACCACAATCTGTGTAACTTCAAAACCCAAGCTCTTAACTACTATTCTGTGGTAATACATTATTTCTATTGGATTGTAAAGTATCCTACAGTTTTGCTTATCTGGTTTATTTTGAAAGAAGTACAACTGTTTGGTTTGAAAGTATCTTCCCTAAACACAAGCTCCCTGCATGTTCCCTTGATTGAAGAAATCAATCCTTCTGCACCTTTAAATTGTGAGTCACAAACCCAGGTACCAAATGGTAGGAAACATCAGTGAACAAAGTAGTCTGGATGGTACCAGGAAACACTGGCACTTGTGCTCTTTGTATCAGCTGGGGTCACATTTAACAATTAGCAGAATAGCTGAAAGTCTGCATTTTAAAGAAGTAAGGACTTTCATTTTCACACTTAACAAAAAGTCTATAGGTAGGCAACCCAGGGCCGGTATAATAGCTCAACCTGCCATCAGAGGCAAGCCTCCTTCTGTCTTCCTGGTTCTCCATCTTTAGCCTATGGCTTTTGTCCTCATGTTCATAAAATGATGGTTGTGCTTCCAGCCATTGTGTTTATATTCCAAGAAGGAAGGGCAGAGAGCAAGTAGAGCACAGAGAGTATTCCAGGCAGGTCTGTCCCTAGACTCAGTCACCTGGTGACTCCTGGCCTGGGGAAACTGGGGAGGTGAGTATTGGTGTTGTGCACATCGCCATACCAAACAAAAGTGAGGCTCTGTTAGTGAGGAAGAAGGGGGGCATATTTACTGGGTAGACAACTCTGGGAGCAGCAACGCTTCACAAAGGGAAAGAGCCTCAAGGCAATTCAGCGGAAGCTCCTGTTTTCTATAGTGTAAGTCAGTGTTGTCACATTAGCTAAGTCACTTGACACCACCAGTCCTAGAGTAAAGCTGAGGGGGGACCCACATATTTTATGGCTCCAGCTTTCTGTTGTGTGCTGTGCAAGACATAAAGAATTCACTTAAGAAACTGGGTTCAGTGCAATCCAACTCGGAATGTATGGGCTTGAATTCAGAAGACCCAAGTTCAAGTCCCTCACCTGCCCTGTGCTATCAGTATGACCTTAGGCAAGTTATCAACCTCAAATTCTTCATGTTAGTCTAAGGCATGGGTTGCTGTGAGGTTTAAATGATGTGATGGGTGTGATTATTATGGTTTTCCATTGACTATACTCTATGGTCACTTAATTTGTTTTATGGAAGTTATTTCAGCTTGATACACTTACATCTAAGTCTTTGCGGGGCACAAAGCATTGTGCTATGCACTGATGCTATTGAGAGAGAAATCTGTGGACTTATCTGTGAGCATCCTTAGAGTGCTTGCATCTTACAATGCTGATCTTCCCTTCAGATATACTTTTCCCCATCTTCTCCTCATAGTAATTCCTCTTTGGTGCTCAGCACTTAGCTCAGAAGAATCTACTTCATGGGCCTCCCCAAGTCCTCTGTGGTCTTTCTACTCCATTGGTTTCCATAACGCTGCACTTCCCTGGTTCTTTTCTAAGTTCTTCCTTTTTGTTTCTGTTTTTCCCTTTTGTCTCCTTCATGGGCTCCTTTTTTCTCTACTAGTGCCTGAAATGTAGAGATTTCCAGGGTCCTTGGGCTTGGACTCAACAATGACTTTTCTTAATTGATTCACTCCATGGGTTAATCTCAGCCATATTCATCATTCTGTTTCAGTATGCTGATAACTCATTCATCTGTATGTGTGGTTCAAACTGTGTCTCAAGCTTCAGAACCAGATATCCCATGGCTTCCTGGACATGTCTCCAGTGGGTGTTCCAAACCACTGCAAATGTACAATAATCAAAACAGAACTCTTCCATATCCTGTGGACTCTGGTCCTCCCTCTATATTCTCTATTTCAGGTAGCCTTAACATTTACCCACTCATGTTAGCTAACTCCTAAGTCATCTTGTCCCTTTCTATCTTCTCTCCCACAAAGTCTTACCTGAGCTCTAGCATTTTTTTCTTTTTGGGTCTTCTTTGCAATGATCACCCCTATTGATTTGAAAACTCTGGCTGCTTTCTGTCTGGAATATCTTAACATCTTCCTACTTTACTCCCAGTGTCATTCTATTTTTTTTTTAATATTTTTTATGTTTTATTTATTTCTAGGAGAGAGAGACAGCGTGAGCAGGGGAGGGTCAGAGAGAGAGGGAGTCACAGACTGAAACAGGCTCCAGGCTCTGAGCTGGCAGTCAGCACAGAGCCCGACGCGGGGCTCGAACCCACGAACCGCGAGATCATGACCTAAGGGAAAGTCGGACGCTTAACCGACTAAGCCACCCGGGCGCCCCCCAGTGTCATTCTATTGACCATAGTTGCTAGAGTAAGAGTAAACAACTAAAATGAAATTGATCAAGTCATTTAAAACCCCTTTGACAGCCCCTCATGGCATTTCTCACTCACTATGTCCACCACTCACTTTCCACTCCAAAAAACTTTAAACTCAGGGCATCCATGTGTTATCTGGGGATTCATCTAGTGTGGGACTTCTCTAGGGCTTATGCACTTGTGTACGTCATGAGGTCCAGTGCCCCACAGCTCTACATCAGCTATATTCCTCAGTCGAGGGCTCAATCTACTGGGCTGCACTCAATGTTCCATGTATGTATTTGTCAGGTGGCTTAGATTGATTATTTTCATCTAAGAGTAAAATATTCAGTAGTATGTGTAACACTTAAATGATTTCACCTAGGTTTAAGTGTGTGAAAGATCGGGTCTTCTTGTCACTCATATTCTGTAAACTCTGAGTAACATTCTAATGTAGAGTCAAGCAAGGACATGACAATTAGAAGATTGATCAGAATTCCTGAGCACTTACTGGGCCTCCATAAAGATATTTTTCCCCACTGATGTAGAAGAACCCATTAATATAGAAGTGCCTGAGCAATTAAAATTACTCACTCTTCAAGACTGTGGGTAGGAAAAGTATGTCCTTTGATGTTAACCTTGCTGAAAGGCACAGATACCCTAACTACATGTAGGGTGACATCACCCCTTCGTGTTTGTGTAAATGGACCAGATTAAGAAGATTAAGAAGGGAGTTGGTCAGAGGTAAAAGTCATTGAGTGGCAGTGCAGGGGAGGCAGCAAATCCCTCCCATTCTCTGAAAACCTTCATCACTCATGTCTTTACATGTATTTAGGGCAGAGAAGCAGGTAGATTTCTGAATCACCACTTCTGCTCTGGGCTCTGAGTTCAGTTTTTAGCTGTGACTCTAGCAAACTAAGGACAAGGCTCATATCCACATGGGGGTCTTGTTTGCTTTTCATTCAGAGAGGGAGAACCCTAAAACCCTTCTCACAAGATGATATGACAAAGGTTGTAAAATGCCTTTACAGATAGTGAGGGGAGAAATGGGGCTTCCTAAACTTAATGAGTAAGTGCATGATGTATTAATCCACCCCCCTGTGGGACCAACACGCTAATGGATAGTTCCAGCTTTCATGTCAGGTTTTTAGATACCTCAGGCAAAAGCATATGCATTCTACAGAGTAAATAAGAATGACAGCTTTAAATATAATGTTTCCTAACTTTTAAGAAGTTATCACAATTTATAGATATCCTTTCCTCAAAAGAAGAGTTCCTGTCCAATTTTGGTTCATTACTACAGTCAATATGAGCTACCAAAAAATCTATCCATAGCATTTTCTGGTTTGAAACCTGTCAATATCTACAGGATGAATTCCAAACTTGTTGTATAAAATGCTTTACCTTCTGGCTCTGAGTATATCTTTCCACACTTACTTTCTCCCTCCCATGCAATTTTTTAATCTACACTGCATACAAATAATACACACACATGTAAAAGGCACACACTAAGGCTCATACACATGGGCACACACACCCTACAAGGACACACACTGTGTGCACACACATAAACCGAAGAATATACGTATATACTTAGGCAAACATAGAAGACAGACATGGGCACATATAAGACACACAGACACATATAAAATGTCATGCACACAATTGTGCACATAGGCACACATACCCAATGGTGTGCATGTATACAGACGCATATAAAGGCACATATGTATGCACAAACACATATACACAGGAAGGTATCTACACACAGGTACACATGCAAGAACACATATGAGTCACATAGTAGAACATATACATGGACACACACACACTATGCAGACCTGGGCTGATGTCCAAAGACACATACTCTACACTTCATCTCACGCGGATTAATCCCTGTTTTTTCCTGGGTCTCACTTCCAGCAAGGGGGTACAGTCTTTCACTTGGTTCATGAACTAATCAGGCTTTTTGCTTTTCCCAAGAGCCCATTAATGCTACCCTTATTTCAGCTGATTGCTAAAACAACTGGCTCTTTCTCTCAGCAACCACATAGAAATCTCCATCACAGACATTTGTCAAGAAGCACTGTTTGGACTCACCACTATTCAGAAATAGGCCTTTAGAGATGATCATCTATTATCATATGTAGCCTATCTATTCTGCTGAATTGGGGACATCCAAAAGACATATGAAAGCCATAGATGTGAAGCACACATATAGCCATATTGGAAAAAAAACACAAGAAGACATAAGTAAAATAAATTTTCATAATGTATTTTAACCTATTACAAAATATTATTTCAACACGTAATCATCATAAAATTATTAATGAGATTTTTAACCTTATTTTTTGTGTGTATGATGGTCTTTGAAATTTAGTGTGTCTCTAACACTTAGCAACGCATACTAACTGCATTTCACATGTCAGAGTTGCTTGTGGCTGGTGACTGCTATGTTGTACACTGCAATAAGACTTTGCAAAATCCTCTCTAGATCACATCAGACGAGTAGAAAGCCAGGCATGGGTGGCTAGGAAGTTTTGAGACACATGTGTGGTTGTCTCTAGAACATCTTTGTATGGGGCTAAAGCATGCCTTGTGTAAGCTTACCTAACACCAGCATTTATCTTGTTTCCTCTCTGCTAATTTGTAAGTTATTTTCATCTATTTTGCTTTGCCGTATCAAGTGCATGTTTATAAACCATTTTAAGTCCTCTTTTGTTTGTTGTTTGTCTTCTAATGAGGCAAGTTGAAGGAGATATGCATTTTCTTCCGTGTTGTTATGATTCTCCACATTCATCTCTGGGGAAGGCCATCATGCACCTCTTCTCCCCTCCCCCAGGGCAGGAGCTCCTTGCCTTATGGACTCAAGGGCTTGCTGGTCAATCAGTTCTTCAGTAATGCTGCATACGTTCCCTTAAAAATCACTGTGCTATGTAAAACCAAGCAATGAAAGCCATAGGGCTTATGGGGAAAATGGAATTAGGGGTACAACATGCAAAAACTTTAAGTGACACATCAACACACAAAAACAAATGAAACTGCATGAAGCCAGCAGTGCAGTTTTACATATTAAAATGGTTCAAGAAGTACATAAATACCACAATAAACAGGGCACCTGACCTTGAATGAGACCCAAAGTTTGGTGATGTAAGTGAGGGTCAGAAGGCTTCAGCTTGTAAGTTGTTGGGAGGAGGGGAGTCAAAAGCTAAGGGAAGGCTGTAATAGCACAGATGGTACATGTGGCCCAGAACCCTCAGTGAGCTCAGGGAGTGGAGCCATGTTTAGGTGTGTGTGTGTGTGTGTGTGTGTGTGTGTGTGTGCGCGCGCGCGCGCGCGCGCGCGCGTGCACCTGTGAATTTTGGATTTGCCTACACTGCTCAGTTCATCTGGGTGCAGTTTTTGCCATTCACCTAGTGTCTCCTGCAGGTGAAGTGCACATAATCAGATGCAAGATTCACACGATGCTCAAATCAGCCCCTGATACAACAATTATTAGAACAAAATTGTATTTTTGAAAATAAGCATTATAACATAATTGACTGTAGTTATTTCTGTTATCACCACATTTCTATCTGTTTATTTTTGGTTGCTTTCACATGAGTCCTCAGCTCTCTGATCTGTCTGTGAACTAACTTGGAGTGACACTCACAGCTCATCTTTTACCATCTACCCCTCCCTAACCTGACACACAAGAGTACTCACAGCGTCATTCAGATTATATTAATTTAAGGTATATTTGACTGCCTAATGTCAAATTTTCAAAATATTTTTGTTAGTTTATTTATTTTGAGAGAAAGAGTGAGCTGGAGAGGGGCAGAGGGAGAGGGGCACAGAGTCTCCCAAGTGGATTCTGAGCTGACAGCAGTGAACCTGATGTGGGGTTCAAGTACCCAAACCATGAGATCATGACCTGACCTGAAGTTGGGCTCTTAAACAACTGAGCCACCCAGGTGCCCCTCATGTCAAATTTTTAACTCCTCTAGGGCAAATACCACACCTTACATACATCTACATCTTTAAGCCATCTTTCTGTTGGACACTTAGTAAGTTCAGAATGGAGTGGAGGAGAGAAGCATGTGCAGTGTGTACACTCTGCTGCCTGTACTCACTCCTTCACCACCCGCTGCTGTTCCCTCATCTCTGGGAGATTTAGCCTATCCTAAGAAAATGTCAATGGCTTAGTCAATGGGTTCAGTGTCTTAATAGAGCAGACTAAGGGGAGCCAAAGCAGGCTAAGGAAACAATGGTCAGCGTTGTTTTTCCAAGTCTTTCTCTGTTCCCTCCCCCAGTATGGAATCCCTTTCAGGCTGCTTTCCAGATTGGGACCAAGCCCTTACCAGTCCTGTAGAAGTGCTTTTGCGCATCACTGTGACAATGAAACCAGCAAAAACAGCATTCTTTCCCCATTGGCTAGGCTAGGATCACTCCTCACTCTGGGCAAATGGGCAAATGGAAGTTAGAAGAGAGCAACTAGAACATCAGGCCACTGACCCACACTGGAAACACCCAATGGAGTCAAAGGTCCTTTCTACACATATACATTGTATAGACAAAGCAGTAAAAGAGATGAAAGAAACAGCCACATACTGAAAAATTATTATATTTTGTTTGCATAATAGCAAAGTGTTTCTCACTTTTTAATTTATGGCTGTGGAGTCTTACCAAGAATCTGAATATCCTCCATGTGTGTGTCATTGCCCTCTACTGGATAAACTGGGAAAAATGCTGTTTTATTTGTGTCCATATAGAAATGTATCAAATGATAGCCCATACTTGCCTAGTATTTTGTCTTTTTATTTTTCATTATATTTCTACATGTAGCATTTTAACTTATTCTGATAATAATGCTTTGAAATAGCAAAGCTATTTTTATTCCCATTTTACAGATGAGAAAACTGAGGCAGAGAGTAAACTTGTTCATTCAATATAGATACTTTAAGGAAGCTACACACAAAGAACTATGCTAGGCAGTTAACAAAGATGAATAAGTGGTATCTTTGCTCTGGGAGCTTATCCTGTATTGTAGACAAGATATATATACATATACATATAATGAAAATAAAACCTGTGATATAGGAATAAATGAAAATAAGATGTATTAATTTCTCACTCTGTGCCAGGCGTTCATATATGTTATTGCATTTTTCCCTTGTAATTGGTATATGTTATGTGTGCTGTTTTACAAATGACCACATTGTTACTTATTTGTCAACTGCTCAGAGCAAAAAATCACCATAGGAAATGGAAAGGGAGAATTTACAACTGGTGCAAATGGCATAAGTCTTCATGAGGATAGTGGTGTTTGATCGAGGGCTTGAGAGATGGGCAAAAGCAGCCAGATGTTCCCGGGAACTTCTGCTCACATCGTGAGCCAAATGTGGGGCTTATTTGGAGGTGACAGGTCCTATAGAGAGAGTGGAGGAGATTAGGCTGCAAGAAAAGAGCTACGCCCGGTGCAGAATGTGAATAAAAGGAAGCTTGCCAGGAGCAAGTGGGAAAGCCAGGGAGGGTCTATATCTGCTCTACTGTGCATTGAGGACAGGATCCGGGAGCGAGGGTTATGGCTCTGGCCCCATGCGGGCAGGAGGTGGCAATGCCTGGCTGTGTGGGTGGTGAGGCTGCAGGATGGGAGTCCTGGCTTGGGCTGCATATGGATGTGGTCACAGGTCAGTGGGAGGCTGGTGTGGGAAGCGTGAGCAGGCTGTGACAGGGTGTGCTCCTGGGAGTCAGTAAGGAGTGTCACATAACAAGGGAAAATCTAAAATCCTTCACTTTCACATTAGAGGTTGCTGAACTGTGGCACCTTCTCTTTCCTTCAACAACCCTGACCAACCTAAAAAGCAGCATGTAAAATAAAAAATAAAAACAAGTTGAAGAAACTGTAGCGAGTGAAACAGGGCTCTCTTTGTCCTTTGAATGTGATGACAAGCCTCATTTAGTAGAGGACATGGGTGATTTTTGCCTAGAGTTTACCTTTTTGTGCCTGACAATTTCTCAAGCCCTCCAGAGTGAACCCTTACCACCTTCCCTGTGTTCTGTCCCCGGTGGCTTCCCAGGCTGTTTCAGGAACAGAATAAATGACAGGGACCACAGAGAGTTCTCAGTGCTTAAAATGCCATTGCCCTACNGCAGGGGATGGGGGATAGAAGAGAAATGGAAGGAGCAGAAAAACTAAGCCAGATTACAGGGATGGGTCTGATCCTTTGTGTGACTAAAGGAAGCCCTAAATTAGAACTTGTTTTTCCTCTGAAACTCTTCTGTTAGGACTCTTTAAAGCCACTGAGAAAATAGGCAAGAAAGAAAGACAGGAAGGAGGGAAGAAGGGAGTGAGAGAGAGAGAGACCTAGAGACAGATAAGTAGGTAGATACAAACATACATATGTAGACAGATGCAGAGAAAGATGACAGAGACAGAGACACAGATGACAATGAACCTTGAGCAATCATGACACTATTATAGCTTCTTAAAGAAGGGGCCACTTCTATTGACAGTGTCTTGACCCTCAAATAATACAGTGACCAAGAGTGTACGTTCAGTTCTCTGTTTCAAGAGTACTTATTGAAAACCTATTGTATCTCTCCATTTAGTTATTCATCAAGAATCTATTGCATGCCTACTAGGGGCCAGAACTATGCCAGAAGTGGAGAATACAAAGGTAAGTAAGCAAGATCCTCCCCCTTAACTAGCTCCGAGCCTTGGCCCCACTGGGGCTGTCCATCTGAGGTGTTTGGTAAACGTTGGACCCAGATGCGCAGGTGTCTCCTCATGTCCCCGGGGGGGCTGGGACCTGGGAGTACCAGTTCTGCCACTTCATTGGCACTACCGAGACAACACATAGCCGCAAGTCAGATGATATTTTGTGACTCTTTGTCCCTGTTAGGATCTATCCAAGGCTTTGAGTTTTGGAGAGGGAAACACGCCATTGGCATGAAAGACATAAAGGCACAAAAGTCCAGATTCTTGCCACTCTGGCTGGAGCAATCAACTATTCTCATCTGCAACTCGCCGCCACCATTCCCCTCACTGCTCTGTCTTTATTTTATTGTTTTTTAAATAGTTTATTGTCAAGTTGGTTTCCATATAACACCCAGTGCTCATCCCCACAAGTATGCTCTGTCTTTATTATTAGCCAGACTCACATGGTGAATGAGGCTACAGTGAGATTCATTTCTACCCCACTCTTGAGATGCCAAGCTTCCTCTCTCTCCCTCCTGCCTGATACGTGTTTTGGGAGAAAGGAGGGCTGAGCCACTGTGGACACTGAGTGGGAAGCAGTGTAGCCTTATATCATCAGGAAAGGCAAACTGAAGTGGAGGGGGCCTGTTTATCGTTTAAAGTAGAAAAATAAACACTCTTGGAGTATGGAACAGTCCTTTGCCTTTGGTGTACTTCCCCAACACTTTTGTCTTGTTTTCATTTAAGTGGCTTTCATTCCTCACATCGTGTAAGATGTCTACAGAGGATTAGGTTCCGGGGAGGTCATGAAGTGGGGCATTTTCCTGTGGCTTGAGCAATTTGTTTAAAAAACGTAGATGGAGGAGAGTTGGAAAATCGTGTAGAGCTAAAGCTGGGGAAATGGTATAAGCTAAAAAAAAAAAAACGGTCAAGAGCTTTCAGAATTTTTTTCCCTTTAAAAATGTGCTGAAAGTTTGTAGAACTCTTCGTATCACCAAACTTTGCACACAGACTGATCTCAGAACAGTCTGTTAGATTTCAGATTACTGTTTAAAAGAAAAATTCAAATCAGCCCACAAGGAACTGACACAGAGTACCAAATTTGAGTTGACTTTTCTAGAACAAAAACAGTTTGGAAAGTAACAACAGCTGTTATCCACTGGCACCATCATTTTACAGATGGATGTTTAATGTCACAATAAGGAGAAAGGAAACAAGTTCACATATATACGTAGTCTCTTCTATTTAATCAAGTTGCAGTTTTGAAACACTCACAATATTGGCTTTGTGCTTTTCATTTTGCCAAGGGGACTGGTGAATAAAGACCAGCTCTGGTCCAGCCTGTGGTAACTGCTGTCCTGAATTCTAAGTTCAGTGATAGCCAAAAGGCAGCCCAGTATTGGAACAACTTTACACAGGTCCTCCTAGATAGAATCTTGAGTCTAGCAGCAGGTGAAATCTTGGATAAGTTACTCCGAACCTCAGGTTCCTCATCTGCAAAATGAAGGTGCTGCTCTATGCCTTGGGAAACTATTATACTTGTTCGATCAGTTAGCTGGCTGAGGTGCACAGTAGAAGGCTTTGTCTCAAGCCCTAAATGAGATATTTCCCTAATCTTCCTTCCGTTCTTTACAGTATGACCTGAACGTTACTCCTTTTATCTTCTGAGACAGCTGGCAGGGGCCCCAAATTTAGGAGGTACTCGATAAAGGCTTGCTGAATTGAATTTGTATGAGCATGACTCAGAACATAACATTTATTACCAGTCGCCTTATTTAGTAATTGCTCCTTGTCTTGCATCCCTTAAAAATTCTGTGCATTTTTTGGGGTTAGAAATGGTACTGTCCATTTTTTCACTATTACCCCTTTTCCACAGTACCCAGGACAGCACAAGTTACATCAGAAAAGCCCTGTAAATACTTGTAAACCAGTCACTGAAAGCAGACAGCCTGCCTTTTTCTCTGGGTGCAATGAACATCTTTAAGTAGTGTGTGTGTGTGTGTGTGTGTGTGTGCGCGCGCGCGCACAAGCATGCACATGTGCACACACACACACTCACCCATTTTCATGGGCCTTTTATTTCTAGAAGTCTCAGTCTGCCTCAGAACTCCAGCGATAATTCTGAGTTTACAGACATTCAGCAAGGATGATCAGATTGCACTTTTGGAAAAATCTATTTCAAGTGCGATAGCTTATGTGCCAAGGGCGAGGGTTCTTTCTTTTGCTACTAATAACTCAACAGGGACAGCAGGCAGTAGTGCTGCTTACAGGGTCTTCATTCTTCACAGGTGGAGCAGAATTACCTCATATAGGCAACTACATTTTACTTACTTAGTGGTGATCTGATTACCTTGATCTTAAGCATTTTAACTTTGTGCTATCCGTGCCCACAGAGAGTTGGGCAAAATGAGAAGGGCCTGTGGAAATACACATCTAATTTTATATTGCACTTGTGTTGGTAATTGCAACTTAACCAGCTTTACTGCTAGTTCTGGAGGGAAGGGAAATTACATGCAATAATAAGATTTTTGGAGAAATGGATATGATACATAACACAAGAGCCTTTCTTGATGAAATAGCTAATACTAAGAACACCTATGGAAGGCTAATAAATAAGTTTTTTATTAAGGATAATTTGTTCAGTAGTCAGTAACAAAGTAACCAGGAAGGACCATTCAGGGAGAGTGTGTTATGCCCCTACTTCTTTCTGAATTAAAATGATGTCTTTCCCTTTAGTGTAGCTTTGGTGGAAGGGTTCCTAGAGACTGGGATGGGAGGGAGAAGGGACACTCAAAATACCTTTGTAGACCTTTGAATCTTCGAGTCTTCCTAGTGGCTTGTACCCAATCACGTTGATCTTAGAAAATTCTCAAGGAATAGTCCCATGATACTGGTAAACTGAATTTTATTCCTAAGATCAGTGTTTTCTTTTTTAATCACCTTGGATATCTTAGTTTGATCAAGAGGTTTTGAACAAACAATTCCAGTGATTTATAGCATTGGTGTTGAATCAGGTGAGTCCTGCTAGGTTTTGAAAGTGTCCTCTGTGGCACAGTAAAAGCAACCACATCTTCTGTCATCTAGTTTATTGTTCTGTAATATTTACAATGTGTGCTAGGGACAGCTTGATTTACTGTGACTAATCTCAAAGTCTTAGCCCTAGTGCCCCATTTTTGCTCTAACACATCAGGGGATCAAAACGTGTGTGCGTGTGTGTGCGCGCACGTGCACATGCATGCGTGTGTAGATGGAAGCAGCCAATTAAATCTGACTAATTCTTCTTAACCTCTCCTTCAGCTCTCAATATTGGGACTAAGGGAGCTTTTAGGAGGAAGGGGACAGTTTTCCTTCGTGAAAAAATTATAGATGTGCCCTGAACCGGTCTAATTTGTTATTAACAATTTGTTATGCAGCTCTCATCTTTGAATTTATCTAAGCCCTTTCTGCTCCTATTTTTACTTTCAGCTCATATAAATAATTGGCATAATAAATTCCACATGTTACTTCATTTGCAGTTAAGAACTTCCTTTCAAACTTCAAGAATGTTCCTCTAAATTTGCTCCCATGGGATGGGGGGAAAGATGCCACTAATCATTATCTCCTCTTAATTTCCATCACTTTCAAACTGTAGCTTTATAATCTTCAAAGCCAGCTTGACATTGCAAACAACAATTGGAACAATATTTCATAGGAACTTTGCCCTAAACGATAGCATTATCTAAATGCTCAATTCAGCCATCACTTATGCTGTTGATACCGACAACTAGGCAAGGAGATGCAAAGTAGAGTAAAATGTAGCTCGTGTCTTCCAGGAGCACTCGACTGAGCCGAAGAGACCTGAGTATAAACTGGAGACTATAATGCACACTCAATTGCGTTATGTAAAACGTTATGGATGGCAACAGAGTTGGGGGAGAAATTCCTCCTGAGAGACAGGAATCTGTTGAAACCCGCAGTATTGAACAGACACTTGAATTTTAAAGGGAGAGGAAACCTTGTCTAAAAAATAACTGGCGAAAAGCAATAAATACTAGGATTAAGAACATGGGGTTTGCAGTCAAAGAGAGCTGGGTTTGACTCATATTTCTGTTGCTTCATAGATGTGTAACCTTGGGCAAATTGCTTTACCTCTGAAAACCAAGGTTTCCTGTGAAATAAAATGAAGCTAATGCTGCTGCTCTTCCCCTTAGAGTGTTGTCATAAGGCTCACCTGATATTTTGGGTGTAAAGCCCTTAGCATAGTGCCTGGTTACATTGTGAGCATTTATGTGATGACTGTTGTTGTTAAGATCATCCAAACAGAGATCCGAGTTAGAGTTTCATTCTGTCTTCAGAGAAGCATCTGGTTGTCCTTTGCCCTCTCGTGATCCAAATAAAGCATGGCTAGCATCATGGCTTTGTGAAGGGTGTGGAGGGAGGTTTGAGGTGCTGGGGTGAAAGAGACACGCAAGGATGCTACAGAGCATGGTGTTTAAACCACAGGCCCTAGACCTCACATCCGTGAATCACTTGTTCAAATGCAGATTCATGGAGCAACACTTGCATCTGCTAACTGAAGGTAAGTGTCAGCATCTATATTTTATAGGCTTTCTGGGGTGATGTGTATACCCACTAGAGTATGGAAGTTCCTTCCTATATTGATTTAGCTCCAGTCTGCTGAGGACTCTGTGCTCACTAGATGTTTCCCCCAAACTCTGGAGTTCCTTTTCCCCTCTTGCGCCTCACCAGAACTTCCTGCTGACTCCATTTCTAATTTCATGCAGTTTTCTGTGAGTACTTTCCCACCATCTATTACAGGTCAGTCTGAGTGAGATTTCAGATATGTGCACAGTAGATATGCTGCCTTGTTTCTCACACTTATGCAGCCAGCTTAACCCCTATCTATTTCTCATTTCTCAATTCCTCCCTCAACTCCCCTGCCACCTCATAGTCTTATCTGAAGAAGTGTAGTAAGTCATAGATATGAAAAAGCTGGCTGGATGCTGACCCTTATAGCCTTAGAGTTGACCCTTTTTGTATTAGGCACTGCTTATTGACCACATGGTTAAAGATTTATGTCCAATCCTTTTGTATATAAATTATATTACAACTGTCATGGATTCTTAGATTGACAGGTATTGATATTTCTGGGAAAATGAAGTAAAAATGTATAAAATAAATAGCTACAGGGACAAAATCAAAGATACCAACTTTTAAGGCCTTGGGATAGGAAACCAAGAGGTGTAGTAAAAGAGATTTGAATCAGAGTCAAGAGACTGGAGTTCAAGTGTGGCTTCTCCTCTAATTAGCTGGAAATGGATTTAATTCACTTTGCATTTCAGGGCATCCGAGTGTCATGTCCATACTTCAGGAATTGGACCAAATAGTATCTAAGATTCTTTCCAGCTTTATCATTCTTTGTATAAGTTTATAATTCTTCCCTAGAGCATTCTGGGATTTAAATGGCATGGTATTCTGGTTGAAGGACACATTCCTAGTATGTATCCTGGAATTGATATCTATGATTTTATATATTTTATTTATTTAGTTAGTTATATATTTATTTTGTATAGATGATTTTATATATTTATAGCATATAAATAATAATATACTTTTGGCATTATATTTATGTATCACTTTACAGTTTTTACATTTTTACGGACACTGTATCATGATCAAAACAACCTTCTGAGACATGTTGTGCAAGAATTATTGTCTATTTTTCAAATGAGGACACTGAAGCCAAGAAAGTTAGATGATTCATCCCAAGCCACACTACTAATACATGACAGAGATGAAACATAATTCAGTAGTCTTTCCCACAATCCACAGATTTAAATAAAGAAAATAAATTTTCTGTGGGCATAAAGTAAACTTAACAACTGTGAAACCAAAACCTCACCCCAAGCATCACCTCAATGAACCATAGTATCTAATGACGTTACAGAAGCTATGACGATCCACAGCTCTCAGGAAGATGGGCATAGCTGTTCAGGCTGCTGGTTTTGTAAGATAAAAATGAAAAGATCTAATACATGAATATAACTTGTTTTCAAAAGACAAGTGCTTTACTATAGAAATATGTTTTTAAAGACAAATTAAATTATTAAAGATGGGAAACTGAAGGTCAGATAGATGCCTATTGATAGAGAGCAACAAAGTCATATTAGACTCAGGTTTTCTGAGTCCTAGACCCTAGTCCCACTCTACCACATAGTGTGACCCACCATCCCAGTTTGCCTGAGCCTGATGGATTTCCTAGGATGTTAAATTTTTGGTGCTAAAACTGCCATTTGCTAGCAAACTGGCATAAAGTTCGTCCCCCTTCCACTATGCTGCCTAAGTTCAAACACATATTGTCACCATTCTAATTTTAGCACCAGGCAATCAATGGTTAAGCCAACAGGTCTCTGGGGTCACTAAGTGACCCATCTTGTTATCAAGATGAAACAGGAATAATAATGATAATTGTGTAACCAAGATCTTGATTATGATACTAATCAAAACATTTGCCATAACAATGTCAATTATCATTAAATAGCATTTCCTTGCTTACAGTATGGGAACCAAGCCAACAATATAATAAACCACCCACGATGGAGTGCAGGGATGTTGCCTTTGTTCTAGAAAAGGACCACGTAAAATAAACTCTATAGAATTATTTATAAACTGATGCAATAATTTGTTGTGTGTATTTTTTTTAATTGTTAGGTCCGTTAAGTGCACTTTTGTTAATCCCAAAACAGGACAGTGTCTGTCACCAGAACAGGAATTGATTATAAAATGTAGCATTTGAAGAAACGGTACTCTCTTCAGTCATAAGTAGAAAACAACCACACAGAATTCTTATTTCTGTCACTTCTTTTATGATGTTCTATGTAGTTACCAAATGCTTTAGAAAACTATCCTCAGACTGGGAATGTATTTTTGTGGTTGTATTATCCTGATTTTGATATCATTGGTGAATTTATTCCAGTCCTGAGCTCTTTTTAACCCTGTCAACTTTGATTAAGTCAAGTTAGTTCTCATTTCAGTATCGACCAAGATTCTGTTTGACAGCAAGAATGACCTCTGGTTTCCTCCCAAGGACATCTTATCTATAAAGTGAATCATAAACTTTGAGAGGATGGCCGAGACACTGATGTGTTTATATTCAAACTGAGTCAGGGAACAAAAGGGAGATGGCTTACCATCATGGCGCAGGACACCCACAGTAGACAAAAAGAAGAACTGCCTGGTTCAATGCTTGGGGAATGCTGGGACATATTCCTATAAGTTGAGGAATCCCCTGAAATGGAAACCTTGGCTGAAGGCAGTGTATAAGTAGGTTGACTTTGTAATACTTCCAACCCACACCATAATGAATGATAAAGGTTGATTGGAAGGTGAGCAGTGAAGTAGGTAGGGATGGGATGCTTATGAGAAGAGGAGAGAGTGGCCCCATTTGTAAGGGTGATGATGTCATGAATCCATTTCTGTTGTGAACCTAGACTCCTGAAGCTGGCAGGTATCTCTAACATAGTTTCTTTCAGTCAAGCAGCTGAATTTGCTAGCTTTTGTCTCTTCTATGAGATCATTTTCCTTCTGATTCTTTAAAAGAATACAACATGTAAGTGAAAAGAATGATTTGTATTAACAAGTGGAATATCTTTATTTTACAGCTGAGGATGCTTAGGCTCAGAACTGTCAAAAGATTTCCCCAAAGCTGCACAACTGGGAATTTGCAGAGTAGCCCAGAACACCGGCTTCTCGCTTCCTTGTTCTATGCTTGCTCACTGCTCCTTTCCTCTGGCTCATTTGCTATTTCCCCTCACTGTGTGATGGTCTGAGCTTATACAAGTAATTGTGGCAGGCTAGTGAACTAAAAAGAAGAAGATAAGTCAGCTTTCCCTACACCTTCCCTGTTCTAGATTGGAGTCCCCAGCAGTGCTCAACCCAATTCCGCTCCCTCTCTAGTCGGCCAAATTCTTGATGCCTCTGCCAATGCTCACATTATTTCATTTGATCTCAAAGTGAGGGGAACCATTTCGTTCTTCAGGGCCACTGGAGAATAAATGTGTCCCCCAAAATAATAAGTAAATAAGGCTATGAAGCAAATTGTGTGAACAGATGCAAAGTGTGACTGTAACATAATAAAATTGATTTCTAAAAGCAATATAACAGAAGGTAAGTGCTTACATGAGCATCATCTGTGTACCCATTCAAATGAAGTTTGGTAACTTTTTGGAGCTCCACTTGAGAATAGGTCCTCAGTTTTGTGTTGTTGAGACATGTGGGGCTGTCAGTTTGAGAAATATAGTCACCTAAATTTTACCAAAGAAAATTGTTGTCCAGATGGGTCATCCATCTTTTTGCAGATTTTTTCTGCTTTGTCATCCTTATCCTGTCACAAGATGTGACCAATGTATTTTTGCCTAATTCAATGAAACTGAACATATGGACTAAGAATTGACTCCAGATAACTCCTCACCGAGGGTACATTTGAAGGTATTGAAAAGAATGTACGTAAGTCCTAGAAACATTTGCAGAGAGGAGTGGCAAATGTATTTGAAATAATAGGGACACATTACTGGAATGCATGTGTCAACGTCAGAGTGATGATTTTGAGGGTAGCATTTTGTGATGCAAAGGTTCTTTTATATTTGGTGAAACTTCAAACTGTAGTTTCTATACAAGATCATTTACCAGTCAGTGGTATTTAAATATGATGGTTTTTTTAACAGAGTTAGAATGTTAACTTATCAGCCTCACCAGGCTCATTGGAACAATTTTAGAAATGACTAGTACTACTAACTAAACATGGGAGAGTCACCTGGGTGACTCAGTCAGTTGAGCATCCAACTTTGGCTCAAGTCATGATCTCATGGTTCATGAGTTCAAATCCCACTTCTGGCTCTCTGCTGTCAGTACAGAGCCAGTTTCGGATCCTCTGTCCCCCTCTCTCTGCCCCTCCCTCGCTCTCTCAAAAATAAATAAACATTTTAAAAAACATTTTGTTAAATCTTCTTGTTTTCAATTATTTTAAAAGAGTTCAATGAAAATTGGAGTTTGATCTGAGACCTCAGTCTGTCTAGTTGATCTAATATCTCTACTTTGAAATGGAATTATATTCAATCACTGTGTCTGGGTGCAGATACTCTTTTTTTTTTTTTTAATGATCTCTTATTTATCTTGAGAAAGAGACCTAGAGAGAGAGCAAGCATGAGTGAAGGAGGGNTAATCACTGTGTCTGGGTGCAGATACTCTTTTTTTTTTTTAATGATCTCTTATTTATCTTGAGAAAGAGACCTAGAGAGAGAGCAAGCATGAGTGAAGGAGGGGTAGAGAGAGAGACAGGGAAACAGAAAATCACAAGCAGGCTCCATGGTGTCAACACAGAGCCCAACATGGGGGTTGATCCCTTGAACCATGAGATCACTACCTGAGCCAAAATCAAGAGTCAGATGCTCAGCTGACTGAGCCACCAGGGATGCCTGGGCTCAGATATTCTGCACAGTGTGAATATTTGATTAAAATAAACTCAGATAAATGAACTGCTTCTTAATAGTTTTTTTGTTAGACAGAAATCATCCAACCTCTTGAGTCTAATCGCTGTGTTGTTCAAAGGGTGTGTGTAGGCACTTGGGGAAGATGAACTTTTTCTGTGCAGAGCAGTCCCATGCTTTTCAGGATGTGTGGCATCACTGGCCACACTCTAAAAACCAGAACTCAGGAAAATGTATGCAAAACAGAAATGCTCCACACATTTCCAAATGTTCCTTGCGGGTAGGAGAGGAGGTGTTGCCTGTGGGTGGAAACTTCTGATCAGATAAAGATAATATAATGGTGATAAAAAAAAAAAAAAGTAGAGCTTATTAGTTGTGTGGCCAAGAGCAAATTACTTATCCCTGGGCCTCAGTTTCTTCATTTGTGTAATGAGAGTAATAATAAGGAACTTCATAAGATTATTGTCAATGTGATTATAATTAATGAATATAATAATGCACATAAAGTTCCTAGTGAATCACCTCATGAATGGTAGGCAAACAGTATGTAATTAACTTCTATTCATTCTTTCTCTTCTTAATTTAAAATTTTCCTTTTGTAGGAAGGGCTGGACTTGACTTCTGGACAAGCAGGGCTATTGTGGTGGATGTGTCTAGACATGAAACAAAGGGCCTCAGAAAATCTGTTTGGGAATATAAATATTCCAGAAATGGAACATAGTATCTAGTGTAGATTTGAGAATCTCAGTCGGTTCCATCCTACATGCACAGTTCACTTACCTGAACATTTAATTTTGAGATCAGTCATCAATTTGTCATATTGTCCGGCAAACTGGTTTCCTATGAATGGGTTTTATCTGTTGCAGACCAGCTTGTGACTAGAAAGTAGCCTCCAAGGGGTAGATGTAACTCTCATTTTTTCATTTCAGACAATGTTTTTTAGAATAGGGGAAAAACAGTCAGACTGAATAGATTACCAGTCATTTTCCTGAAAAGTTGGCTTCTGGAGAACCAGCAGTCTTAGCTATCATTCTCTCAAATTCTCACCTATGTCTGTTGTTTTGAAGTATTATACATCCTGGATTCTCTTTAACTCTGTGTGCATTTCCAAAGCACAGGATCGCATACTGGAAATCCTGGAAGCATGTTTTTTTCAATGTCATTTAGCTTGCTGTAAATTTTTAACCTGAAAGATTTTCCCAGAGAATCCAAAGTATATGTAATTCCAGTGTCCGAGTTCTTTATTTCTCTTGAAATGCAAACTATAAAAAGTCAAAGTGGAATTTTACACCACACCCAGCTTTCAGTGTCTCCCTCCCTGAAAATGGACAGCAGCCCAGAGAAGAGAATGTTCACTACAAGACCCATTGTTTCCGAGATTCAGTAAACACTTAGCTGAAAATCCACTAGTGCTAAGCCAAGGCCAGGGAGGCCAGGATGAGTCGCATGAACAGCCTAATGACATAGATTAAGAGTAATAATAATAACAAGGACTGTAATAATAATGATTCAGATGTTCTAGGCAGTGATTCAGAACATCAAAAGTATTAACTAATATAACTCTCGTGATAATCCTATGAAGAAGTCACTATTGTTTCCGTTTTACAACTGAGAAATTTGAGGCCCAGAAGAGTGTTATGTCATACAACCAGTAAATGGTGGAGCCAGCATTGAAGCCAGGGTACCTGGCTCAAAACTCTAGCCCAGAGAAGGCATGCCTCACTGTCTGGCAGACTAGAGGAAAAAGCTTAACAGAACAACCTCTTTGATGTTATGTCTCAAAAGATGAACGGGTATTCTCCAGGTAGGAAAGGCAGGGAGTGGTACACTAGGCAGAGGGAATAGAATCTGAACAGGCTTAAAAGCTTTTAACACTAAGTATGCTGTGGCTCAGTGAAAATGAATAATTTTAGGAAGTTTAATATAGAAACTTATTTAACAGCATGTGTGGGATTTAAAGATACCACTAAGGGTGTGCACTGTCCCAGAGCTATTAACATCAGAAAGTTATTTCCACCCCAAGGCCTAAAGGGGCAAAGGAGTGAGGTGAGGGCATGACTCTCAAGGACCACAAAGAGTAACTGTATGTAAATAGTATCAGGACAGGAACCTTTGGTAGAGGGATGCAGCCAGTCTGTAGCAACCTAGCATAAAGGAAGCAGGGAATACATGCCCAAATTCATGTTCTTCTCACACTCTGAGCTTCTACTTATGCTGTGCATTGGCTGAAACCAGCTAAAAGCCCTAGGGCCAATGAATCCATAGACACTGTCCAAAATGGTCAACCTCCCTGGGTACAGAACAGGCTGGGAATATTGGACAGTGGATCTGGAGGGGCAAATGGATAATCTCTAGAACACAGAGCCAATACACGATGAAAGAGTTTGGCATGCTCTTGAATGGTTTTGTACAAACTTAACTTTTGAGTAGTTTCCAAAGATCAAGTTTGGATCGCCTGCTGACTGACAGTAGAATACCTATCTCTTTCCCCAGACAAAGAAGATCATAAAGCCATAGTTATATTTGATGGGAATTTTCCCAGATGTTTCTGAAACCTGACCCCATACAAATACAGTAGTAACTTAATACCAGCTCACATTGAGCAGGTTCAAAAGTAACTTTTTTTTCAATTGCCCCTAACTTAATTAATATTTTCATAATTAGCCAGGAGACTTCCTGAGTGAAGATGAGATATTTGGATACTTGCAGCTATTAGTGAATTATCTGGGCACAAAAACAGCCCTATGTTTCTTTCAAGCAGAAAAACAAAATAAGTTACTTTCATCTGCTTCTAATTCAAAAGTAGACAGAGTGAATTTGATTCAACATTATAAAAAAAAATCACCTTTTGGCTGAGATCATGCATAGAAAAATTCAATCCCAAAGGACGGAATTTTGGAACATAATATGCAAGCAAAAAAGTGGGCTGAGTAAAAAGGAAGGAAGAATAGTCTAGTTGAAATCTATAAATAATATGAGCTTACCTATTAATATTCACTTGTGCAAATAATCTAGGAAGAGAATTATAGTGCTACCACCAAAGAAGGTGGAATACCTACCCCTATGGAGAAACTGAGCAGGGTTTGGATAATTGAGCTATTTAGTAATAATTATTAACATTTGTATCCATCCAGACACTGTAATAAGTATACCTATTTAATCCTCTCTCTATAAGGTAAGTTTTATTATTAGGTTCATTTTACATACAAACAAACTAAGAGTTGTAGAGGCTAAATGACCTTTTCAAGGTTTTATGCCAGTAAATGACTTAGTTGAGCCATAAAGTCAGACCTTCTTAATTCTAGGTCAGCATTGTTGTGTGTTTTGTTTTGTTTTGTTTTTTTAAGAGTAAATGGCAAGATAACACTGCGATAGACACACTGGTTTCCAGTGATTTGAATTAATTGAGTAGAATGTCTGGTGAACTTGAAAAGAGCCAATGACCTGTCACCTCTGTGGGTACAGTGTCTTTCTTCACTATACTTCTGAACTCCTTATATTTCCTGAGTAGAACTCAAAACCTCTTTAGAACTTTAGAGCTGTTAAGATACCAAAGCAAGGACAAAGCACAGAGTGTTTTCTTTATATATAAAATATATCAGCAGCCATAATTAGTACAAAACTGACCTTGGCCTCTGTTGTGTTTGGAGAAAAGTGCCTCTGGAACTTTGTGCAGTAAGATCTATGTTTGTCTTGTGGGCTAACAGCATCATAGGTTGGTAATATTCCCTGGTATACCTGTTCTTAAAAAGTAGTGATCAGGGGCACTGGGTGGCTCCATCGGTTAAGCGTCCAACTTCGGCTCCGATCATGATCTCATGATCTCTGGGTTCGGGCCTCCAGTTGGGGATCTGTGCTGACAGTTCAGAGCCTAGAGCCTGCTTTGGATTCTGTGTCTCCCTCTCTCTCTGCCCCTCCCCTGCTCACACTCTGTCTCTTTCTCAAAAATAAACGAACAGTAAAAAAATTAAAAATAGTGATCAATCAGCCAATACTGCTAAAAATGTTAATTAAATTTAGTATATTTGTGATTGATCAATTAGCACAGGTAAAATATGTGCTAAACCTATTAGATTTTCAGACTAAACCATCTCTTGAGATTTGTGTATTTACATTTATTGATGTTGTCTAAAACTAGGAACTTCATATATCTGCTATTCTGGGATTAGGTAAATAAGTCAGTCATATAAAAAGCCCTCAGTGAGTTACCCACTTCATGAAGTAAATGTTTCCATGCTCACACAAACTGTATTTTTATAATATTTGGCCTTGATTAGCTTCCCGTTTAATTTCTATATTTGCATATTGAAAAACACTTATTAATACAGGAAGGATTTCTGTGCCATTAAAGTGGCATGTTAAGTTTGTCCCCTTTCCCCCTTTCTTTTCTTTAAGATATATATGGTTGCTATTGGTGATGTATGTAGAGGCATGTACTCTCTTGAAGTGCGTTTCAGTACACAATTATTTACCACATTCACGTTACGAGGGTCAGGAAGGGCAAATGGACAATCTACAAAAGATCTAACCTCGTCAGGAAATGCTGGCAAAGACAGAGGGAGCATCCTATTCTCAGCATCTCCATATTCCTCGCACCTTCCTAGAGATGTGCACTGAGGCACAGCCCCCTCTGCCCGTCTGGAGAGTGTGAGGCAATCTAGAATGTAAGGTCATCATTTGGCTATGACATTGGGCCTACTGGTCTGCCTTGGTGCTGCCTTATTGTATTACCTGAAATTCACCTTTGGGAATTTGTAAAATCAGAGGCATTATCTCCAGGTGAACCCTCACTAAAAAGCACTCTATATTACCTAGGAAAGAAAGATGGATAAGTGGTCTGTCAGCAAATATGAGCTGCTTTTTTTCAGGTTGAGGCATGGTGCTTCAGGCCTGGAAGCTTGGGAGTAGGGCAGAGTCCTTGCCTGGGAGGTTGAGTCTGCCTTGATGGAGACAAGGAGAAACCACTATGGAGGGAGCTGAGGCTGGCATAGGGCAAAGCCTCAGACCAAGGAACAAGAGTAATGTCTGTGGGCATGAGGGCTTTTCATCAGGTTAGAAAATTGAAAGAGAATTTAGGGTGTGACCAGACATGGGAAGATCCCCAATGAATAACTGAACATTTTTTCCTATTTGCCAGTTTACCTTTTGGTCATCCCTGTCTATAAGGGCAATGTGGGCTCTAGTAATTTATGACTAAAAGTGTGCTTCTTTATTCCATATTATATATTTGTACAAGGAGGTTGACATAAAGAGACAAGGACTCAAGTGCTATTTTATTTCTGTTGCTAACTCGGGGACTTGAGTTTGATCGCTGTCTCTGCCTGCACCTTTTAAAATTAAGGTTAACATCTGCCCTACCTCACTATTGCAGTGGAAAAATTTTTAAGTGACTTTGAGAATTACAAAATGTTAGATCAGCATAAGAATACGAATGGTAAAAAATTCTTTTTCAAAACCTCTTATTATTTACTTAGGATTATATAATCACCATTCATAGATTTCTATTTTTATACAGACATGCCTATTATCTGCATATATGTATCTGAATACAGACCTACATATGCATTTAGTTTCCTCTTTCTCCTCATTTAATAAATCACTGTTACCAACTGATAGAAAACAAAGGAGAAAAACATTTTATAAGAAGTTAAGTAAGTAACAAGATGTAGAAAAGTAAAACGATAATGTATGAAAATAAACTAGACAATGAAAGGATTTTTTTAAAATAAAGAACTGATTGGGAGAAGAAAAGTGTTAATATGTCCATACTACCCAAACCAATCTACAGATTCAATGTAATCCAAAATACTAACAGCTTTTTTCACAGAAATAGAAGAAACAGACCTAAAATTAGTATGGAACCACAAAAGACCCTGAATAGCCAAAACAGTTCTTGAAAAAGAAGAACAAAACTTAAGGTTTCACAATCCCAAATTTCAAGATACACTACAAAGATATAGTTTGGCACAAAATTAGACACGTAAATCAATAAAACAGAATAGAGAACCTAGAAATAAACCCAAGACTATATGTCAATTAATCATCGACAAAGGAAGCAAGAATATGCAAAGAGAAAAAGCCTCTTCAACAACAGGTTCTGGGAAAATTAGACAGCTACATGCAAAAAAATGAAACTGGACCACTTTGTTACACCACACATGAAAATAAACTCAAAAAATATTAAAGACCTAAATGTGAGACGTGAAACCATAAAAATCCTCAAACAGTGCACAGGCATAATTTCTCTAACTTCAGCCACAGCAACATTTTTGTTGATGTGTCTCCTATGGCAAAAGAAACAAAAGCAAAAATAGACTGTTGGGACTACATCAAAATAAAAAGCTTCTGCTTCTGCACAGCAAAGGAAACAATTAACAAACAAGAAGATAACCTACTGAAAGGGAGAAGATATTTGCCAGTGACATTCAGTAAAGAGTTAATATCCAAAATACATAAAAGAACTTATACAACTTAGCACTCTAATGGAAAAATGGGCAGAAGAGGTATACATACACTTCTCCAAAGAAGACATACAGATGGCCAACAGACACATGAAAAGATGCTCAACATCACTCATCATCAGAGAAATGCAAATATATTACATTAAACCAGTTAGAATGGCCAAAATAAAAAACACAAGAACAAGTGTTGGGGAGGATGTGGAGAAAACAAAATGCTTGTGCACTGTTGGTAGGAATCTAAACTGGTGCAGCCACTGTGGAAAAGAGTATGGAGGTTCCTAAAAAAGTTGAAAATAAAATTACCATGTGATCGAATTACCCACTACTGAGTATTTACCCAAAGAATACGAAGACACTAACCTGAAAAGATAGGCACTGCTGTGTTTATTGCAGCAATATATACAATAGCCAAGCTATGGAAGCAGCCCCAGTGTCTATCCACAGATGAAGAAGATGTGATATATGTTTATGTAATGGAACATAACTCGACCATAAAAAAAAAACAGCATGAAATTTTGCTATTTGCAACAACATGACTGGATCTAGAAGGTTTAAATGTTAAGTGAGATAAGTCAATCAGAGAAAGACAAATACCATGTGATTTCACTCATATGTGGAATTTAAGAAACAAAACAAATAAAGAAAAAAAACAAAAAACTAGACCCTTAACAATAGAGAATAAACTGATGGTTGCCAGAGGGGTGGTGCAGATAGGTGAAATAGGTGAAAGGGATTAAGAGCACACTTAGTGTGATGGGCTGGACACTGAGCAATGTATAGAACTGTTGAATCACTATATTGTACACCTGAAACTAATGTAACACTGTATGTTAATCATATAGGAATTAAAATGAAAAAAAAATTTAATTAAGAAAAAGAAGTTTAAGTAAATTACATTATGTTTACACTAAAAAAAATAAGGAACTGAAAACCTCAGACACTTATAAGGTATTTACTTTGGAGGTTTTAAAGCCAACAACTTAGGAAAGCCTTTTCTCACTTAACTTCCTATAATGAGTCTGTATAGGAAATAATTTGATCAACCTATGGAATAGCTTTTCTATAGATTCGAGGCCCTTTTGCTAAATCTGTAGAAAAACTGCCTCACCAACAAAATATGAGTAACCACTTCCATTTTTCCCACTATAATCTGTTCCTTACTGCAGAGTCAGTGTATTATCAAATGTGAAAAAAATGGTTCTCTTAGATGTAATTAGATGGGCAGTAATTTAACCCACCTCATATTATCCTCAACTTGATGGCTCTCATGGATCCTGTACCTGTGCATTGTGAGCATTTTAGAAAAGTTCCCTCAGAAATGAGAGACTTATGTAAAATAGGATGTGTGTAAGGAGTTTTTCTTTTGGAAAAAAAATAAGTCAATTAAAAGCATGAGTATGAATTTTTAAAAGACCTAATTGAGTTGAAATTAATTGAAATTAGAATTAGAAATAGAATAACCTATAAATTTGGTATCTGGAGTTGTGAAAATAATAATATGCTTCTAGAATGAAGCATTCAAATAAGAAAACAAGTACCTAGGGAATGATGAAGCTCATAGCATGAGGAAGGTAGGAAGTAAAGAAAAGTATTAACTCTGTGAGATACCCCTGGTGCAGAACTTAGGCTGAGTGTGTATTTATGTACACTTAACACATACATTAGCTTTCTGAAACAAAAGCCTTTTGTGGATCAGGACCTTCAAATAGCACTATGACCTGGGTAATGGGATTGTCCTTTAATTGGGTAAGCTTATTGGACTTAAATATAATATGTACTGATACAAGTTGCTAATGACACCATCTTTACGGTGAATTGGCTATACATACTGGTAGGTTAGCTATGCACACCTACATGGTTTGTGTGCATACTTAAAGGCTGGTTGAATTACTCATGTGTCAGCAGCTTTACTGTTGAATGCCTGGCAATTCTTGATAGGTGTCAGCACTTTAGCCAACTGGCCCTATACCTAGGGAGGATCTCCTGTCAATGGGACCCTACCCCATCTGTGTGCTAATACTATTTGGCTGACACCTGTTGATGAAAGCATTGTTCCTCCCCTGCTGGGACAGAAAAAAAAAAATCCAATCTCTTGGGACACATAAGATTCCAGAGGAACTCTACATCCTCCCCCACCATCTTCAAGTGTACTTTCCTGTGACAGAAAGTACAGAAAGACAAGTGACAGTAAATCACAATTTTCTTCCATGGTGGTGATCTGTCCCCATTCTTTCTACTAAATCTTAGATGTTGGAAAGTGACATTAAAGCTGATGTGTTGCCTGCACTTACATTGTCTGACTTTGTATACAGTCACAGTTATTCAAAGGAAAAAGAATCTGCTTGTAAATCTGTCTCTGGACTAGACAGTTAATGCATCCTTTGCTAAAGTATATTTATCAATTTGTTACACTCTAGAAACTGAACTGTTGCTTTAGGAAATTAAAGCTAGCATTTGCCATGCTCTCACTATTCCGTGTTATTGGGGATCCTATGGTAAGAATTTTCATGGTGTGTTGGAGCTGACTTTTGGCATAAGAAGATTTAGATTCCAGTATTTATTTGTCACTTGGCAAGTCATTTCACCTAACTTGGCCTGTGGACTCCTTAGAGGTATTATATCATGGATTCTCTTGGGATTTTGTGAGGTACTAGTGAATTTGCTTTGTTAGCTCTGAAGCTCTCACAAGCAGAAAAACAAGTCAATCTAAAATGTCCTCAGCGATTTTGGAGCCCATAAGTGAGTAATATCAATTAAGTTTTGCACATTTCACACATTACAAAATAAAAATGTTTGTAGCTTTGCTTCTCCTGTGTTATTTATCTTCACAGATTGTCTTGAACCATTCAGTTCTTTAAACTGTAATTTTAATAACCTTTTAAAACAAATAAACATTAAGTATTGTGCGCCATGGTAAAGCTAAGAATGTCTCTGATGGTTCTATTTCAACATGTTCCACTGGCAGCACATAATGAGTACTCAGTAAATATGTTCTGAGGAAATTCTGGAAAGACAGCAAGTAAAGCGTATGGCCCTGGCTCTCATCTCCTCCTATCTTAGTCTGCAGCATGAGGCATCAATGAGGAGAGGCAGACTGGTAGACCCTGGAGGGATCTTAGATTTCATTTATAAAGAAAGAGTGTGTCCAGTATTTGGTTATATTTTGGGAAAAAGTCAGGGTACTAGTTATAGAGAGGAGGTCTTATTTGTCCCTTGAGGACTGAGGAGAAGTCCAGAAATGTGTACCTGCCAGAATGGTCAGCTACCATGAGTTTCATCAGCAAATGTTGTGCCAGCCAATTTTCTGTCATCTTGGGATGGCTTGCCTGGTCCAGCTGACCCTGGAGGACATGGGTAGGAGTGGTTATGTGGATGCATGGAGTTATTTCCAGTTCCTGAGATTGGGAGAGGGCTGTTATATGTACCTGGGAGGTCCAGGAGTAGAAAGCCTTGGCAGAGAGTGGACTATTTGATAACTTGTTCTCTGATGACCCATGAGGATGGAGGCTGCACTGTTCAAAAGAACGTATAGTTTAACTGGACTGACCAAAGCTTATAGTGAGGCAAAGACAAGTTACAACTCAAGGGCACTAGCAATCTGAGAGGGGAAGACCTATCTGATTGTCTGATTGTCTGTAACGGGCAACCCCCGTTGAAGTAGAGATAAGAAAAATGTCAATTATGCTCTTTCACAAAACTCAGTAGAGCTCTCAAGTCAGTAAAGTTGGAGCACAAAAAAGGACTTCTATTTTGAATTTAGGAAACATGGTCCATGACTTAAAAAGTCCAATAGAAAGTTTGAAAAAGAAGAGAGACCTGTTGGAAACAGAAATGCGGAGTGGAAGATCAACAGAAGAAAGAGCTCATCCCACAAACAGGCAAAGGTACAAAACCAAGAGGGGAAAGCAGGAGGCTGAGAGGGCAGGTTCAGGACTAACATGCAGCCAGTGGGTGTTCCAGAGACAGGAAAGGGGATACTTACATAGATGATAGAAGCAAATGTCTCTGATCTCAGAAGAACTTGAATGAGGAGATTAACTGAGCAGACTTAGTCTCAGGCAGAATTAAATAAAAGACACACATCCAGGATATTATTTAATCTAAGGATAAAGAAAATGTATCATAAGCTTCCACCCAGAAAGAACAATTCACTTACAAAGAAGAGGGGATCATCAGATTAGCCTGAGAGTTCTCATTTACAATTCTGGAAATCCAAAAATCATGAAATAACAGTGACCACTTAGAACAAAAGGAGAGGAATGGAAAGAAGGTGCCATTTATCTAGGGAAAAGTTCACAAACATAGTTTAAATAATCAATGATTAATTCATGATTGCAAGGCAAAAATGAAGAAAAGTAAAAATTTTGTTAAGCATCAAATCATGCAATACATAAGTTAGTATAAAGGGTTTAGAAGTGTCAGAAAAGTATATTTGTTAAATAATGATTTTTTGAAGCAAAAGAGACATTCTGTTGTGGGCAAAAATAAAGCCAATAACCTGGAACTGAAGTTTATCTTAACAAAATCTAAGAGTCAGGAGTAAGAATGGAGCATAGGAAAGTGACTCTGGAAATAATATTTGATCTCGTTGAGCTGAAGTGCAATGAGGAAGAGTTGGAAGACTACTTCTCAAACTCAAATATAATAATAGGAGAAAAAAAGACACATTAAAAAGTATAGTAGAATTTCCAAATTATTAATAGAGGGAAAGGATATGAAAAGAAACTAAAACCAAAAAAAAGTATTAAGAAAGGGAAGAGAGGAAATGACCACAAACCACAATACACATTAAACAACATGGAAGGAGTAAAATCACTCAGTTATTCCATTAAATTCGAGTACAGGATGCATGAAGGGTGATCAAATAATACTGATAATGATCTCCTACAGTGAAGACCAAGACATAAATATTTTGTTGACTGAGTGAATTTATATGTGTGATTTTCTAGACTTACTGCCTCAGATTAATATGTCCACTATGCCATCCAACCCCTTTTGTGAGGGTAGCAAAATATTTCTGTGCATGTCATCTCAATAGCAAGGGATCCTGTGTCAGCCCTTTGTGGTGGACCTTGCTCTCCACCTGAACTACTCCACAGGTGGCACTTGTGCCACAGGGCATAGAAATCTCCCATGAATTGTGGGCAAAGGTAGGCCTCAATTCCAATTCTGTCTCTGCCCTTCACCTGTTGTGTAGTTCTAGAAGAGTGACTTCATCTCAGTGAGGTACCCTTCCCCACCTGGTGGTACAAATATTGATCTTACATTTTTTTTTAAAAATGTTTATTTATTTATTTTTGAGAGAGAGAGAGAGAGAGAGAGAGAGAGCGAGCACAAGCCTGGGAGGGACAAAGAGAAAGGGAGACACAGAATCCTAAGCAGGCTCCAGGCTCTGAGCTGTCAGCATAGAGCCTGACATGGGGTTCTAACCCACAAGGCATGAGATCATGACCGGGGCTGAAGTCAGATGTTTAAGTGACTGAGCCACCCAGGTGGCCCTCAAATATTGATCTTGAGCAGTCATTATGAGGATTACATTTATTGGTTTATGTAGAATTCTTTGGAAATTTCTGGCAGCACATAGCAGGCCTTCAGTGAATATCAACTGTTTTTTTCTCTGTTTCTGTCCTCTAGACTCACCTAATACATCTTTCTAAATAAAATTCACAGATTGGGGTGTGCCATGCCATTCAGGCTTGACATAGCCAGGAAAACATATGGAAAGACAGAGGATCCTAGAGACTCCAGAAATCTTCCCACACCTTAGGTTGTGGTTTTGGTGATGCAAGGGACAGCAGACAGTGCACCTGTTTAAACAGTGAAAGTCATGCCAAATTGAATGTATCCAAAGGCAAAATTTCTAATTCGGTAGTATCTGTTTAGACTTCTTTTCATGTTTGCTTGAATATTCTCTGTTTGGTAGCCACCTATACTCTATTTTTAAGTATAGCTTTGACAATAATTTATATCTCATAGTTTTGATATTCCCTAGATGGCATAACTTAAGATGATTGAATAATTCAAGTTTATTCCTCTCCTCTCTCTCCTTTGCTGTGTCTTTTAAAATTGTCATTTTGAATAAATCTTTAAAAAGCTGTTTTGAAATTCAGTTTAGTTCATTTCAGCAAAGACTTGGAAATGTTTATTTTGCAGTGGACCCTATCAGGATGAGGATTTCAAAGGCAAATGAAACCTTACAAAATCAGTACATAATAACATAAGCAAGTAAATAAACAAATCAATTAGAGGAGGTGCTAACATGCATAGACAGAAACCCAGGGTGTTAGAAGAACAGGAATGAGAAGCCTTTAACTCAGACTCGGAGGATTAGAGAGGGGGATCCGTGAGTCTAGTCTTAAAAGAGGGTTAGATTTATGAAGGTACAGTAAGTGCAGTAAAATGGAAAGATCGTAGGGATGAAGAAAGAGAGCTAAGGCAAGGTAGGCATCGACAGCAAAGAAATAGTGGAAGCAAAAGGCCAGGGGCCAGTGAGAGCTCTGTCGAGTGAGTACCTGTGAATGCTGATAAAAATAAATAAATAGCCCGTACTAGAACCTCATGGCAATGACTGCCCCAAAGGCCTGGGCTCTGCGATTCCTTGATTCCTTCTTAGCCAGAAGAGTCTGTGATTCTGATTCCACTGACGAAGTTCCTGGGGATTTTGTTTTTGGGAGACACGTTCTCTTGAGTAGAGACTGTTAGAATCTCTGGGATGGGTAGAAGCATGTGCAGTTTTGAAAGCATCATGTTGTTATTCTCTCCATTAAGAATCACTACAATAAACTGAGATTCAAGGATTCATCTCCCTCTCTTTTCAAAACCAGTTACTGAATGATCTAAATCCTCCAGGCAAACAGAGGTTACCTCTTAGTAGGAGTCAATGGGCACCCCCTCCAATCTCCTGGATTTAGTCTCTTGGTCACCTTCCAGTTCTTAAAATCTCCACTCTGCTGGCACCATGTAAAAACTCTTGTTTTTATTGGCCACATATTCTTTGGTCCAAATCCCTCCACTCCTGTGTCATGCAAAAACTCATTCATGGACATAAATACAGATTTTTTAAGTCTTTAAAAAATCAACTGCCAGGACCAGAAGGAACAAAGTAGTCATGTAATCACAATACTCCTTGGTTTTTGAGAGGTTTTTCCTCGTTACTTTGAGATGTTAATATTAGTTTATTTAAGAGTAAAGTTATAGGGTCACTTGGGTGTCTCAGTCAGTTAAGGTCTGACTCTTGATTTTGGCTCAGTCATGATCTCACAGTTTTCCATGGGTTCTGCACACTGGCCTCAGGAAGTTTGCCTGGGATTCTGTCTTTCCCTCTCTCTCTCTCTGCCCTGCTTGTACTCAACACACACACACACACACACACACACACACACACGCACGTGCACGGTCTCTCTCTCTCTCTCTCTCAAAAATGAATAAACTTAAAAAAAGTTTTTAAGTAAAGTTTAGTTTTTTTAATGTTCATTCATTTTTGAGAGAGAGAAAGAGAAAGAGCATGAGCGGGGGAGGGACAGAGAGAGAGTGGAAGACACAGAATCTGAAGCAGGCTTCAGGCTCCAAGCTGTCAGCCCAGAACCCAGGTGTGGGTCTCGAACCCACAAACTGTGAGATCATGACCTGAGCCAAAGCTGGACACTCAACCGAATGAGCGACCCAGGTGCCCCAAAAGAGTGAAGTTTTTACAGTTGCAGGGAGGGAAGAAAATAAAAGTGGATTTCATGATACTGGTAATTTTTATTGGAAGTATATGTGCTTTTATGCAAGGATAATGTAATTTTTGTGTACAGAAAGTATTCATTAATGTGTATGCGTAACACATACATACACATGCATGCATACCCTAGAGTAAAAAAAAATGAATAAACTCTTACACTATAAGATGACACTCAAGGTACAGAAGCATCAAGTGGGCTTTACAAATCATGCACATTTTATTTTTAAAAAGAAAAAAATTGGTCTTTTTCAAGTTAAAAATTACAATCTAAATTTGTATCTAAATTTAATGTCTGTATCTAAATTTAATTACATAGGTCTCATAGTAGGATTCTATTTGTGGTAGGAAACCACAGTTTCTGTCTCTCTTATATAGTTCAGCAATTGTTCACACACCCTGAGCATTAGAACTGTTATCAAATACATTTTTGCATGAGACCAGAGTCAATTTCATCATAGCTGGGGAAAAGAATTTAGTTGTTTTGGTACAGTCTGTCCCCGTTATTTCTTTCATCTCTTGAATCTGAGTCTAGTGAAGTCTGCAAGGCCAATCCATTAGTGTTCTCTCCTATGAAGTCTGGGGAACAGGGCCGTGGTAAATTCTTTTATTTTTCATTGAGTTGTGTTGTGATTTGATAAAGTGGGAGATTTGTTCCTGGCTACAGAAAGGAAAAGGTAGGAGCACAGAAATTCTAATTCCGACGGCCCATTTTTTTTTCTTTTATATGCCCCCATTTCTCCTGATATTTTATCTTCCAGCATTCATATCCCCTTCCTGCTGAAAACCCCGTGTCTACTTTTGAACAATGATCAACCAGTAAAATCTTCAACTTGGCAGCCGATCAAGCTGTCCCTAAATGAGTACGGCAGCTCGCCACACCCCCAAGAGGTGCAGGTGGCTGTTACAGGGACACTTTTCACAGGCTTTACGGGAGATTATAACTTTATAGATTGGCATTAAGCCTGTAAAGCAATGATGATTCCCAAAAGTTGGAAGAGGAGAACGGGGAGGTACATTGAATAAGCCTGGATTGTTGCCACTTTGAATTAAGCCTTCTTAAATTCAGAGCCCAGAAGCTCCCTTGTCATTTTGAGATTCATATCGGTGGAGATGATGCTGACTGTGATTATATTGATGAGTGATAAAACAAGATTTCAGGGTAGAAACATTCCTTATTGAAAGAAGGGATGTTGCGGGCACTAGGGACATTTTCAAAGTCCTCCTAGCTTATCAAATAAATAAATGAATAAATAAGTAAATGAATAAGAAAAAATTTGGGTTGAAGGGCAATTCAGTCAAGTTACCCTAACGTAGCCTGTATTTTTGTCTATTCAAATGTGTTTGCCCCGGAGCCAAACAGCCAGCTGTGTTCTGTTGGGTGATGTATGAAGCAGAAAGAACACTGTCTAATTTTTATATCCAGTTGAGCCTGAAGTACCTTGAGATGGGAAGGGAGGTGGCACATCTCACTCCCACTCAGGAATTTTTATTCATACAAGAATCACTCATCAGCTCCCCTCCCTAATTCCATTAACCCCTCAACCACTGGGTGGTAAGCAGGAGGGGCTTGCCATCTAATTAAAATTAATTGGTTACATGCCATTTAAGGAGGAACTCTTTGAGTTTTCTTTTGTTTTGTTTTTTGTTTTTTGGAGGGGCTGGCTGTGTTTTCTTTATTTTATATTTCCTTTTCAGGCAGTAGTAAATACCCTCTAGCTGTCTTCCCATATATTTCTTTCACTTTTATTCTCTTTTGGGGTTAAGTGCTTATGCAAATACAGGATGTCACAGACTACTTATTTAGTGATCTCCTTAGGTAGAAAGTCTCATTGGAAGGTCTCTTTACCTGGGCAGTTTAGCTCAGTCAATACCTCTTAGTTTTTATGTGGTTTCTGCAAAGTTATTGTTTAGATGTTTACTTTCCCAATCACCACACAAAAACATCTATCTAGAACCATTTAGCAATGATTTCAGGAATGAAATCAAGAGCACAAGGAAATGAACAAAGGGCTTTTTGCCTTTGACAGACCTAACAGAAAATTGGAGACTGAATTATCAGACCATTCTCTAGATAATTATTAATTATTTTAATGGTATAGTTACTTGTGCAGTTCATTGAAATTAGGTCTGCAAGTTTTCTCTGTAGCATTTGTAGAGTTAAAAGGAAGACTGAGGCCATATCTAAATAGTGAAATAAATTAAAATTCCAGTGTAGTTGTTACAGTGTACTTAGGCTGCTAAACCAATAAATAGGATTGCAGTATGTTTGATCCAATTGTGATGCAAGGTATTAAAGATTGCATAAAATACTTAATAGGTACTAAAAAAGTCTGTAAATTTCATAGCCATCTGTAGATAAGAACTTGTGGAAATTCAGATGTTGAAAGAAGAGTGACATATGGGTTTTAAAACAACACTGCTGCTTTCCAGTTCATCAGCCACCAGGATCACAGTGTGCCCGAGCCACGCCTTCTGCTGTGTCAGGGGCTGATGGCAAGGAGAAAGAGTGCGCCACAGCTCAGCTTTATTAGGGATGCTGCACACCACTTTCTGCTTCTGAGTAGTAGAAATGACAAATTCCTCAAGCAGAGCTGTAGTTTCAAATAGACTTTGTTTACTGCACTAGGAAACTCTATTGGCGAAGGCCATGGATTTTGGAGCCAGACTGATCGGTTCAAATCCCATTTCCATCCCTGTGTGGCCTTGGGCCAATAGTTTAACCTCTCTGTGCCCCACCACCATCATCTATAAAATCATGATAGAAGTGACAGCCATCTTATACAGTTATCATATGGATTAAATGAGTTTATATTTGTAAGGAAAGTTACACATAGTAATGCTATTTTTTTTTTACTTTTTATTTTTTATACTATTTTAATGCCCTTTTAAGAGCTGGGTACGTATTGTTTTTATTGTTGCTGTTGCTTATTTTGTTTATTTATTTATTTATTATTTATTTATTTAAATGTTATTTTTGAGAGACAGAGAGACAGCATGTGAGCGGAGGAGGGGCAGAGAGAGAGAGACAGAATCCAAAGCAGGCTTCAACCTCTGAGCTGTCAGCACAAAGCCTGACTTGGGCCTTGAACCCACAAACTGAGATCATGACCTGAGCCAAAGTCAGACGCTTAACCAACCGAGCCACCCAGGNCCAATCTAATCCTAAGTAATCTCCCATATCTCCAAACTGGAAAGGGAATAAATATTTGCTGAGTACTCACAAAATGCTTAAATTTTATATATGTTATAGCTACCTCTTTCATAACAAACCTACGAGGCATATATATTTAGTTCCATTTGACAGATTAAAAAACTGAGGAAAACCTAATTTTATCTCTCCTCCTAGTTTTAGTTTGAGCATATATATAAAATAAGGACAATGATACTTCCTTCTCAGAATATCCAACAAATTGACTCATAAACCAGAAAATCCTATGACTTTAAAGTTCTGAAGAGTAAATATCACTGTTTTATATGAGAAGTTAGTCTAGCTTTGTGGAAGATCTCTGATTCAAATAAACTACAACAGTTAGTACATATAGAAGGTGCATGTAATATATAGTATATGCCCTTTCCAGTCCGCAGTGAGTCAGCAGGTTGGATTCTGGTTGGTTGCTAAAGGCTGCCATGGTGTTCATCCTTGGCAGATCCCTCTCCACAAAGACAGCACTGCCCAACGGCTTTTCTGCAGTGATTCCAAAGGAACCAAAGGAATTCTACCCTTAGGCAAAGAAAGCTGGTATGGGATAGAGTGGTGTGGGAATCATAGTTCTGTTTCCCAAATATTTCCCGTCCTCCTCTCTAGCATGGGGTAGGATTAGTACCTGCACTCTTGAGGTTAGGTGTGGCCATGAGGCTTGCTTTGGACTTGAAAAGTGATACCTGTCACCACAGTGAAGGTCATGTGAATGAGCCAGAAAGAAATCTTGTTGTTTCAGGTCACTCATTTTTTGGTTTCTGTTAGGACATTTTAACCTAACCTATCCTCACTGATACAAGTGGGAAATGAGTTCTTCAATTAGGTGTCCTTGGAAGTTTTATAATATGATAGTAGTTACTTCTGAGATCTGCCAATTCAGTGTATAGAAGTGGTTAGAGACAGGAAAATGGAAAAGAGAGAGGATAGGAAATAAAATGTTCCATGACACCCAGTCAAGTTTGTAGTGGCCACTTCTGGCTTGAAATGAGGTGCCTATTTCTTTGATAAGCATTTGCCTTTGATACACAGCTGGGTGCTTTTCCACAGAAGCCATCTACTCTCTTGACCCCCACCCCCACCCCCACACACACCTTTCTGCTCATAGCACAGTAATTCATTTGGAAGAATGCAGGGTATATGGTGGATAGTGAGGACACAACAATGGAAAACATGGCTTATTTCAGTCTGGCCACAGCAAAAAAGAGGCAATTGCTTAAATCATTGTTGCCAAAAGATTGATCTCAAGTAGTTGGAGAATACTTAAGAGTGTCAAAGAAACCAGTGTTGTTTAAGAGAGACCATTAAATGTCTGTTACCTCTCATTTTCTCCATTGGGTTAGACTTAGCTAAACCTTTAAATATATAACTGAACTGAAAACAAGAAAAGAGAAAAAGAGGGAGGGGAGAAGGGGAAGGTAGAGGAGGGGAAGGGAAGGGAAGGGAGGGAGGGAAGAGAAGGGAAAGAAAAGGAAAAGGAAAAGAAAGGAAGAAAGAGAAAGAGAAATCCCCCTGGTGTCACAAATGGGAAGGGAAATTAAAGCCAGAACACAAACCTCATGAACTGATGTCATCAATGTTAAGAGGGATATCAGATTGGATATAGATTTTAAAGGCTAAGGAATTGGACTTAAACACCCAAATAACGCTAAGAGATGTGGCCTGAGGCCTGTGTGAGGTAAAGACCTTGAATTTACATAAAGTCAGAACCCTTAAGTGACAGAACTAGAAAGANTGGGTGGACAAAAAGTCTTCTAAGAAAAATTTAAAAACTAGGCTTGTCTACACAAGCTGTGGGTGTGACTATAATTTCCACTACATGCATTTTCACTATAGGACTTTCCTCAGGGGTATAAATTAATGTAAAATGGATCCCGGACCAGAGAAATTCCTAGAGTGCCAGCAAGAAACAAATGCCAAGTTCCTCATAACAAGATTGCCACAATTTCCAGCTCCCCAGGAGGGATAAATTGTGGTAAGGTGAGCTCACAATAAAATTTATAAACCACATGAAGGAATGATGGATCCTAATGTATCAAGATAGTGGAAAAATACAAAGAGACTTTAAATAAGAATGTTTTAAATAATTAAAATAGCATGGAAACCATATGGAAAAGAACCCATTATGAACTAGAAGAGACATATTTGAAAAAGATCTAAATGGAATTTATAGAAACAAAAAATACAGTCACTGAAAGCATATAAAACTTAATTTGATGTGGATTAAATATCTGGATTAAACTTAGATAAAGCATTAATGAACAGAAAGACACACTTTGGTAATAATTTAAAATGCAGCATGGAGAGAAGAAAAATGGAATGATGCTGAGGCATAAAATGAGAAGAATCAGAAACAGGAAATAAAGGTAGTGGTGATAAGGTCATATTTAATTGAATCAGTTAGGACTGAAAATTTACTAAAGCAGATGACAAAGTGAACCTTAAGAAACACAATGAGTACCAAGGAGGATAAATAAAAATACATCCATACAAAGACTTATCTTGGAATAATGGCAAAATGCCAATTATGAAATAAAGAAGGACCTAGGAAGGAATATTTCTATGTATAAAGGATTTCTCATCAACCAAATGAAGGCAAGAAGATCAAAGGAATGTCTTCACAGAGCAGAGTGAAAAAAATGCATCTTAACCAATCCATTTATGTTTTTAATGTTTGTGGATTTAGTTTGAGAGAGAGAGAGAGGGCACCCTGGTGGGGGAGGAGCAGAGAGAGACACAGAGAGAATCCCAAGCAGGCTCCCCACTGTCAGTACAGAACTGGACAAGGGGCTCGATCTCATGAACTGGGAGATCATGACCTGAACCAAAACCAAGAGTCCAACGGTTAACTGACTGAGCCACCCAGGCACCCCTTTGAAATCCATTTAGACAAAGACTGGGTGGTGCCCACTCAGACTGTTGCTGAGTGAGATATTCTAAAGTAGGTAAGAAGTAAATTAAACCCAGAAGGAGGGAGATCAAAAAGCAGTGATGAGCCAGGAGCTGATAAGCAATGAACCAGATGTCGTCTTGCCTGAGATGTGAAGCTGCTGGACAGAAAGGGCTCTGGGCATAGAGACAACCTTAGGTTAGCCTCCGTCTCTCAGAGGAGAGGGTTTGTACACCAAAGGCACAGGGAGCTCAGTTATCCCCTAAGGGTTATCCTTCTTGAATTTCAGGAAGACTTTTAATTTTGAAATGTCAATTTTTAAGTCTTGATGTGCAATAAATGCTCATTTGGTGGATGTCTCAGTGTGCAGGCTTCTGACCTCTTTACTTCCCTTTGAGTTGTCCCTCTATGAGGAAGGGACCCTCTGTCACATTCTCTGCTCTGGGTCCTTGATCAGTAACACTCCGGATGACAAAGCAGTCTTTACAATACTGTACATCCCATTTTGTCTCTTGACCATGCCATGCCAATCTTAGTTGCCAGTAACCTCTGGAACTTTGGTTCTTGGTATTTTGCCTGTTTGGTTTGGATCATGTATTTGCCCATACCCAGTCCCTGATTTGGCTCACTCCCACTTGGCTTCACTTTTTTTCATGCTTAACTGCCCCACACTTTCTTCAGCCCTCTTCCCCTCAAATCCACAGGTCAGTCTTGCTTCCTTCCTATTTGTTGCATGTTACTACCGAGGGGCACTAATATCCTGAATGGCTCAGTTATTACACTTGACACTCTGTATATTCATCTCTCTGCCACACCATCGCCCCTTGTTCTTATTGGTTCAGGGCACTAGTTTTCATATTTAGGACACATCAGAATCCCACAGATGGATTGTTAAAATGGATTGTGAGGACATCCTGGAGTTCCAGATTTTCGTAAATCTAGGGTAGGGTCCAAGAATTTTCATTGTAACAAGTTCTCAGGTAATGCTGATGCTGCTGGTCTGAGGGCCACAGTGTGACAGCCCCTGGGAATCCCTACTCTGCTGTCTTCCCAGAACCCCTCTTTTTATGCTTCTCCCAAGTTTTGTTCATACTATTATTATGTTATGTTATGTTATGTTATATATTTAAAACATAATTTGTGGGAGTTATTTGCCAATACCTTCATCCAGGGAAGAGTCCTTTAGGTGTTTCCAGGTATTTTACAAGTATGAGTCATCTCTTGTAACTTTTATTCAAACAATTTGCAACCTAATGTTTAGCTGCTGGGGTTATAGGCATGGCAAGAGGTAGAAATTTGGTCAAGGATTATGCCTAAAGGTCTCACAGATGATAAGTCACATAATTGCAATGAAACCCTGGTGAGAATAAACTCAATGCCCATGATCTTGGTGACAATGCTCTCTCCACTTTCTTTTTATTTCATAAAGCTATATTGGGAAGAGCCACAGTATGACTAGTTACTGGGCACATGTACTGACTACATGGGATGTTTCTGGGAAGATGAGGTCTTGTCAGGGGTAGAGGTCAAGGGTGAGGCATTGAAATGACACTTGGATCACTGTCTCCCATTTCATCCAGAAGAGTGCATAGCTAGTGACCCCAAATATATGATGAGACCAATCACACCAATCACATTATCCAAATTCTCCATGAAGAAAAATGTATGGGCTTCTCATAAGATGATGTCTTCCTACAATACTGAATAATTTGGATAGTTATTGTATGCCAGGAAGTGAGTGGTTTCTACAACTGATAATGAAATGTAAGTGCATTTTAATCACCCTGGGTCATTGTCTTTGGGGGAACATATCCCCCTTGGTGTCAATTTCAAAGGGATCTACTGCTGCATCTTTCTTGGCCTGGTTTTGTTAATAGTAAACACTATGCGATCCAACTCTAGTCACCAATGTGCATAACTGCTAAATGATTTCTGACAGAATCAGGGACTAATTCTTGACTTGGAGCAAAATAACTTCCATTTGCCTAGGAAAAACAGTTGTGTCCTTCCCTTCCCTCTGTTGCTCTCTGTATGTGCCTCCATCCCTCCCTCTCTCTCTTCCTCCCTCCCTCCCTTCCTTCTTTCTTTCCTTCCTTCCCTCCCTCCATCCTTCCTCTCCTCCTTCCTCTCTTTCTTTCCTGGTATTATTAGCTTTCACCTTCACCTGATTTTTTTTAATTAGAGAACCTCTTTGAAGACTTTTTTTTTTTTTTTTTTTTATTAATTCAGCCTCCCTTAACCTCTTGTCAAAGGCAGGAGGAAGGTTACTTAATCAAATACTGTTGATAAAAACCATGTTTCAGAGGTTGAGTTCTCTCCCACTTGTTAGAAAGAGAATTAGATAAGGCTAGTCTTCGTATCAATAGGTAACAGTTTAAGAAACAGTCTTGCCTTTCAGAGTGCTCACACTTGGCATTTCTTTAAAGCAGTGGCTCTAAACCCTAGTTGCTTAATAGAATCACATGAGGTGCTTTAAAAAAAATTAATGCCCACTACTTGCCTTCCCTTCCAAGATTCAGATTAAATCAGTCTGGACTGGGACTTGAGTATCAGTATTTTAAAAAAACAAATCAAAACAGATTTTTAAAAAAAACGGGGTGCCTGGGTGGCTCAGTCGGTTAAGCATCTGATTTCGGCTCAGGTCATGATCTCACAGCTCGTGAGTTTAAGCCCCGCATTGGGCTCTGTGCTGACAGCCATCTCAGAGCCTGGAGCCTATTTCAGACTCTGTATCTCCCTCTCCCTCTGACCCTCCCCTGCTCATGCTGTCTCTGTCTCTGTCTCTGTCTCTGTCTCTCTCTCAGAAATAAACATTAAAAATATTTTTTTTAAAAAACCCAAAAACTATTCTTGATGATTACAACTGCTTCAAGGTATTCGTCCCTAAATGTTCTTTTCTTCTTATCCAACATGCCTGTTGTGTGATAAATGACACACTGACCTGAGGACTAATGAATTTCATAGAAGCCAGGAAAGAGTATGGACCAGAATTGCTTAACTCAATGGTTCTCACATGTGGTCCCTGGACCAATAGTATCAGCATTGTCTGGGAACTTGTTAGAAATATAAATGCTTGGGCCTGACCCCAGCGCAATCCATATCTTAACAAGCCCTGCAGGGCATTCTGATACCCAGTGAAGTTTGAGAACCATTCTGTTGGAGGTTTATTACTCCTCATGTGTTCCAATCTCAGCATCAGGTCAGAGCCTGTTTAGAAATGCAGCAAGTCAGGCCCTCCTTTAGACTAATTAAAGTTTGAGAAGCACTGTGTTAGAGGAAGTTTTTATATTTTTTAAAATTCCACTGATCCCTCTTGAAGACGTATTTGTGAAGGCAACGCTGGTTGTTAGGACTGATAAGTTCAAAAATCTGGCTTAACAGTGCAAATTTATTTCTTGTCCAACTTAATCAGCAGCGAGCAGAGAGCTGTGGTCTACACAGCCAGTGTGGAGATGGCAGAGACTGTTGTTTTCAACCTGGGTTTCCAAAATCACTCTGAATGCGTGTTACCATCCATTGGAAAAGAGGGGAGGAGGGAGTGGGATCTCTTTGGGGTTTTCTTGGTTCCAGCCTGGAAGTGATGTGTATCATTTCCCCCCACATTCCATTGGTCAGCAACCAGCTACATAGTTCTGCCCAGATATAAGGCAGGGCTTCAAAATATAATGCCAGGTCAGGCAGCTCCTACCCAGCAACACCAGGGTCCCATGCCAAGAGAAACATGGATCTGTAGCAATTAGTTACCAGTCTTTGCCACATTGTGGGTCCTGAAACTGACCACATAGGAAAAAAGTCATGGGGCTGATCCCACTTACCCAAAATCATTCTCGAAGGGAAAACCCTGTCCCTTACAATTACTCATGCTTTGGTATGGATTACAGATACTCTCCCATGGTTTTCAAGTTTAAGTCTTCTTAGATATTGGATTCAGAAACTAGTTATCATAGAGATTTAGATACAATGAAAATATAGGTAGAGTGTATAGGATAGAGGAGATTGCAAAGAAAAGGTGAGACATGGTTGACCAATTACTGTTCACTGAAATTAGTGTTTACAAAGCATGTTCACATTTATTATATTTTAGTGTTTTTGTCTATAACTTTATAAGAAGAAATGAGTTCTGGAGAGGTTAAGACACTTTTCTGGTGTTACAAAGCTGGTATGTCCAAGGCATTCATGTTCAAAGTATATTTGTATTGTGAAATATGACATAGTCATGACAGCCAGACTCCATCCTCCCTGACTCTTGGTTGGTATTTGCATCCTTGTGTAAATCCCATTGCTTCAGTGTGAGCAGAACTTGTCACTTACTTCTAACCAATAGAAAAGAGCAAAAGTGATGGGGTTATAATACGTTACATAGACCATCTTGCTGCCAGATTTGCTAGAGAGTGTCTCTCTCTCCATTGCTGACTTTGAAGAAGCAAGCTGTCATATCTCCCACAGGCGAGGGAATGGAATCTGTCAGGGAACTCTGGGAGCACGGATGGGTTCTTCTCCAACTGAGCCTCCGATGAGAACCCAGACTTGGCTGCCTTATATGATGAAGCAGAGGGCACAGCTTATTTGTGCCAGGACTCCTGAACCACAAAAACTGTGAAGTAATAAATGTGTGGTTTTCTAAGCTACTAGCTTTGTGATGTTCCACTTTTGACTGCTTTGGGTGTATTTTTATGTACTTACGGCTCATGTGGCTTTTGTATGGCTCTACTAACTGACCTGACAATTCCTTCCTCACTGATCCTGGGTATATACAATTGCATCTTTTCATCCATTTATTTGTAAAACATACAAAATGATAGCCAGTAGTAGATCGCTCAATAGATTTCTCCAGTTGGTATACCTCTAATAACCCAGGCATCTGGCCTTCCTTCAATAGGGGCAAAGGATGATTTGATATCCTTTGTTACAACTTCTTGGCTCAGATTTCCAGCAAATACAGTGAAATTACTGGTTGTCCTCTTCTGATAGTGCATTCTGACTCTTAGATGCTATTGTCCAGTTCATTTTGACTTCTTTAACCAGAATATTCTCGCACTTATAGCAGCTAATATAACAGCTGCATCTTTGTATTTATGAAATTCCATAAAATATTATGAGTCATTCCCTGTATGCTCTGTATGCTTTGACAGGATGCTTTTGACTGAAAAATTCAAGTATAAGGGCTTTGCTCCCATCATCAGAGACTTTCTCTATGTAAGAATCTCATCACTGCCTATGCATCTTGGGGCTATGAAGAAACTATGAAGTAGGGCAGGACCATAGAGGATAAGGGGAGGGAAAGGAAGGAAGGAGAGTTTGGGGCTCCAGCTAGGATCAGAGGAAAGGGACACAACCTCAGCTTTGCACTCTTTCCCTCCAGTTTATTCTGGATATTTTGCTACAACTTTGGAAGAAGACCAAGGGAAGGATGAGTGAAATTAACTATGCTCTTTTAAGATAGAAGGCAGAGTCTTCTATTTTCTGTCATCAATCAGCTCTAAGCTGATGCCAGTACTGAGGCTGTACATATTTGTTTAGAAGTCTATAAACATTTATATACGTATATTTAACAGTCTATTTCCTTTGTTAAAATTTCCATTATAGGATTCCCTTAAAGAGTATCTACATCAGGGTGCCTGGGTGGTTCAGTCGGTTAAGAGTCTGACTTGATTTCAGGTCAGGTCATGATCTCATGATTCATGAGATCAAGCCCTGTGTTGGCTCTACTCTGACGACATGGAGCCTGCTTGGGATTCTCTCTCTCTCTCTCTCTCTCTCTCTCTCTCCCTAAGAGAGAAAATAAATAAAAATGAAAAAGAGTGTCTATATCAGCATAGTTATGATTTTTTGCATATAAAAATCAAAAAGTAAATTTCCCTGTTTTAGTTACTATAAATTTAATTAATGGGGTGCTATCTGGGCTGAGTATTGCATTAAGATTAAGACCTAGGGTCTTGTCCTGGATTGTTTGTTCATTCATTATTTCATTAGTCCAACTGCTATGCATTGAGTGCTTCCTATCTGCCACCTGCTACAAATGTGGCATAGACCAGGGGTTTGCAAACTATAGTTCACAGGCCAAATCCAGTATACTACCTGCTTTTGTATATAAAGTTATTGGAACACAGTCATGTCTATTTGTTTACATATTGTCTGTGGCCATCTTTTTCACTAGAGACCACATGGGCCACAAGGCCAAAAATATTCACTAAGTGACCGTACAGAAAATGTTTGTGACCTCTGGCTTAGAGAATCAAAGATATTATTCCTGGCTTAGTTTCCTGATCGGAATAATGAGGACATAAATGTCTACCCTGTCCAACTTCTGACATTCTTCTGTGTGTAGAAAAGTGGTATTTAAAATATGAAATAACAGTAGCTCTCATTTATTGATAGCTCATCATGAATCAGGTGGTTAGCTAAGCTCATCTCATTGAATCCTCACAAAGTAGCCCCTATCATGGGTTCTGGGACAAATGAGGAAATTGGGACATCAAGAGCTTAGTTGGCATGACTAGAGTGTCACTGTCTGTAAGTGCAAAGCCTGGCTCCACAGCTCAGGAAGATTCGTTCTCAGTTCCCTTAATCTGTCTGGTGAGGATCAAGTATCTCTCTGAACAGGGCAGGAGGACAGCCTGAATGCCATGCAAAAGCCAGTGTGAAGGCCTGGCCCAGCATAGAGCAGTGACACAATCATAAATCATCTTTTTTTTAATGTTTATTTTTGAGAGAGAAAGAGCACATATGCACTATGTGCAAGTGTGGGGGAAGGGCAGAGAGAGAGGGAGACAGAATCTGAAGTGGACTCTGCACTGCCAGCAGACAGCCCTATGCAAGGCTCAAACTCACAAACTATGAGATCGTGACCTGAGCGTTAATGGACTGAGCCACCCAGTTGCCCTAGAAAAATCATCTTAAAAGATTTATTTCACCAGAGCTACCCATCAAATGTACTTAAGGATTTGAACAATTATTCCCTTTGAGCGTATTGATCTTTATCAATATGGGCTCTTTATGAGCCCAGCGGTATAAAGAGCCTTAGAAATTATACGTAGATGGTGTAAACTTATGTACTGTTGTCGTAGTGTCTGAATGTCATAAATTCAGTTACTTAACTCACCCCGTCCTGTGCGTCTAACAAAGTATTGAAGGCTACACACTTTCTGTAGAAGGCTCAATGTTAAATGCTCCCTTTTACATGTTCTACACGTCTTAAAATGCGATTTTCCCCTCTGTGGAGAAGGGAGTGGGTAGGCAAGTAACCACCCTAAATGATGAATCACTCGGTGTTTCAATGCTGTTCCGTTAATTTAAGTGACATTTTGACAATAGCATGCTGTCAGTCCAATGGTTTGACCTATACAACAACCTCTAATTATTACTAATTAAATAATTAATTATTCATAGAGGCGCATTCCATTAGCATAGTAGAGATGTGTTGGAATATGAGTTATATGTGGTTTATGAATCTTCAGAAAATAGATTCTTTAATAAATTAATAAAGGGGCTCTGGGGTTTCATTAAAAGGTGGCTGGAGGGTGTGCTTGCCTGTTTCCAAGGAGACCACAGGTGGTTCGTTGCTTTTTTTTTTAAGTTAAACTTGTTTGGGCTAGATGATTTTTTTTCACCCTTTTCTCACTGCTCTGTCCTGAGGCAGAGTACGGAACATTTTAATGAAACCCCTGTTGTCTTCATATCACTTTGATCCCCTTGTGTTCTCTCCAGTCTACACATTGGCCAGTCGGATGAAGGGTTTCAGATTTTCCCCCCAGTATTAAAAACTGTGGCATGCCCTCCATGAATAAACAACATTTCGGTAGAGACCCAGTGAAGAGAAAAGCAGAGCAAACAAAGGGATGAAGGAAAATGCATAAATTCAAATGACATGGGCCTCATTTACCCACTTAATTACCCTGACTCCTGACTCTGTTAGCCACTGCGATTATTTTTCCAGTTAAGCCTGATTTGAAGAACTTAGAGAAAAATAGGCTCATCCATTTTCTTTCCCCTCAACAATCTCTTTGCCACATGGAGTTCCGCTCCTTCGTTATCTCACTGTAATAATGATCATGGTAATATTAATATCTTCCAGCACTGTTCACTAAATAGTGATAAAAATAGTAATATTAATGTTTTCTAACATCCATTTTTGATGCTCTGAGGCGCATTATAAATTCTGTCTTTGTTTAAGCAGTGGGGAACCCACAAAATATCATTACAGTTATCATTAGAACTCAAGGGCACTCTCTGGAATCTGAAACCTAAGTGGGGCTATGTCAGCAAGCATTCCAGGACCATGGATGGAACAAAAAAGTGAATAAAATAGAATTTTTTATACTACTTCAACATTTGACCTATTTTGGAAGAGATTACTTTTTTTTTTTAATACCTGCTGATTATTCTCACAAAAGATAGAGGAACTTGTTTTTCTGAAACCAGCCACATTCAGTACTTCAAAGTCACTAGGGCCCATCCCACCATTTTTCCCCCTTCTACTCTATTGCCTCTTCTTCTACAAAGAGGAGGGAAAATACATCCCCTACTAGCAATAGTGACCTGCTTTTGAGGGTTCAGGAGCCACACCACTCTTTAATTGAGTGGCATTTAGTTCAGGTGATGGATGGCAGAGATATAGAGTAGGAAGCCTCATAGGATTGAACCATGTAAGGCCAAAGGGGAAATGCAGAGCACATTTTCATTACTAATGGGGCCTGCTAAGTGGAAAAAACGTGTGCAAGAAAATACCCTTTACTAGCAAGCTTAATTTTCTGACATTTTCTTTTAACTTTCAGCATCTCCCCACGAAGAACCCAGCTTCAAGCTTTAGCCTGACTCAACAACTCTGCTTGTGGCCATTGGTCACTGGGAGATTGGAGAGCCCTTCTGCACCCCTTGGGGCCTGCTGTTGTGGACGCTGGCTCGGTCTAATGCTCTCTGGCTTTCCTCTTCTTTCCCAGCTCCCCAGCTCTGATGGGATTTTGTATTGTTTCATTTTACTTTCTTCCTCACTTTTTTTTTAAGTTTTATTTTCATTTATTTTGAGAGGGATAAAGAGCAAGCAGAGGAGGGGCAGACAGAGAGAGAGAGAGAGAGAAAGAGAGAGAGAGAATCCCAAGCAAGCTCCACACTGTCAACTTAGAGCCTGATGTGGGGATCGAACTCATGAATTGTTAGATAACGACCTGACCCTACCAAAATCAAGAGTCAGACGCTTAACTGACTAAGCCACCCAGGTGACCCTTTCCTTCTCACTTTTAAAATTCCCTCCCTCCTTTTCTCAGCTCGAAGGTGTCTGTTAAATGGGCAGTTACATATGGCTTTTTTTTTTTTTAACTCAGCAAAATATATAGATGGCACCATTTATAAGTATCTGGACTAGAACATATAATCAGGAGAGGTAAAATAATATCAAGCCATTAAAGTTAATTACTAACGCAAATGGATGTTTACTAATACTTATAGGAATATGAACTGTTTTAGGAAAATATTATCAAGCCCATAGGCATCCAGGGCTCCATCCCCCACCCACTTCCTAAAAAATGAACCCAGGGAAGATTAAAGCCTTAATTAAACACACACTTTATTTCTGTATTTAGTTTTCACAAACGACATCCTTTTAATATAAAACTGACATTCTGGCATCACTCACGTGCCCAGAAAAGTCAGATAATCAACAACAGTTTATAATAACATTGCACCAGAGTAATTAATAACGTCTGAACTGTAATGAAAAGTAATGTGTGTTCCCCAATAACACAATGAGGAGATATTCATTTTCATGTATGCTATTTAGAAGATTTGAAGTTCTGCAAATTAGGGAAAGAAATTAAGTATTTGAGGGCTTGTCATAACTTTGTCTACTCTATCTATTTTGGTTTCCTATCTTTAACTCTTGTTCTTTTTTTCACCCTACCCCCTGATTCACTAGATGAAATTTTATTCTCAAATGTGCTGGCTTTCAAAAGTACACAGATCCTTTACCAGATCTGAGCCATGTTAACATCAAGAGAAAAATGCCAGTGTTCTATGTTATAATGTTTATTTACATTCTTACATATAGATAATTGTCTGTTACCTCCAGCTTTGTAAGAAGAAGGAACTAGGTGATCTCTTAAAATTCTTCCCAGGTTTCTGAGTCTATCATGAACTTGGCAATATCTGTGCAAGCCCACTGAGTTTTTTTATAAAAATCAAAGCAAGAGGTTAGTATATACAAATGGTTGAAAACATGAAGAGAACTTTTAAGAGTCACTGTCTTTTTGTTTTTTATCTAAGCCAGTTGCTAATATTAATTAGAATTCATGATTATAGTCTTTTCATCAATTCATCCATCCATTAAAACTCTACCAGGATGCCTGGGTGGCTCAGTTGGTTGAGTATCTGACTTCAACTCAGGTCATGATCTCATGGTTCATGGGTTCCAGCCCCACATTGGACTCACTGCTGTCAGTACACAGCCCACCTCAGATCCTCTTTTCCCCTCTTTCTCTGACCCTCTCACACACATGTACTCTCTGAAAAATAAACATTAAAAAAAAGCAACTTTACCAAGTGTTGCCAAAAAGCCAGTTCTGAATCCTTATTTGCGGACTTAGAAAATGATAGTGGAACTTAGAAATGAAAACGTGGTATGAGGCTAGAGTTCTCTATTGTAAAGCATGTTTGAAAACCTTGAATGATAGTGGTGTCTGGGTGGTTACAGTCGGGTAAGCCTCTGACTTAGGATCAGGTCATGATCTTGCAATCTGTGAGTTCGAGCGCCGCGTTGGGCTCTGTGCTGACAGCTCAGAGCCTGGAGCCTGCTTCAAATTCTGTATCTCCCTCTCTCTCTGGCCCTCCCTTGTTCGTGCTCTGTCTCTTGCTCTCAAAAATAAAATAGAAATATTAAAAAAATAAGAAAAAAAGAAAATCTTGAAGGATATTAACATCGGCCTTTAAATTTTGTCATCAGTCTGCTCTTTAAAGGAGATTCCCCTTCCTATTCTCAAGGCTAAATATTCTAAATATGTTGTCTTCTTAACCCATATGTAGCTGCAAACAGTGGGTTGACAGGAAGCAAAGCTCCACTGTTTGGATTTCCCCCCTCCCACATGGGTATGAATGGGGGTGAATCTTCTACCTACCTCAGCTCCTACCCCCACACCCTCCTCACTTTTTATTTCTATCTCCTTACCACAGACACACATACTCTTTGCTCTGCTAGAGCAAATATGGACAGCATGAACTCTGTATCATTTTATCTCTAAAATGTCCACACAAGATATTGATGAGCATGTAACAGTACATTTTTGTTGTTGAATAAATAGGTCAAATCAAACCTAATAAACAACACAGCACAGGAACAAGTAGGTGCAACAGAAGAGATTTTATGGACTGTTAAGAAGATACTACCCTTGGGTCTCCTGGGTGGCTCTGTCAGTTAAGCATCCAATATTGGCTCAGGTCATGATATCATGGTCTGGCCTGTGAGTTCGTGCTCTGCGTTGGGCTCTGTACTGACAGCTCAGGGTCTGGAGCCTGCTTCACATTCTGTGTCTCTTTCTCTCTCTGCCCTTACTCTGCTCATGTTTCTGTCTCTCGCTTTCTCTCTGAAAAGTAAATAGAAGATATTACCCTTGCTGAGACAGACCCAGACAAATTTTCAATGAAGTGCATTTTATTTCTGACCCCAGTGCCCTCATTTTATGTTCTAGTCTTCTTTAAATTACTCCTTCACCCCTTCCCAGCTTCTAGGTTTTCTATTCTCATAACTTGGGAATCTCTTCTATTGCCATCCTTTGTCTCCCCCTGTCATGCCCATGCTCTACTTTCTCTAAGATACCCTGACTCCTCATTCCATGCCATCATGCATGTTCTAGATCACATTTCTCCAGGAGTACTCCAGGGCATTTACCTCTCTGAGAAAGATGTTTACTACTCTTGTAGTGAATCTTATTAATAAAAGTAATAGCTTACATTTATACACTCATCGACCTCTCTCTATGGTGCTAATAACTGCTAAGTGTTAATGCACTGACTTTCTCAGAGACATTTGCCTTTGAATAGGGAGTATTACCTCTCTGAAAATTAACTGTATAATAGTGCTATTTCATACATACTGGAGAAAATATTTTTTGGCAGGGGAGCTTCCACTGTCCCTCAAATTTTGCACAATTGGTTTTTTCTTGGTCCCTTCATTAGTGGCACTTAGTATTTTTCAGATACCTGTGTGATCATCAATTCCTGAGTAAGTAGAAGATCTTTAGACTGGATCCCAAAAAGGATTATCATTACCTTTTTTTGGTAATAATTGGTAATAATAATAATTTGGTAATAATTTGGTAGCAATTCTCCAATTGCCATCATGAGAATTGTCATGATAGTAGCTTAAAACTATACAACTTTATTATCTTTATTATCTGTGACTTCTGTAAGTCACAGGTTCAATATAGTTTACTGGGCTTAAGGCAACAGTACATTACTGGGCTTAGGTATCAACAGCTACATTACTTTCTAAAGGCATTAGGGGAGAGTATATTCCCTCGAATTTTCCAGTTTCTAGGGGCCACCCAGATACTTTGGCTCATGGCCTCCTTCCTCTATTTTCAAAGCCAGCATTGTTGCATATCTACGATCTTTCTTGCATAGTTCCACCTCCCTCTAAACACAGCCAGGAAAGATTCTCTGCTCTTTAAGGGTGGTTATATTGTACCAATCCAGATGATTCCTGATATCTCCTCACCTCAGTGTCTATATCCTTAATCACATCTGCAAAGCCCCTTTTGCCACGTAAGGTAATATGTTCACAGATTCTGTGGAGTAGGGCTAGATACCTCTGGGGGCCATTGTTGTGCCCACCATATTCATTATAGTAATAAAATATTTCAGAAAGAGAATATTGTCTAAAAATGAGAGATCAGAGGCACAGATACTATACCATTAGGGTTGAAACAGGAAGAGATGGCACACACAGGCTGTAAATGGAGGTTAATTTAATGCAGACTATTTATGAAGATGAGAAGAGGTGTAGAGATACCATAGGGATAGTGCAGCTCCTTATGCCCAGCTGAAAGCAAGGGAGCCATTACTAACCTTCAGGTGAATGGGCAAGTGGAGTGAGCTGTTACCAGAACCTGGATAGAAGAAGCATGACAGACATTGTAGCTTTGGTATATACAGGTAGTCAACCTGCGGTGAATCAGCAAGAAGAGAATTTTGGAAACAAATACCCAAATGCCACTCTCCTCGCATTCTCCCATTATCCCTTAATCTCTGCCAATGCTATTCCAATCTATGTCCCTCCACACCTCTGTTGGCTGGATCCAACCAGCAGAAGTCAGCAAGGGAGCCCACCAATGTAGTCTTTGGGCAGGTAAGGATGGATAGGAGTGAAAAGCAGATTTGGAATGACAAATGGAAAACAGGAAATCATGTTGGTATATCTCGGCACAACTAGAGAAGTTCAGGATATCCAGAGATAAAACCAAAGATTTATATACAAATAGTAAAAAAAAAAATCTTTATGGGCACTTATTCCAATATCAGTGGCCATATTCACTTAAATCACATATGTCCCTAGTTCAGAGGGGAAAAGCAGGTCCTTAGGAAAATAAAGTCATTCCAGACCATAGTGGTGCTTGATGAGTACTGCACTGGAATGTGCATATTTCTTTGGCCAGGTGCAGCCATTTCCCTAGTTTCCATCAGGTCCTGCACTGATGGGGCACTGAATGAGCATTGATATGTATTAGCACCTTCTGTGAGTTTGGCACTTTGGGTATATTATAATACAAAATGCTCACATAAACTCACAGGTAGGTATTATTATCCCCTTTTACTGATGAAGAAATGGAGGCTCAGTGACATTTAATCATCTACTTACGTGTTCATTCACACAAGGACTGTTTATTGAGTGAGTGCCTATTGAGTGACAGGTACTACATGAAGTTTTTGGATAGAAGGTTAACTAAGACGCAGTCTCTGCTTCTATTTTCTCTTAAGCATAAGGAAACACTTTAACAGACACTTTCTACAAAACCTAGAACATAAGTAGGAAATATGTACTTGAAAGCCCCCCCTGGTTTCATGCTCTCACCACAAGGGGCATCAACCCCCCGCCCCTGCCTGTGGCTCTCCTGGCCGCATTCACCATCGGCAGCAAGAGTGTCTTCCACAGGCACACATTGCCATGTTAGCTGGGAGCTTTAGCTCACTGAGAGTTGGAATCCAGAGAGTAACACATATGATAGAAGATGGATTGTATTTCCTTTTTTAAAAATTTATATCCTCTTTCTGAGTGAAGGAAAAGGAAGGGAAGGAGCAATGATATTCCGATGCTTTGAATTAATAGAAATTTTGTAGCTCAGATCTTTTCGTCCCCATGGATATGAATGTTTCTAATAGATCATACACTATGTACCCTGTCAACACATATACAAATGCTTGTGCGCACACACACGCATGCACATGCACACATGTGCATATACCACCACTACACAGTCTGAGTATAGGTTCAGGCTTCTAATCCTTCTCAGCTGAGTTACAGGCAGCCATTTCCAGTGCGTGAAGTCATCTGTGAAAAGCATTTAGACTAATGCAGGGTCATGGACAGTTGGGACTACACAGGTCAATGCTAGGACTTTAAAATGGTCATGATGTGCTCATAAGGGTAAGATCTCAGGGCTTCAGTAAAATATCAAAGTACTTGTTGATACTTTTTGCTGTATTCTTTCCCTGTGGGCCCCTCATTACCTATTTGATTTCCTGAAAGAGTAAATGTGGGTCTTCTAAGGATTTGATGTCCTCTAAAAGTTTGATCATTCCATGTTAATGATTAATCATCCAGCTTCAGCAGCTCTTACTAACATCTTTCTCCTCAGGGTCCTTACTATGGTCACCTTTAGGCAAGGATACCTTTGAGAACCAGGGCAGCTGGAGGGCAAAATACAACTCACAAGCTCTCCCTAAGCCTTTGGGAAGCAAAATCTCTACTTAGTTAAAGCTAAAAGCCAAGGCAAAAGAATAAGTCTAGGTCCGAATGTATGTTACAGACTTGAGGAGGCTACAACTAGACTCAATCAAAGACTTCCTCAGCCTTGGTGATATACTAAGAAACCCTATTTTCTGTTACCAGATGAAGCCTGAGAGGACAATTTATTGCCAACCTCAGGGCTAACTTATGGAAAAGAATTACTGGTCCACTAGATGGTCTAATATCTGAGTCACACTTAGCATCGTAAAGCATCAAGCCTTACGAACAAGAATTAGTTTCTTGTATATGATAATGCAGTGACTTGTGTGCCAAGATAAGGAGGTGGAAGATCCACATGGTGTCTGTCAACTGACAGAATTTCTGAGGAGATTGAGGGCCAGACTCTGTATGAGCTCGCACTCCCATGAGGCTTCTGGGCCTGTTCCACCTCCAGTATATTTCAATGAATTTATATCTCTCATTTCTCTAACTCTTGCTCTTTCTCTGTGTCTTTGGGCACTTCTAATGCTAGTCTTAGCTGGATATAGGAAATTGAATTATGTGCAAATATGAAAATGCAAATGAGAGTCATGGATATTTCTGGGTCTTTTGCCTCTGGCTCAGACCTACAAATGGGAAAAGATGGGATGTAAGCAAACTGGCTAGAATGTTCTAGTTTCCAACACAGCTTTGGTCATATTAATGCTGATGAATCAGTAAGTACTATATTATCTCACTCATACAATTGCTGTTTTTTCTTCTCAAATATTTCTAGACTTGTTGAATCTTATTTGAAATATAGACTGGAAATATAATGGATTTGCTAGAAGTTGCAAACTCATAAGTGCCCGTTTGAGGGAGAGATTAGACTAAATAAACATCACAACAATGCTGCTCCAGCTACTTTATCTTCATGGGGTATCTCCTTATCACACACACACAATATATATATATATTCTTAGAGCACCTGGGTGGCTCAGTTAGTTAAGTGTCTGACTTCAGCTTCAGCTCACGGTTTGTGAGTTCAAGCCCATATCAGGCTCTCTACTGACAGCTCAGGGCCTGGAGCCTGCTTTCGATTCTGTGTCTCCCTCTCTCTTTGCTCCTCTACTGCTCATGCTCTGTCTCTCAAAAATGAATAAATGTTAAAAAAAATTTAATGTGTTCTACATATGCTTCTTTTTATGTTATATAATATACAAAAGATGATTATAATATAGAAAACATTTATAACATGAAGGTACAAAGCATTTATGCCCATAAACATGTACTTGTATGAGGCACACACCATGTATGTATTTAAAATCAGGGTTACATATCTGTATAGCACCTACATGCATGCACATACATTTTTAATGCTAACACAAACATGTAAATGTATATAACAGGCATGGCATGTATATGACATGTATATACCTATGCTTTGTAAGATATGTGTACGTGGTGAACAAATATAAACATATATGTAGCGTGTTTGTATGTGTAGGTAAACATAAACATATAACATATATAGCAAATAATATTTATATTATGCACATGTAATATGTATACTTATATGGCATATATATCCATAACATAAAACATAGGAACATATACTATATGGTTTACATATGTAAAACATATTTGTTAAATATATAATATATGAGACATAAGATATTTTCAAATGCATATGTAACACAAAAAACAATTTATAAAACATTTGTATAATATATGTATAAATGTTCTAAGTATATTCTTCTTTTAATAATATTTCATATATAATTTTTTTAATGTTTCTTTTTGAGAGAGAGAGACAAAGACAGAGACAGAGCACAAACAGGGGCAGAGAGAGATGGAGACACAGTCCAATGCAGGCTACTGGCTCCGAGCTGTCAGCACAGAGCCCAACATGGGGCTTAAACTCACAAACCACGAGATCATGATCTAAGCCAAAGTCAGTCATTCAATTGACTGAGCCACCCAGGTGCCCCATAATTTAAATATTTAATAAAATATTCTTTAAGAAGGACCAATAGAAAGAAAGCAATAGATAATAAATAATAGGTATTTCAGTTTGAAAAATCTTGGACATGATTATACTAGAAGTTGTGATGATGAATTAGATATTTTTTCCCCACGTAAAATGACTACCTCTGGATTAATGCTGTAAAGAGATCAGAAGCTATTCCAGTCAAGTTACACAGGAAAATGAAAGAACAGAGGTATATGTAAAGACTAAACTAGAAACTGGCATTGGATGACATAATAATAGACTAGATTTACTAGCATATTATGACAAGAAGAGGGAAATAACCTTAACTGGTATAGAAATAACATGCCAAAGACATTACCAGATCTTTGTACATATGGATGTCCAATGGAATACAAAAAATGTCCTGAGGAATGTAGGACAACTTTTCATTGTATCAGACAGAACACACAATGCAGGACCCTAACAATCCTGGATTCCCACCCGCTAAATTCTGATAGCACATACAATCACTGGAACAACCAAAATTACCTCTGCAAATTTCCAAAGTACACTCAGGGACTGAACATTTCTCATTAAGAGCCACTACTAAGGATTGGACTAAATATTTTTTTTTTAGTAACATCTTTGCTATCCAATAAATGGATTTGAATGAGCAATATTGAACTATTTAAAACTTGTTGCTTTGGGATTCATCTGTTTTTTCTATTCACATTTAAAACAATTTTACAGGTTTCCTTATATCAAGACTTCTTTAGCTTTTATTTCATGTGTGTAATAATTTAGATGGGTTTAACACATTTGGTACATTTGATCTGCTAAGAGCAGTCTAAAAATATGTGAGTAGTACAGCACCTTAACCCTACCTTCCATGAGCTTGAGCAATGAGAATATGACCACAGTGGTATATACAGATCTTCTTGCACAGAAAGCAGCCTCAATAAGTGACATCCGTGTAGTATTTAAACTTGTCACAAACGAGGTTTACCATGGCCTGGTAAACATTTATATCTAGGGAAATTATGTTAAAAATATAAGAAAGGATGACTTTCAAAGGGAAAAATTCACTGAATCATAATTCATAATCTCAAGGATGTCAATAAAGAATAGTCTTCTAGCTTTGCCTGGTGATTTTGGGGTGACAGTAGGAGAATAGTAGTGTATGATTCACAGACCTTTTATTAGGACTCATTTGCTTTCTCTTGAAGTCATTGACCAGATGTTACCCAAATTTCCAAAAATTGAGCCTCCAGTGACCATCCTGATTCACTGTCTCCTTTTGGTAACACTGGCTAAACAACAGAAAGAGTGAATAAAAATTGGATGACCTGCACTTTTGTTTCCAACCTGGGTGACAAGTTACATTCAAATGCTTCAAGATCATAGAGTAGACAAGTGTGATTTGCATTTTGTTCTGAACAAAATCTTAAATATTCATGGTGGCTGTAAGTAAGAGGGAGAAAACTCCTGGTTAGAACCATTGCATGTCTTATCTGCTCATGGATTATTTTAGGTGACAATGTCTGGAAGATGCTGGCCCTCCGTTTGACAGTGATTTTTTAATCATAACAGCAAGAATTTATCGAGCCCTAATGATGTGCCAGCTACTCTTCTCAGTACTTCACCTATATTAACCCTTGTAATCTTCACAACAATCTTTCGTGGTAACTTTGTATTATTATTGCCAAGTTATATATGAGAAACAGAGGCACAGAGTTTGAGTAACTTCCTCAAGGTTTCACCTTAATGAATGATAGAGCTAATCCTAATCCATGCAGTCTGTTTCCAGAGTCTTCTGTTTTAACAAACATGCCCTGCTGACTTCTCAACTCATTCTTTCCTCTCCTTCAAATGTATCAGCTGTGTTTTAAGAGTTAAAGAGAAAAATCTGGTGATTGGCCAATCTGGGGTTGATGTCTGATTGAAAAAAGATAACTGTAAGAATTGTCAAGAATCTACCCTTAAAAGCCCGGCAAACGCTCTCATTAGCCTTTTAAAAAATATTTTTTTAAGATCAGCTGATTGCCAGTCTTATGAAATGTCTTCCTTGGGTAATGGCAGAGAAGCTCATTCTGCTGCTGCCCAGGAAACGTAAAGCTAATTGGCATAATATCTTTGTGCTAAAGGCTATAGAAAATGTGCTCTTTTAGTAACCCAGTCTGGTCTTCTGTTTGCATCACTCATAATTCTGCCTATTTGTCTGACTCCCAAAGATATTAGGAACTTGAGGCCTTGCACCCTAAATCTATTTTTCCTTTTATGCCCCCTCACCCTTCCCCTGCAACCAGCATTAAATATGGGAAGATTTCACAAGAGATTTTCCAAATGGCTGGGCAGGTTGACACACTGGGCCTTTCCTTACTCAATCCAGCTCCTCCCCTCCTCCACCTTCTGTTTTCCTCATGATGGAGCAACACCACACCCCTCATCTTTTTGATTGTGCGTGCTTTTCCTTTTCATTGCTACTAAAGGCTCTGAATGGGCCTCTTGTGTGGAAAGAAAGACAATGGTTCTCATTTAAAGGGATTATTTACAATAGGAAAAATTGCTTTAAAAAGAGAAAGCAGAAGAGACAGTTATAGCAAGAGGACTGACTGTGAGGCCATTCTTTTATTAAGAGTCTGGCACCCTCTGCACCTTTTCCTGGCTATCTGCCAAGCTCTCCTCCACTTGAGAGTGGCCCTTGAGTTTTGGTACAGTTTCTGTATGATGCTGAAGCAGCCAGGCCCTTTGGTGTGACTCATATCCGCCACAAGAGTGCTCCGGTACATTAATAGCTCTGCCTTCTTTGATCAAGTGACACCAGGGCATCCGTTCCCATGGCTAACGTTTTCAGCTGATTAGTCTTTTCCTGGGCATTCCGCCTGGAGAACAGAACACTGGCTGTAGATGAGAGGGCTGAGCCTGGCTCTATTGGCTGAATGTGTGGTGGATATGTGGAAAAGGGGCCGCTAGGGCACAGGACCTTCCCTGGTCCAGGCAGGGTTCTTATGAGAACTGGAGAACCCTGGCTCCACCAGGCCAGTGGATTAGAAAAAGTTACCTCCTCTCACTGGACACAGCCCTCCATCCCCACTCTGGAGTTCACACTGCACAAATCCAGGACTGTGTGGGATAACTTGAATAGGCCATGAGCACCTCTATCAGCCATTTGAGTGTCAGCCAGCACTCACAGTAAGGCAATATACTGACAGGGGCAAGGGATACATAGACAGACTGTATTGAGTGTTTGAATCTTGGGTTTACCGTTTGTTAGGTTTGCAGTTCCGTTATCCTGAAAAAGATATATAAATGTTGCATGTCTTGGTCTCTTCATCTGTGAAATGGTTATGCAGTAATAGCACCTATCAGAAGTCACTTTGATGATTAAGTGGGAAAATTCATAGAAGGCATGTAAAACAGTATCCAGTATAAATGAAGTATTCACTAAATATTGGCTGATACTATTCATGTATAGCAGAGTACTAAGGTCTTCTAGACCTTAGCAAAAGCAGACAACCACTAGTGTGGCCTCATCCTTCTGTACATTTTTCTTTAATCCTGAGAATTCTCTCTACTGTTGAGTAAAAAACTAAAATGATAATAATGACTGACTCTTACTGTGCATTTATCATATTTCACACCCTGTGTTTAGTCCTTTGCATATGTTATATTGTTTAATCATCCCAACTTCTTCCTAAAATAGATTCTTCCTTTAACCACATTTTTAATAAACGTTTATTTATTTATTTAGAGAAAGTGAGAGAAAGAGGGGGAGGGACAGAGAGAGAGAGAGAGGGAGAAAGAGAATCCCAAGCAGGCTCCCCACTATCCACGTAGAGCCTGATGCGGGGCTCAATCTCACCAACTGAAATCATGACCTAAGCCAAAATCAAGAGTCAGATGCTAAACCGACTGAGTAGCCAGGTGGCTACCCCATTTTTTAGATGAAGAGCCTGATGCTCACAGATACTAAGCAGTTCGCTCAAAGCTTAAAAGCTAGCAAGTAATTCAGGTGGCATTTGGGAAAACCCCTTATCCCAGGACCCTAACTACTGTCCCACTACTGAAATCTCCTTCAATCCACATAAATTCATTGCCCTAATCTTCTTTTCCCTTCCCGTTTTCATGTCCTAAAAATGTATACTATATTTTCATATCCCTGCTGACTCCTTTCTGGAAGCAGAGATCATGATGTTACAGGCACTTGAGAGGTCATACAAATAAGTTGGTACAATTGCCTTATTTACAAGTGAAATGGAAATTATAAACTTATAAATTAAAAAAAACCATTCTATCCATCTTGTATAACTTAAAAATAAAGCGCAGTGCATTGTCTCTCCCAAGGGGGAACTTATTGGAGGATAAAGGAATCAGTTATAACCTCTCAAATGTCAGGGAGGCTGGTGAAGATGGGGTGGACCCTGGGAGGCAGCCCAGTGTCCTTGAAATCAAAACATCATTAGCCACAAGCAGCTTTATCAATTTTTCAGTCTGATTCTGTCCTGTGTTCTGGCTAGATTTTCAAATGATGCATTATTATTATCATTATTATTATTATTGTTATTATTATGCTTAATGTAGATGACTTTGCTAATAGACTAATTTTTTTTCTCATTCCTTTCTTGAACTATTGTTCCATTTATCTCCTCCTTATTTTATTTATTCAATTTTCTTTAAATTGCACCGTTTGTTACTTGGCCTCAGGGAGCCCTGACTATTAAAACTACACTAATAATTTTAATTGACTTAAAATGATGTAAGAACAGCACAGCTGCCAGGAAATACAGGGCCTCCAAATAGGTGCTATATCAGGAAGGAGACATTAAATAAAGCAAGGTGCTTAGTCTCTGAACCCCCAAATTCAGCAGGATGTTACCAAAGAAGTGATGGTCTCATCAGAAAGCCCACGTGCATCCCCTTAAATATAACTATACTTCTACTTCAGTACGCATCATAATAGAAAATGTGAGTTTCCAAAACAAATCACTGTGGGTGGGAGGTGCCATAAGGTATAATTATTCACTGTACAAAAGTGTTCTCTACTGAATAGGCCTTTAGCATATTTAAAATTTGATTAAAAAAACTCTTCATATACAATCATTCTGTACCTTGGTCAGAGCATTAGATGCATCTACACTTATCCATACCTCTGACCAACCCTTTTCCACCAACAGATCTAACAAAGAGATTTTTAAAAAGAAAAAGAAAAGAAAGCATAAGTGGTTGGTTGGAATCTATTTCAGAAAAGTAACTTCTCTGTAGGCACTTGAGCAGTGGAAAAGACATGCCTTTCAAGTGATACGGGGTGGGCATCATAGCCTGGCTTTCTCTTCTAAAAACATGAGAACATTAATCGCTGCTTCAGCTAGCTGTGTAAGTGGAAAGACATGAGTGTGAGAGAGAATTCTGACAGTATATATACAACAACGCATGATGTAGTTATAAGGAATTACATGGCAGTGCTTAGAGGAAAGCCCCATAATATGTGTTGGTGTCAGCAACCAGAAAGTGGAGTCCAATGGAATAATCACAACACACAGGTAATCCCATCCATGAGATGGTGGCAGCCAATTATGCTGCCTTAAGATCAGTCAAGAGAAGAGTATGGTCATACAGCCCAAGAGATACTCATAAGCCTAAGAGATCTTATAGATTATTAAGTTCAACTCCCTTATTTTACAGTAGAAAAAAACCCCAGAGATCCAGGGAAAAGTAGTTACTTGCCACAGGTCACCATCTAATCATAAGCAGAAGCAATACTAGAACTCCTGTCTCTCAATGACTCATCCTAAGATTTTTCCCTGCAATATCACTCTTACTGCTTAGAAGTAGTGTGAAGACCCCACTGCCCCGCACTGCCCACCATTCTTTTGTAGTCAGGACTTATTATCTGCTCTCCTTTGGAAGGAATAGTTCATTCATGTACAGTGTCACACAGAGTATTAGCAATGTCACACAAATAGGGTAGTAATCATTTAAAATACTGGTTCAATTGCATCTTAGGCTAGTAACATGTACCTCATCAAACATTTTAAAACGAGGTTTGGTTTGAGTTTTGTTTCTGAGAAACTAGGCTTACAAATTTGTTTGCTAAAGTAGCAAACTATGCTGAATTTGGGGGTTGCCTCTGTGCCTGGCAGCACCAGGGAGAGCTCCTGGTGGCTGTTCCTGTTTCTCTAGAAGCTGGCCCTGGAGACATGCTGGTATTTGAAGGATCCTCTGAAGATTCCCCGGTTGACTCTTGTGTCTGTGAACATTGTCCTCATTGCAATAGGAGGCTCAGGCTTGTTAAGATGAGTCTTTCGCCTCCACTCCAGTGCTTCTGTCTCACCTCCGTCTCCTGTAGTTTTGTATCCACTGGGTGTCACAGCCATAGAATCTCTGGTCACACAGGGAGCTGAAGGTTAGAAATTTGGCTCCTCCTAGGTTACATGAGGAATTTTGCTTCTTCCTACAGAGTATCCTTTATTCAACTCTTCCTCCCAAGGGACCTTCCTAGAATACTGAGAACTGAGCTCTCTGTTAGAGCCTTGGTAACAGCTTGCTGCTGGTATATGACTTTAGCAAGATAACTATGTCTCTGTGGTCCCCATCTCATTATTAAAAAAATAAATCATCAGAATATGATTCAAACTTTCAGAGGAATGTCTCTACTCTTTCCTGTGCCAATGGCAGACTCAGCTAATCAATCTTGCTATTTTTGGTTGCTGAACACAAATCTTATTTGAAAGTCCTTTCAGTGCAGTAGGACGACTGGTAATATTTGGCACTTCTATCATATGATTTTGAATATCTCTTAAATGAGTATGGTAAAATACTAAATGTATGTCCGTGTTCTGGCTCCTAATAGTTTACAGATTTGCCTTTGGTCACAAATCAGAGGACTGAAATGAAACAGTTTCTCAACATAACTTCAGTCTCGAAGTGATTATATCTTGGTTTCCTATATCCAAAATTGAATGCATGCCATGCAGTGTGTCAAAAGTATCTATTCGTTCATATGTTCGTTAAATGAATATGGAGTCACTGTGTTGTGTATCGTATCCTCCCATTTGCTAGGTGCATAAAAAGCTGAATTAGATAGCTTGTTGTTTTTGAGCTTTCAGTCTAGTAGGGGATATGAGGGAAGTTATATGAGGCAGGGTGTGACAAATGAAAAAATTGAGGCACAGAGTAAATGTAAGTTTAGGAAAAAAGAAAATCTTTCTCATGGGTGTCAAATATGAGAAAAAAAATAGACCTTAAGAAATCTATTAGAAGCTCTTTTTGCCTGGCTGACCTAAGAACTGGCTTTCACATGTGATGGCTGAGAGTCTACCATTAGTCAAGGAGAGTGATTTGATGGTCTACACCAAGCCTGGATATGTATTACTGGCTTTCCTCCTGTTTCCCATAAACTCAAAGGGACAAAGCTATGTGAATGACCTGTTGTGCAAGGTGACTTGCTACAGCTTGAATTTTATGGGAGTTGGCATTAGATTACAGAGTAAGCCATACAGTGGAGAAGCAGTGAAATGTGGTACATTTGTCTTGGCCTCTAATTGACATGCATCAATGGAGGTGGCGCATTTCAAGGGGGGGACTGGGTATTTGTGTTTTTTCTGGATATGAAAGTGTTAGTGCCAGATTCAGTCTGATACTTCTGTAGTACATATTATAACTTCTATCACTGTGGTATTTAAGAAACTTGACACTAGCGTCATCCCTTCAACGAAGACACGTGCATATAGAGAAATGAGATGTATTTTCTTTCTTTTCTTTTTTTTTTTTACAAATAGTTCATTGTCAAATTGGTTTCCATATAACACCCAGTGCNAGATGTATTTTCTTAATCAGCCACTCACATTTCATAGGAAATCTTGGACCAGAAAGCACAATCTTCAATTTTCCAAACTACCACAAAATCATAATTTCCACTATTAATTAGTTTTGTCTTTCCATTTACTTAATTCATCCACTATCCTCCACCACCGACTCAAATCTTTCAGTCTTTACAGAAAGTTCGGTTCAACAATTATTGATCAAGCCACATTGTAAAGTAACATAATACTCACAAACATTACAAGCATTGTGCCAGAACAAAATCTGTTATTTTGACTTGTACTACCTTTCCACCTAGAAAGTGTCAATTACAGAGATGTTTTGAAGGGGGCTCCATAATGGCATTACTAACTGGGTGATGAATGGCTGGGCTAAACTAAAGGTTACTTAGGTACTATTTCAAATTGCTTTCTGTATGCAGTGAACAGGATAAGACTTAACTAGCTTGCTAGCTGACTGCTTCTGTTTTCATTTTCTTTTAAAAAGTGGAAAGGACAATTTTAGCAATGTTTTGGAGGACCTATATATCTATATATAGATATGTATATATAGATATGTAGATACATATTTTCTGAAGATATATATCTTTTATATATTATGATATATATTTATATATTACTTATATATAAATAAATTATATATAATTTCTTGAATTCTTCATCAATCTCTTCTCTTTAAAGTAAAAAATCTTATCAATAACAGCTCTATGTATTGGACATAAATATCACATCATTTTTTTTAGTTTATTTATTTATTTTGGGAGAGAGTGAAATAGAGAGAAAATCACAAGCAGGCCCTGCACTGTCAGCACAGACCCTGATGAGGGGCTTCAACTCATGAACCATGAGATCATGACCTGAGCTAAAACCAAGAGCCAGACACTTAACTGACTGAGCCACCCAGATCCCCCACATCCAATTTCTATATGCTTAGGAAAGATACCTCCAACAACACATAAAAGATATATAATTTCACCAATGTTGATATATATAAATAGATATGAAAAAGAATTTACAATTATAAAAAACCTCGATAGCCTCTTTTGTCAGAGATTGCATAGAATTCTGTAGATTGCACCTGGTGTCTATTTTCTGCACCTGCAACCCACAGACTGAACAAGAAAAAAATCCAAATGAACAAGAGGAGGAGTAGAGGGTGTGGCAGAGAAGAAGTGGAAAAATGCCTGATTTCATGCCTGTGCTCTAAATAGCTCCAGTTTCAGCTTCTTTTCTTAACATATTAGATAATGGTGACACTTCTGGAAAAGCACATATATTTGGGCCTGAACTAATAAAATTACTGTGTGTAAAAGGAAGAGGCCAGTGTGTTCGTAGCCCCTTGACATTTTCTACCAATGTCGCAATTTCCTACTGTTCTCTTTTTACTTTGTTGCAATTTAAGTTGAGCTAATTCAGTAAGTACTAACTGAATTATACTATGTGCCAGGTATCAGACTTGGCAATGATATTCCAGAAACTAACAAGACGTGATCCATGTCTGCAAAGAACTCAGCTGGATGAGGAGACAACACTTTCCTCAGTGCAGTGTACTTAATAATAGAGACCTAAATCAGCAGGTATAGGAAAATGGCAAGTGGAGGCGGTGGTTAGCAGAAGTCTTTCCAAATGAGCAGATATATGGAATAAGTGTTTAGGGATGAAAGGTACTTAGCTGGAGGAGCAAAGGGGGAAAGAGCATTCCAGAAAAGTAGACAGTAAGGAGAGAATCTAGTTTTCAAAGGGAAGTGTAAGTAGTCGAGTGAGTCTGTAAAGTAGATTTGAAGGCAAGAGACACCAAATGATGATCAGAGAGAGGATAATGGAATCCAAAAACAATGAATAAGAAGAAATAATTTTGACAAGTAGTGAAATGCTACCTTTCCTGTCTTCTCTCTCTAAGCCCCCTGTCCTTAGTTTCCTAAAGACAATATTGGATTAGAAAAAGAAAAACATTTTGTTTTATTTTGTATTTTTTACTTTAGGTAGCGCAGCAGAAAAAAAGAAAGCCACAGCCTACTAGAGATGACTTCTCCAAGCATGGCAGCATAAAAGGCCTGTAACCAACAGATGAGAGGTGGAAAGGTAAGTTAGGGAATATGACTCTCTTCCTTCTAGATGGTATCTCATGTGAATGATCAAAGGTGAAATTGAAGTTTGAGTGAATTATATATAAGACTCGTATACTATTTAGGGGTATTTAGGTTATTTCTAATTATAACCAATTAAAAAGAGAACTTGATCATGACCTACCTTTATTCATATATTCAACAAATATGTACTGAATATCGTTATGTACTTGACACTCTTCTGAGGATATTGACATGGATAAGAAAGGTAAGGCCACTGCTCTAGTGGGGCCCATAGTCTGGTGCCTGACACCTAAAACTAAACAGAGCGATGGACAAGGTCATTTCAGATAGTGATGACATGGTGATCAGTGAGTGGTTAATAATGTGTGGTCAGTTAAAGTGGGCGGTTATGGGATGTCCTCTCTCTGTTTTTTAATTTAATTTTAATTTTATTTTTTTCCTTAGTTTATTGTCAAGCTGGTTTCCGTATAACATCTAGTGCTCATCCCAACAAGTGCCTTCCTCCAACCCAATCACCCCCCTTCCCCTTCCACCCACCCCCGTCAGCCCTCAGTCTGTTCTCAGCATTCAAGAGTCTCTCGTGGTTTGCCTCCCTCCCTCTCCCCTACTATTTTTACCCTTCTCCTCCCCCATGTTCCTTCATTAAGTCCCTCCTAATCCACCTATACGTGCAAACATATGGTATCTGTCCTTCTCTGCCTGACTTATTTCACTCAGGATAACACCCTCAAGTTCCATCCATGTTGCTACATATGGACAGATTTCATTCTTTCTCATTGCCATGTAGTATTCCATTGTATAGATAAACCACATCTTCTTGATCCATTCGTCAGTTGATGGACCCTTAGGCTCTTTCCATATTTTGGCTATTGTTGAGAGTGCTGCTATGAACATTGGGGTACATGTGCCCCTATGCATCAGCACTCCTGTGTCCCTCGGGTAAATTCCTAGGAATGCTGTTGCTGGGTCATAGGGGAGTTAATTGTTAACTTTTTGAGGAGCCTTCACATTGTTTTCCAGAGGGGCTATACCAGTTTACATTCCCACCAACAATGTAGGAGGGTGCCCGTTTCTCCACATCCTTGCCAGCATCTATAGTTTCCTGATTTGTTCATTTTAGCCACTCTGACCGGCATGAGGTGGTATCTCAGTGTGGTTTTGATTTGTATTTCCCTGATGAGGAGGGACGCTGAGCATCATTTCATGTGTCTGTTGGCCATCTGGATGTCCTCTTTGGAGAAGTGTCTGTTCATGTCTTCTGCCCATTTCTTCACTGGATTATTTGTTTTTCGAGTGTGGAGTTTGATGAGTTCCTTATAGATTTTGGATCTATATCTGATATGTCATTTGCAACTATCTTTTCCCATTTCATCCGTTGCCTATTAGTTTTATGGATTGTTTCCTTTGCTGTGCAGAAGTTTTTAATCTTGATGAGGTCCCAATAGTTTATTTTTGCTCTTGATTTCCTTATCTTTGGGGATGTGTCAAGTAAGAGGGAATGTCCTCTCTGAAGAGACATTTGCACAAAAACTTCATTGAAGTGAAGGTATAGGATGTACAAAGATCTGAGGACAGATATAGGTAGTAGAAATTGACAAGGTCTGAAATGTGGGAATGAGTTTGGATTGTTGGAAGATAAACAAAGTCAGCATGGCTATAGCAAGCAAGCAAAGAAAAGAATGTATGGAAATGAAGGCAGAGAAATTGGGATGGAGCCAGCCGTATAGGGTTTTGCAGGCCATGTTAAGTGTGAATTTTATTCTCAGTATAATGGAAGCATTGGTTACCTTTAAATGGATGTATGACATGATCTCATTTTTATGTTAAAATTTAAAATCAAATTTTGTGGCCATATCTATGTGCATAAAATCCACACCCATCATGAAAGATCTACAGACTGGATTTAGCATGCTCAAGATAGACACAATGCCTTTGTAAGAATCTCAAAGACGATTAGTATTGATTCCTTTCCTCTCTATACCCACATCCACTTCTTGTGAAGTGAGAGAGCCCTATTTTCCTTCTCCTTGAATTTAGACTGGATTAGTAACCTGTTTGAGCAATACAGTGTAGCAGAGTGATGATTTGGTACTTTCAATGTTAGGTCATTAGATTTCTTAGTTTTCCCCTGAATCTCCTGGAATGCTTCTTCTTGGAGTGCTCCATCTAAAATCCCAGCCACCACACAATGTGAAACCAAAGCTACATAAAGGAATCATGAATGGGGCATCCCTGTTGACAGCTTCAGTTGAGCTTACAGCCAAGAGCTAACGTTAGCTTCCAGCCATAAGGGAACCACCTTGGATGGCCAGTCCACTTCACACTTGAGGTAACTGTAGTCCTAGCCAACATCCAGCTGCAATTTCATCAGATTCCCTAAGCAAGAAGCTTGATGAGCACTGTCAATTTACAAAAGTATGGTACATAACAAATTCTTTTAAGCCACAAAGTTTGGGGAGGCTTGCAGTGCAGAGTCGTTGACCACAACAGCCTTTTGCCAAAATGTTTACTATCTATTACAACCATTTTCCTGATGCCAAATCAGGTATATTAGGAATTACTGATCACTCACTCACTGTTTTCTTTTTCTTTGATTTTTCCTAAATTTCAGGTTTCTTCCTTCCTTCCCCTCCCTTCCCCCATCCCTCTCTTTCTTTTCTTTCTTTTTCTCTTCCTTCCTTTCTCTCTCTCTCTCTCTCTCTTTCTTTCTTTCATTTTTGTTGTATTTTGCACAGTAGAAGCAAGCACAGTTCCCTCACATACAGTTGTCTCAAATTCAAGAGTAAATCAGCCCATACAGTTCTGGATGTTCCAGAGCTGAGCTAAGTGATCTCTCCTAAGAGCCATGAAGAATGCCTGAATAAACATTATCTTCTATGGCTTTTTCTGTCAATGCTTCGCCTCCTTTTTTGCAGTTTTCAGGTATTTTAATTTTAGTATTTTATTGTTATTATTAATCAAGAAAATTAGTTTCATTTTATCAGCAGGCAGTTGGTGACTGCTTTAAGTCACCATGATTCTGTAGACATGTACATTATATCCAGGCCAGTTAGCTATTTGTGACTACAAAACATAGGACTAGGACAGTTCATTGATTAACTGATTATTGCATAGGGAGGGCTCTTCCTCTTAACATGCCAAGATGACCTAAATTTTATTATCTACTTTGTTATGTAAATATTAATTTTGTCAATAGCACATACTTACTATTAGTGCATTACTTCCTACTTAAGTAGTTGGTAACAAAAACTGTGGCTCTTTAATCTTATTCTGAATGAACAAGGAAATAAGTTGACAGATAAGCATGGCTATGAATGTAGGTCTTTCAACATCCATAAACACGAATAAAGACAGGATTATGTAGAACAGAACAAAAATAAAATAAAACCCCTGACTTCACATAACATTGAAATCTTTTTTGAGCAAAGGGAAAAAATAGAACGGATATCCTGTGGAACCTTTATGTCCATCAATTCAGGGAGGTAAAAGGCTGAAGCCAGTATAAAATTTTGGAAAACATTTTGACTTGGAGTTGCAGTCACTTAGTTTAAGTAAACAATTAGCGCCAGTAGTCTGTTGGCTCAGCAACCAATATGGAGGTCAGTCCCAAGAAATTATTTCAGTCTTATACAAAGTAACTCTTCATTGTCTAACTAGGGTTTTTTTTTTAAGGCTCTAAATAGCTATCAATTAACTTTCTATTTCTTATTATAAAATGTGAACATTACGATACTCTTGAGCCACCCATAGACTCAAGGGGAAAAAGTCACGTTGGTCATATGACCTCCTTTACATGGGGCATAAATGTAGCCTTTATATATTACTCATCATAACCACAATGGAACTAATAATATTCTGATATCAAGTGAGACTGAGGAATTAGAAGAGTTGTTTTTATTTTAGGTCTTTGGAAATCTGAGTACAACCAAGAAATTACTAAGAGAAAGTCTTCTTTCAAGGGCCTGATTTTGACAGAACTGAGTCTGTGGAAGGGACCTTCTGGGCTTGACAGAACTCTGGTGTTGTTTCCCCTTGGAAAATATTGAAGTTTTATTAAAATTATTTTTCCTAATGATAAAAAACAGCTGATATCAATGCATGTTATAAATTTAAACAGCATCACACCATTAGTCATAAATATCTCAGTAGTAAAGAAACATATTACGATTAACATTTAAAATGATCAACAAACTGCTCAAGCTACATTTTTTCCCCACTGGACAAATTTCTCAATTTGAGATTGGCTCCTGTCATTGTGCCTTGTTGATCCATTTCATTTGGCCGTAAGATATACCAACACATTTTGTTCTGAATAACTGCTACTTTTTACAAAGTGATCTATTTGGGAAGGAAGCGGCCAGAGGGAGGAGTGAGGAAACAGATTTAACCTAATTACAATATAATGTTTTTTCTTTTTAGTAATTTACACAGGATGTCTTGAGATGTCTCTTTTTGTAAATGTAATGTCTGTAAATGTAAAGAAAATCTAGTCTTTGTTTTTATCGGGACAACATAAATGAGGATGCTAATCGATTTCAAATGAAATTATTTGGGCTAATTTTCAGTTTTTTGATGTGTGAAGAAACAGTATTCCTATTCACACATAAATGGTGCAAATCTGATATGTTAGGATTATTTTGGTTAGATCATCTAGGTTTTACAAAGAAGACTGAGTCCTAGGAGCCCTTACAGGGAACCCAGGGACTAGTGTTTCTCTAAGGCTGGGACCTATGTGAGTGTCTCTGCCTGCGGTTTTCTTCCTCCACTTGACCTCTTGGGGATGAACATCCGTCCCCGTCCCTTGGGGAAGAACATCCCTCTTTCTCCATAAGTATATGCTCAAAAGCAACTGCCTATTTGAAGCCTTCCCTGGTACGTTGAGGTTTTCCACTCTTGGTCTCCTAAAAGTCCCTCCAGCGTAATATTGTGTTCATCTGATAGTATTTACATATGTTTATCCAATGCCATTCTCCTCTGGCAAAAGGAAGAAAAAGAAGGACTCTGGCCTTCTTCATGTGGAGATCATATCCATCATATTCTTGAAGGTAATCCATGGATTTGGTGCCTAGTACCCAGCATATGTAGACAGTAATACCGGCTGATGGAAAGCCAAAGGGCTGTCCCTAAATACATGCCATTTTAAAAGCAGGGTTCTCTGTCAAGCATTATAGTTATGCCAAGAAAATATTGAAGTTTCTTACCTTTCATTTATTTTTATTTTTTTAAGTTTATTTATTTTTGAGAGAGGGGGGTGGAGAGAGGCAGAAAGAGAGGGAGAGAGAGAATTCCAAGCAGGCTCCACACTGTCAGCGCAGAGCTCAAACTCACATAAGATCATGACCTGAGCGAAAATCAAGAGTCAGATGCCCACTCAACTGGGCCACCCAGGCACCCCAAAGTTTCTTACCTTTTAAATCAACAATTGATTTGTTTCTCTTGTCAGTAGTGGTTAACCTTGGTCCACAAGATTAAATAGTTTTAGTGCTCTATGAGAGGCATGAGAGTTTCCTAAAAGGGTAAGAGTCATTCCTCCCTAACTTTGAGGGAACAGAATAGTATCAAACAGATAAATAGTAATTCTACTTTTTTGATTGTAGATGCATGTAAGCATTAATAGTTATTTAAAATAAGAAATGGGTAGATAAGTTGTTGTTTGGTGTGTTGCAGTATGCCTGAAAAACTTGTTAAAAACAGGAATTCTGATTAAGCTTTTGGGCGGAGCTCACACATCTACATTCTTTAAAACTGAAGTATAGTTATCAATGTTACATCAATTTCAGGTGAACGGCATAGTGATTTGACATTGTATGTTATGCTGTGCTCACTACAAGTGTAGTTTCCATCTGTCACTATATAACAGTATTACAGTATCATTGGCTATATCCCCTATGCTGTGCCTTTTATCCTTGTGACTTATTCATTCCATAATCCAAGCTTAGGCACCTGGATTTTATCCTTTTTTTCTTAAGGGAGGCAAATGAATAAACAGCTTCTTCTTCTTTTTTTTTTTTTTGAATGTTTATTTTTGAGAGAGAGAGAGACAGAGCATGAGCAGGGGAGAGACAGAGGGAGATAGAGGGAGACACAGAATCTGAAGCAGGATCTAGACTATGAGCTGTCAGCACAGAGCCTGATGCAGGGCTTGAACTCACAAGACACTGAGTTGTGAGATCATGACCTGAGCCGAAGTCGGCTGCTTAACCGACTGAGCCACCCATTGCAGTAAACCGCTAGGGCTGTTGATCTGTTATCAATCCACTGGCATCCATCTATCACTGTCCTGCTTAAAGGCTGCCAGTGACTCTACTTGCCTCTAGGAATGAGTCTAACCCTGAACCTGACTTAAGGGCTCCTCATGAGCTTCCTTTCCAGCCTTGTCTGTATCAACATGACTCTCCAGTTGATGGGACTTCTTAGAGTGTCCCTAAGGTTGTAATAAGCTCTTTCACAATTTCTACATACATGTCACCTTCTGCTTAGAAGACTTTCACCCCTTTGACTTTCTGTTTTATGTCTGCTCAATCTTTATTGCTCAACTCAGCTATCACTTCCAGTGGGAAACCTAGAGTGATAAAGTCAATTAGTCTGATGTATTTACTTTCTCTGTTTTCATATACTCATCAGACTATCTTTTAAAAAAGTTAACACTAGCTAACCTCAAGGTTACTGAGGCTAATGGACATATACACTCATTTAATCTTTTAAATATTTAATAATTTGAAAACCCTATGAGGCAGGTTCCCAAGTAGAGTTGAGAGAACCAAGGCACTAAGAAAGAAAGTAACTTGGCCAAATTCACTCCTGTTAGTAACTGGAAGAGTTACAACTCAAACCAATATATCCTGTCTCTAGGTCCATGCTCTCAACCTTTACAGCATAACCAAATGGTCTTTTATTTGTGTGCCTTCTCTAGTAGATTGGGAATTCCTTGAATATGGAACCATGTCTTAATTTTCCCTGGATTCTACTTTGCCAGCAAACTCCTAATCCACAGTAGATATCCAATTAACACATGGTTGGATAATGACTGAAATGACACATCTTTGCCTTGACAAGGATTTCAAGAACAATGAAAGCCACAAAAAAGACCTAATTGAACCGTCCAATCAGAGCCCATTAAAACCACCCAGTTACAGCCTGTGGGGACTACATAGGGACTTTTGCTTTCTACATTAGGCTAAAAATTAGTAAAATGCAGTAAAATGCAGCAATGATTTATTTGCCCTTAACTTCCAGAGACAGAGAGGAGGGTTGGGGATGATTTGTTCTTTCAGTCTCCTGTAGCTATTTCTGGATTTCTTTTTGGTAAAGGACATTAGTTTCACCTCATGTGGTGTGGGGCAGTGATGGGCCCAGTGATCAAAGTGCCAATGGTGCTTTGTGCTCAGAGGCCTCTGACTATCTCTCCTTCCAGTCAGTGTTCCCAGATAACACAGGCCAGCTCAACTGTGGAACAGTTTTGAGCACATGCCTAATCTAAAGGTGTTCCACAACCTGACCATTAGTTGTCCCACAACCTGACCGATATCTACCTTAGCCAAGCACATACTCTATTCTTTGAGGTCAGATAGATCTGGTTTTAAATTGCAGCTTTCCTCTCTTATCATAAATGACAGTGGACATTATACTTGACCTGTCTAAGCTGTAGTTTCTTCATCTCTAAAATGGGATTAATGAGTATTCCCCTAATGGGGCCATTATGAGGATTGAATGGCAAAATGTGTACCAAGCATTACCATATAAGGTCACATACTCGGTGAAGCTAAGTCCAGGAAACAAATTCAGTTCCTCTGGTTCCAGAGCCTGAACTCCTAGTCACTGGCTTCTCAACAACATGCTCAAATTGCTCAGATATTTCCTTTATTTATTCTTCTGTCTTTTCACTGTTGAATTCATGAAAATATAGCTTATCTTTATTGCTTTTCACTGTGAACCATTGTTTCATCCCACAAACATCTGCTTCTGCTACCAGTACAGCAAAGCAGTCACTCTCTAGGTAAATGGCAGCTGATTCCACTGATCAGTGCTCCAGCAGGATGAGTGCTCCCCTAGGATGCAACATCCAAACTCACTGTGCTGACTGGTTTAGGGTTAGCAGTGTGGCTCAGCTTCACACATTCATTTAGAAACCCAGGGACAGGGGCTTTTTCATCTCTCAGGGCTTCCACTTGGTTGGCCAAGAGAAAAAGTCTAGAGGGAGTGCCAGGGAAGGGTTCTGTGGGCCAGGCCCCAAAATGACACACATAACCTCCATGCCACACTCTGTAGTTAGAACACATAGACTGGTGGGGAGGCCAAAGAAGCAAGAGAAGAGAATGTGGACTTTTCTGAGCTACCAGAAACTTTCTACCACACCAGTTGAAGAAAATCAAAACTATTATTAACTTTAAATGTCTCTTGTATAAGGGCAGCACCTTTCCAACCCTTTCTTGAACCATTTCTGTAGTTTTCCACTGCACTGTCTCTACCATTCCAGACTGTCCATTATGCCTAAAGGCTCAAAATCACTTTCACACTAGAACTTTTTAAGGCAAAGCACAATATCACCTCTTTCACTCATATTCTCCTGCCCTTCATCTCAGCACAAAGAGAATGAAGGTGATAGCAAACGCTCTCTCTCTCTTTTTTAAGTTGATTTATTTATTACGAGAGAGAGAGAGAGAGAGAAACAGAGAGAGAGAGAATGAACATGATCAGGGGAGGGACAGAGAGAGAGAAGGAGAGAAGGACACCAAGCAGGCTCTGTTCTGTTAGTGCACAGCCTAATGCAAGGCTCGAACCCATGAACCATGAGGTCATGATCTGAGCAGAAATCAATAGTTGGACACTTAACCGACAGAGCCACTTAAGCACCCCAAACTCTTTCTACTTTGGATCACCTAAGATCACAGAAAGTTGGCACAGGAAGAGGCCCCAACAATGCTTAGCCCAAAATTTCCTTGTACGGAAGAAGATAAGATCTAGAGGAAGGAAGGGATGACTCAGAACTGAAACCTAGTCTATCAGATTCCATCACTTTCTCTATCCAACACCTCATGTTACCTCCTCTTGGTGTAGAGCCAGTCCCATGGGACAGTTTTATCAATATAAAAAAAACTCTCCAGTAACCAAAAGTGTATATTATTAAAAACAATACAATTTTAGGACTTATAAAAACAATAACAAAATCTTTCTTATATGGACTGACAGATTAAAAACATTTTTCCTAGTTCTGCTTCAGAATCCTCTAAGTTTTGAATACTGCTTAGTTTTTCCTAGTGATTGCTCAAATTTCAGTGAAAAAGAATATATATATATATATATATATATATCTTGGCAATTAAGTCTAGTGATAATTGTTTTTGTGCATTAGTTATAATCCCTTTTTGAGCAGCAAAGCCTATTATTGTTACAGAGTGAGTTTGAGATGCCCCGCAGATTTGAGTAATTTTGGGTAATGCAGCTGTGTGTGGTAAAAAGATTTTACAATGCCTATAAAATGTTGCCTCATGACATGTTCAGCAGTGAATCTGTGGCACCATATAGCAATTTCAGTGCTTTTCATTAAATACCAGATACCATTTACATTGTGCAGTTTTTAAACAAGAGCCATCCTTCAAGATCAGAAGGGTCTGCAAATTGCAAGGCGTTTGGGAGTCCTGGAGTAGGTGGAAGGGTCTTAGATATTTTTCTAGAAACAAACACAAAACAACAACCAACCAAACAGAAAATATAGCACATGAGGGAATTGTATTTGATCTGCATTGGCCTCAGCTGCACTTAAGAGTGTTTGGGTTTTTCCCTGCTTCTCTCATCTTCCCACATAAGATGAGAAGATCTGACTTGCAGCAAATAGTTTGCCTGAAAATATAGTTTCCCATGAAAACCGGAGAGAATAAGAAAACCACAGTGAGTTGTGTAAGATTTCTTTTTGTTATGTAGAATCATGAGTCTTCAAGAGAGATTGGGGATGGGGGGGCCTTCAGAAACCTCTTTTGTTGCTTTTGTGATTGCAGGTAAGATAACAGATGTAATTATTAAATCAGTCATTTTTCATTCGAACAATTTATACACACTTGGTTAGCTCCAATATATGTCAGGAGAATGGATAGGAGTTCAGGATCAAATGGCTGTGAGAAAATAGGACGAATTTCTAAAACTGGCTTTTGCCCTCTTAGACATCACAGTGCAATAGCTTGAAGCCCTGGTTTCTTACCTAAATACAGGACCCAACTGGCTGTTTTTACTTGCATGTTCTAGCACCTCCTTAAACACAACTGGTTCAAATCTAAATTCATAATTTTGTCTAAACCAGCCCTTATCCTTGACTAAAGGAAATTACTGTGTCTTATAACAGCAAAGCACCATGCAAGTGTTTGCTTTTCATTAGGATTATACTCTACATTGGTAATTATCTCAGAAACACACAAAAATAAGATTTTGAATGCATTATCCTTCTCATTCCTATGTTTTGTCCAGTAGCGCAGCCTAAGAACATCCTTTCTGGAAGCTTGTGCTCATCTCTCAATATCTGCTGCCTTCATTCATCTGCCTTCCCTTCTAATCAGTTCATTTTTCTTACTGCACTGTCCTGTTTCTCAAGCACTGTGGTGTCATTACAACAAGGTCACAGACTCTGGAATCCAGGGCCCATATCTTAAGCCCCTTTTCTCAGCTGTGATGATGACTGGGCACAAGTCTGGATCTGAAGCATGAGTTCAAATCCAGGTCCTGACACTAACCAGTGATGTGACCCAGTGAAATCCAAACAACTTTCAACCCTCAGTTGTCTCTTTTGTAACATTAATAGGTGAATAAGACCCAACTCACAGAGTTGTACTATGAATTAAAGAGACAGTAGGGTATACTCAAAAGTCATTGGTAAGTGTAGACCCAAATCCACATCATTATTATTATTCCCTTTAATTCCTGGCTTAGCATAATACATATTAGTAGACTGACTGACTTACTGATGTTAAGTGAGTTTCTGAAATGAACTAGGACCCTGGAACATTTAGTACCAATTATCTGCTTTCTATTTTAAGTATAAATCTTTGTGACCAGTCTTTTTGCTTTCTGAATAGTGTGTTCCCTGGATAGAAACACAGGATTCACACCATCCTCAAGCCTGAGGTAGCTCTCTCTATGTGTTTCCCTGAGTTTTGCATTTTATCCCATAATCACAATGCTGGGAGTTAGTCTTAGAGCTCAGTCAGGTTGTAGAGCATTGCACTTCATTCCTTTTTTCATCCTTTTGGCCAAAATTTACTGAAGGTATACGTTGTTGTATGCACTGTAATGATAGATCTTGGAAATGCACAGATAACTTCAATACAAGATGCCTGTCCTCAGGAGTACCCAGTCTGGTGGGGAGTCATGCAGGTAAATAATTAGTCAATAGGAACTTTCTGGACCCCATAGGCCCACTTACATCATATGCTGCATGTGTTGTACACATCACTTCACTTCTCTGACCCTATATTTCCTTAACTGTTAAATGTGTTTACTTTATAGAGCTATTTTGAAAAGTACATATGCTGACATGTGTCAATAGGTAATAAATGTCCAATTCTTTCTCTTCCTACTCCATTCCATGTAAGTTAGGCCCAAACTACACACACAGATGAATATCCTCACTTGGAGGAAAAAATTGACCAAGAGTTGCAGGCACCATCCCACAGGACACTGTTTTACACTTGGTTCCTGAGGTTCCCAGAGAGATAATATACACCATCTATTGGCTGAATAGAGTGTCAGGAGTCTTACACACACTGTCTTTTGCCTTATGACAAGCCAATCATGCAGAGAGTATCTACATTTTCTCAGGTGACAAAAGGCACACAGAGAGCTTAAGCACAGGTGTTGACGGGATGGACTATGGAGACAGACACAGCCATACCCTTACTTGCTATGGGACTGATTTGGGTCAAGTTTTTTTTTTTTTTTTTTTTAATCTTCCTTTAGTCTTAGTTTGTTCACCTGTAAAAGGGAATAATAATGTTTCATTCTTCCATACAAGAATCGTCTTTTCATGTGTTCATTGAATTATTGTTGTTGCACAATGACAGACACTGTTCCAGAAACTACCAGACACACAAGACTTCTGCCCTTCTTTTATTTTATGAAAAGGTGACAATAAATCCATCAATAAATTTAAAAGAATTTTAGAGAGGGGAAAATTGATATGAAGAGGGAGAAAAAAAACAAGAAAAAGTGGGAGGAGGAAATCTCCAAAGAGGTGCCAAAGTGATGTTTTTGCTGAAGAGCTGGCAATTCAAACATGCCAGGAAAGAGTTTTTAGGCCTGAGTTGAAGATTGATAAAATAATCTATGCAAAGCACTTACTATTATTACTTTATATAACCAGAAGCAGAGTCTAGAATTAAATCCAGCTCTCTCTGGCTCCATGTTCGTCCCCCTGACAAAGAGCTGTGCACAATTAGCTACCAGCTTGCAGCATTTGTATTTCTCTCCACCTGGCTCTGATTCTGAAGCTGAGGTGAAGTCCTTGAACAAAAGCCATGGGAGATCCTGCTACAGGATTACTTTTTCATCAGGTCTATCCCCTCGTTCTCAGTGTATCTTCTTCTCCTAGACCCTGGGCTCTGCAAAGAAAATAAGCTGCCTGTCAAGGAGGAGAGTGAAGCAATAGGGCAAAGCACCAAGGCCTCAGTCAGAATGCAAATGGTCATGCTTTCCATTCATATTATTGGTGTTGCATTTAGAGATGTGAGACTGCATTAGATCTGATAGGACAACCCTATACCAAGAGATTGACCATGAGGAGGACAAGGACGGAGGTGTTCACTATGGCATCGAGATGAAAAAACATTTTTGTTTTTTTAAGTTTATTTACGTTTGAGAGAAGAGAGAGAGCAAGTGGAGGAGGGACAGAGAGAGAGGGAGAGAGAAAGAATCCCAAGCAGGCTCAGTGGTGTCAGTGTAGAGCCCGACTGGGGCTCCAACTCATGAACCATGAGATTATGACCCTGAACTGAAATCAAGAGTCTGACACTTATTGACAGAGCCCCCCAGTGCCCCAAGATTTTTATTTTTGACAAAGGGCTGCCCTGAGCTCCTCAGAACTCAGGGCAAGGCATACATATAGGTAACCCATAAATGCTTGTCCCACTCCAGAGCTCAACCTGGTCCACAGTTGCAGGGAGTTTTACTTTGGCCACCGCAGGTCAACTTCAAGAGAAGGCAATAAACTGTGGTTTTGTTGTGAATGTTGAGCACTTCTCATGATTAGAGAGTTCTTCAAGTCTTACCTAACATCGACATTAAAACCTAAGCTGATACACTTTCTTTCCCCCCAAGTTCTAAAGGTTTGTAGAGTAATTTCCCAGCCAAAGTGTTTACATGGATTACAAGTAATTTTTATTTAATCTTTTAAAAAAGTAGGCCAGGCCTGTAATATAGTGATTTCACTTTACAGATAATTAAAAAGGAAAAGCCTCCTTCTGCCCAAATGATCTATGTAAACCAATAAAAGTCACTTTGGGGCCTAGATAATTATCTGGATAATTATCTCAACCCTTTTAACTCTGTTGTTCTGAGATCATAGCAGACACTCAGTGGAAACTTGTTGATTGATTTGCTTTTGACTATGAAGACTTGGCCCAATAATTCTTTTTTCCCCCCATATTTGAATGGGAATCTTCTTTTTTCTTTTAATAATTAGGAATATGTGTGACAATTGAAAGTTTTATATATTTATGGTATATAATTGGATGATTTGGCATACATATACATTGCAAAATATCACCACAATGAAGCTAATTCATATACCCATCACCTCAGATAGTTACCATTTATGGGTGTGTGTGTGTGTGTGTGTGTGTATGTGTGTGTGTTAAAAACACTTAAGATATACCCCTTAGCAAATTTCAAGTATACAAAAATGTATTGTTAACTATACTCACATTGTTGAACATTAGATCTCAAACTTAATCATTTTACAAAACTGAAATTTGTACCTTTTGGCCAATACCTCTCACTTCTCCCTCCCTCCACCTCCTGGTAACCACCATTCTACACTGTGTATCTATGAGTTCCACTATTTTAGATTCCACATGTAAGTGAGATCATGCAATACTTGTCCTTCTGCATTTGGCTTATTTCACTTAGCTTAATGCCCTCCAGGTTCATCCATGTTGTTGCAAGTGGCAGGATTTGTTTCTTTTCTTTTAAAGTTTATTTACTTATTTTGGGAGAGAGGGAGAGACCATGAGCCAGGCAAGGGCAGAGAGAGAGCCTATGCTGTCAGTGCAGAGCCCGACATGGGGCTCATGACGTGAGCTGAAATCAAGAGTCATATCCTTAACTGACTGGCCACCCAGATGACCTTGGATTTGTTCCTTTTTAAGGCTGTTTTATATCTGTATCTTTATAATAATTTATACATATATACATACATAATTTACACACACACACACACACACACACACACACATACATACACACAAACTCTGACCTAATGATTCTGAAGGCCAAATCCCTTGAGCATTCAGTAAATATCTATTTATTTGCCCTTGTTTATGTTAGAATCATAAAACCCTATAGAGATTAAAAATTGCTCTAACCATTTTTTTTAAATGAAATAAGGTAGCATTATTTCCCAGAATGATGTGGAAAGACACCATACTTGCTTTGGTAACAATTTCTGTTGTCCCATATGCCAGTGGATCAAGATTTCTCTCTGATATCTATCCTTAGCCCACAGTTAATATTATCACTATTCTCTGATTGATACATTTAAATTTTGACATTCTCCTTACCCCCTCCCCCATTGGGAAATATAGAGAGTTTTCATCTTTTACTGATATTCTTGTAAGTTCATGATGGCTCATAATGCCTTGGATTTTTAAGGATGTAAAGAAGAAGTGATATCTATTTTGAATTAAATTAGAGGTGTAAGGCTATGTGCTCTCTCTCTCTCCAGATATCTGATGGTACATGAGATGAATCCCTTGGTCGGTCCATTTTGAACATCAGACTTCGATTCACTTCTGAGATGGTAGCAACTGATGTGAAAACTATATTTAGTTTCAAAAACATTTTAGTGAAAATAATCATCTTATTTCTCAACGTAATTTTGAGGCATCATTTACCCACAATAGAGTACATAGATTTTAAGTGCTCAGCTAAATGTGTATTGAAAATTGATACATATTTTCATTAACCTAGAAAGTTCCCTGTGACCTTTTCCAGCCAATTCTTAACTCTTCAGGACCGACCATATTGGTCATACTTAATTTTGAGTACCATGTGTTATTTTGCCTGTTCCTGGACTTTATATAAGTGGCATCTTACAGTATTAACACCTTCCTCCTAAACTTAAAATTTACAAAGCACTTTTACTTTCATTATTCCTTCTGATCCTTGCAGCCACAGAGTGAGGTAAAGGTCCCAAGACCTAAAAAAACTTTTACAATTTTTTTTCTAAGTCAAAGCTTAGAAAGTTTTCATGGCTCACTTAAAGTGACACAGTAGAGTCACTGTGGAACTGAGTGGAACTGAGTGTTCTGACTGTGGGTAAAGGACTTCTTGTGTTGAATCCTAGCAGACTCTGGAAAAGTTTTTGGACTCATAATCATCATAACAACAATGATAACAAAAGTAAGCATCTGGATCTGAATCCCCAATTGCCACTCTTTATGTGCATGATTTTCAGTATGTTATTTGATTCATTTCAGACTCAGTTGTATCATCTATAAATTGAAGACAGTAATATCCTCATTGCTGGACTTAACACTCCTGTTTTTCCTCCAAGACTTAATATTTCTTAATTCTTTCTGCTGGAGGCCCTGTAAGCCTCGATACGAGTAGACAGCTAACTGTTGTTGGGCTTTTACACACTTGGTTTAAGCCTTTCTTTATTTCTTTTTTTTTTTAAGTATGGTTTTTAAATTTTTTTATTTTGGGGGATAGCACAAGCAGGGGAGGACCAGACAGATGTGACAGAGGATCTCAAGAGGGCTCCTCACTGACAGGCTGACAGCAGCAAGCCCGATGTGGGGCTTGAACCCCCAAACTGCAAGATCATGACCTGAGCCAAAGTCAGACACTCAACTGACTGAGCCACTCAGGGGCCCCAGTTTAAGTTTTTCTGATCACATTCTGTTTTCATTTTTCTCTCGCTGTAAAATGGTAGGCTCCTGGAAAACAGCACACTGCCATTTCTCAAGTGCCAAGCACACTGTCTGGCCCAGAGGTGATGTGCACTACAAGTTCACTGCACCTGTTACAAGTAACCAGAAATAAGGGCAGGCAAATATCATTTGGAGAAAGGACTGGCCTCTGCCTTTTTTTTTTTTTTTTTTTTTGCCATTATACAGCTTTGCCTGAGTGGGTCTTACCAGATGGAAACTGTGTCTGAGGCTCACATAAATAGCGCCGCACATTTTGGGAAAATTCTTGAGCTCAACGTTTAATAAAATGGTATGAAAAATAGGATGAGTATTTTTATGGTCATGCTAAAAATGTTAAATCACACCATAAATCTCCACATCACTGAACTCTAATGCAAATCAATTTAGGAGGAGAAGGCCCACTACCTGTAGGAGTTGGATCCCCCTGTGAGGGCTGGGGAAGGGCCAGTCTGCCTGGTGCACACTTCCTTGGCTTGCCACCTACTAATTCCCCAGTGCTGCCTTTTGCCAGCTACCTATTGTTAACTGCAGAGCTGTGTCGGTATTAAGGGAAACAATAATGTCTGTTAATGCTGTCAACACCTTGGCAATATCTGCCTTTCTTCAATTACTTTTGTTTACAAATTACTCCTAATTTTGTTCTTAAAAGCTAGTTAACAACAAATGCTGCTAGGATTGATGGGAAGCTAACTGCATGATTAAGTAATTACGTTTTTAAAGCTTGCCTTACACTAGTACTAATGATATGTCACCCAGTAGCAGAAACCCCCGATAATGAATGAGAAATGTTTATATGTACTTAGTTGCTTTTAAATCTCCCTTCACGCTAGAGCTGGTGCTGTGCATGGGGTCCCGGGATGAAGAAAGGGAGTGACAGCTCAGCTTCCACAGCCTTTGTGCAGAACCAAAAACTCCCACCAAGGGCTCTTTTCTATCCTCGTCGATGCTTTATTTTTTGCAGGGCTGATTGTTCAATTGGTTCACTGATGAAAATGCTACATCGTTTCATTGAATAAAGAGCTGAATGAATTTAACTAGTAGGTGGTTGTCCTTTCACGGCAGGAATCAGATTTAGAGCTGATCCTTTGAGTATATAGAATAGAATTAGAGTCAAGACTGAAGGGGCTCTGCCACCCCTCTGCGAACTGGGGACTTGCACCAAGTGAGTGTCGCAGAGATGGGTGTTGGGTGAGCAGGGCACAAGGGATGGGAGAAAGGAGGAAGGAGGGCCCTTCACATTTACACCTGGAAGTTCTCACACCATTCTTAGGGATGCATGGCCTCTAGACTCTCCTCCTCCTCTTCCTCCTCCTCCTCCTCCTCTTCTTCTTCTTCTTCTTCTAAGTAGACTTTTTTTAAGTTTATTCACTTATTTTGAGAGAAGGGGGCAGAGAGATAGGGAGAGGGAGAATCCCAAACGGGCTCCACATTGGCAGTGAGGAGCTTGATACAGGGCTCGAACTCACAAACCGGGAGATCACTACCTGAGCCAAAACCAAGAGTCAGATACTCAACCAACTGGAGCCATCCAGGCACCCCCACTCTCTTCTTTAGGGCTACAATCCTGGAGGTAGGGCCAAAATTCATTTTGTGGTGAGCAGTAATGTCTTCTCAGCCATAACATAGGTTCTCCAATTGCCTAGCAGTTTCTTTTCTAGGAAAGCACAGTGAGATAATTTACACATGCATGTGTGTATAATGTAGGTGTATTAATCTATTTTATATATCATTTTGAGTATAAACTATATATACATATGCATATATAATTTATATTTATGTATTATATATGTTATGTTTAGTTATATGTAACCCGTGCATATAAAAAGCATAGCACAAGTATTCAATATGTTGCCATAATTTTGTGTATACATTTGTGGGTATAATGCATGTATATATATCACACATAAACCTGTAAGTGTGTAGTAACTATCTATGTACACAATACTCACATAGTCACAAAGGTACATATTGCATATCTATACACATATTCTCAAAAATACATAATTCAACAATAATGTTAGAAAATGAATGAATTAAGGGGTCTGCTCTAGTGTGATAATTTATCATCCATTGGCTTACACTGAATGGGGAGAGAAGATCAGTTCTGAGTATAGATCTAAGCTGACATTGACCGGTTACTTTGTTTTCTTCATTTCTCAGGCTCTTTTTTTTTTTTTTTTTAATTTATTTCTGAGAGAGAGAGAGAGGGAGCATGAACAGGGGAGGGTCAGAGAGAGAGGGAGATACAGAATCCGAACAGGCTCTAGACTCTGAGCTAGCTGTCAGCACAGAGCCTAATGCAGGGCGCGAACCCACGAACCGTGAGATCATGACCCGAGCTGAAGTCGGGCACTTAACCAACTGAGCCACCCAGGCGCTCCTCTCAGACTCTTTTACTATAATGTGTGGATTATAAATACCAACTGAGGGATCACTGTGAGGAATAAATGAGACATTTATTTCTATCCTGTGTCTCGCACATAGTAGGTACTCAATAAATGCTAATTTCATTTACTAAGAACTGCAATTTCTTTTATTCAAACATTGACTAATAGTGACCCCTGAGAGAAGCAACGGACTATGCAATTTTCTCTACTTGTGAAATTCAAACTAGTTATCTCTTACTGCCAAGTAATAATGACTGTAATAAACTAAGGAGATTTCCGTTTAAATAAGTGGATGATTTTAGCTGACTCTGAAAATGTAAATGGACCCTAATTAACGAATGCCTTAATCATTCTTCCTGTTTCTTCTTTATAGACACATTATTTCCTGCCCAGGGGTGAATACATTCAGTGTACATACGTTCAGATATGAATACACATATGCATATACATTTTCAAGGTACCAGCTTTAATGGAGAAGAACAAAGGGTATTCATTAATTAGGGCTACAAAAATCTCTTCAAGCACTTCTATTTGCATCAGAATAGGAAGAACTACCTTCTTTAGTCTAGCATTCGAGGTCTTATGAATTTGACTTCAACTATGTTTCATGAAATACCCCATTTTCTCCAAGAAACTAGCTGTTTCCTTTCTGAATTTCCAAGGGACACATTCCTTATATTAATCATTTGACATTTTATCATTTTATGGCTCTATTTAAAAGTTTTTTGCTATCTCACTTCTCAGAGCAAGAAAACTGGCTACTGAATTTAGCTGGTGAAGAATTTTCTTATTACTTAAAAATAGATGTAATTATTTTTTCAGTATAAAATATTACCAGTGTATGATAGAAAAAGTAAAACATATAGAATGGTATAAAAAATAAAAACGACCTATAATTCCATCACAGAGACATAATGCTTGATAGCACCAATAAGAGATACTGGTTAAGTTCCATCCAAGATTTTTCCATGTTTGGAAAACAAAATGGATCAGGCTCAGCTTATTTATATACATATACCATGTAGATTTTTCACTTTATTAATTGAAAAAAAATTTAATGTTCACTTATTTTGAAGAGAGAGACAGACAGAGTGCTAGCAAGAGAGGGGCAGAGAGGGAGAGGGAGACACAGAATCTGAAGCAGGCTCCGGGCTCTGAGTTGTCAGCCCAGAGTCTGATGCAGGGCTCAAACTCATGAGCCTTGAGATCATAACCTGAGCCGAAGTTGGATGCTTAACTGATCTAGCCACCCAGGCCCCTTCCATATACATTTTTTTAAAGTTAGGGTTATTGTATGTGTGTGGGGTGTGTGTGTGTGTGTGTGTATTCTGCATTATTAATATTTTATACATGCTTTTATAATTTTATAAAATATTACCTAGAATATTTTTAATAACTATAGTAACCTTATAGAAAGAGTACCATAGTTAATTTATTCCATCTATTAATCTTGGTTATTTAACTTATCACACTATTATTCCTTTAACCAACAATGATGAGCTAAATCTCTTTATACCCAAATCCTCATCTTAAACTCTGATTCTACACTTAGGATAGATTTTTCTCTAAGTTGAATCTAAAGTTTTAAGAGTCTTGACATATAAACCAAATTGTTTTACAAAATACTTCACAATGCCTCCAACAATATTGAGTATCTCTCTCATTGTCACCTTAATCTTGGGGAAGCTTTGTTTTTAAAACATTTTTGGCAGCATAACTCATTATAAATTTCATCTCTTTTTACTATTCATACAGAATATTTTAAAAGAATTTTTTATAGTTTATTTATTTTTTGAGACAGAGCATGAGCAGGGGAGGGTCAGAGAGAGAGGGAGACACAGAATCTGAAACAGGCTCCAGGCTCTGAGCTAGCTGTCAGCACAGAGCCCGATGTGGGACTTGAACCCACAAACCGTGAGATCATGACCTGAGCCGAAGTCGTACGCTTAACCAACTGAGCCACCCAGGCGCCCTCATGCAGAATATTTTTAAATAGTTAACTTTTCCAGTCAAGAAGAGAAATATGAAATCAGCCTAAATTCATTTATTTTTTCTCCCTTTGTCTAGCATGTGGAAAAGTCAGTTTTCCTAAGATATATTTATTTTCTTCAACATGGTCAGTGATTTTACTGTGCAGATTCGAACTTGGGGAGGTTCATTATGATTCAAGGATATTTAAAAAGTAGTCTGTGGTCTCCTTTTGCTAGTATCTTAGAGTGCTCCCTTTGTCTTTCCTGCCTCTGTCCCATCTAATCGGCATGCACATTTCAGGATGCTGGATATGAGTATTCATGACTTATTAGTCGTGGCCAGTGCAGGTTAGATGTCAGTGTCTTCAAAGAGGGACTACAACAGAGTTCCTGATGGGGTTGAAACAGAGGACTCAAGAAGGGAGCAGATAACTCTGAACACCTGCATCAGTGGATTAATCCCAGGCTAAGTTGTTGATGTAGGCCTGCTTCTCTGACATAAGACAGTTTGGCGGGTGCAGGCAAGTATGGAGGGAAGTTATTGTGGGATTGTTTAATCTTTTACCATTTCTTACCTGTTTAGCTGAATTACTTTGCTTTATAGGTTTTGACATGAGTTGGTGACTGATTTTCCCAATTCACCCTACCTATGCTCTAATTGAGGGTAATTCTTCCACAAAATTGGAACGATGAAAAATTTGTGACTTTACCTATTTTGCTGTTTTCATGGGTGGATGAAAATGAACAAGGTTCATATTTCAAATCATGCCCTGTATATACTTTAAATAAATGAATTTTATATTTGGAAAAACTTTTATATTCAGAGAATATCTCAATGGCAATCATATTTTTTCTCATCTCAACTTGTTGGTCTCCATAATCAAGAAATAAGATGGCCCTTCTTCCTAGAATAAATAACCTATTTATTCACTTTTTATTAATATTAAAAAGTACAAAGCAGAAATTATGGTTTGTTAACGTTTAATAGATTGGTAAAAAATAATTTTTGAGCTATAATTTTGCTTTCAATTCTTAACACATTAATACCTAGTTTCATTTTCATATCCCATAGCAATTACTATTGGGCAGGTTACTTAGAGCAGAGAGTTACTTAAGGAATCAGTTCTAGTGATGTGATTTGAAGTTCCTTAACTCACCTCTACCCTATGCATATATGTTTTCTCCCCTAGCCTGTAAAGCCACACAGAAGGAAGATATAAGAATGAGTTTTCATTCAGAGCCCACTATGTTGAGAGCTACTCAAAGATAGTTGCCTACATTGTGGAATTCCAATGGGCACTCCAAGCAATGAGAAGTCTATCTACCTTTTTGTAGTTTATTAATTTATCAACCATCTATCATAACTATCTAATCTACTTATCTGTATTTCTAATCTGATTTCCCATGTCTGCATTATTTTAAATCTACATTAGAGATAATGTTTGAAATGTAACCCTAGAAAAAATTAAGGTTAACAGAGTTTTGCTAAGGGAATGACATCTCTTGGATCCTTTTGGGAGACAGGTTTTGATGTGTGGACTCAATCCTAAAAGAGGCCAGGGCAGTGGAAAAGGAAAGGGTTAACTCACTTTGTTCCTTATCATAATCTCGATCCAGCCCACCCCACCCTTCCTCACCCCTGTGTTAGCATATGTAAATTAAAAAAAAAAAAGAAAATTAATACCTCAGCTAAAATGGAAATTAGAAAGCACCTGCTATTTTAAAAGGGCAGCACATTTGTATTATTGAATAAACAGCTCTAGTGCACTTTTCCTCTCAGATTCTCAAAGTTCCAATTGGGCTAGGGTCTAGGTGATACTTGTTTGGGGTTCACAATGAATATTAACTTCTAGCTCAAAGTAAGGGCATTGGAGAGGAAAAGGGTGAAATGCGTATTCCTAGAACTAAGGGACTTGTTGGATGAGACAGAATTATTCTTTTAACCTTGCTTAGCTTCAGGTGCCAATATTTAAAAATATTATAATGAGATAATGAAATAGTAAGGATTTGAGCTCTCTATTGCTCAAGCAATAGAGATTCATAGTGTTATGGTGAAAACTATACCCATTTTCCAGGGCATTTATTGTTCACCTTCAGTCCTCTAATGCAGTGGTTCTCAATCACTACTGCATATCAGAATCACTTGGGAGAGCCTTTAGGCATGTCAGTGCCTGCACCACCACCTCCCTACCCACTTGTGCAAATCAGATCAGAAGTTCTCTCCCAGGGTCCCAGGCCATAAATTGTCAGGTGATTCTACTGTGAAGCCAAGATCAAAGATCACTCTCCAATGTCACAAAATGCCAGTGATTTTGTAGCTCTTATTAAATTGGGATTGGCATGGCTGGAGAGGGAGTGGTTTTCCCAATGCATGACTCCTAGCTAGTGTGGGACCTTAGCACACAGGACATCTTTAAACAAGAAATCAAGTAAAGTTAGTATGAGTCCCCTGTCATTTCTCTGGCCATTATAAATGACATATCTGTGCCTTGTGTTTCAATCCCAAACATGTCACTCTTTTCATGTCATCACTCCATTCCATGTTGCAGGGATCACTCCTGTCAGCTTCCATTCATTTGGAAGGGTGAGGCCTACACTCACAACCCGAGGCCCTGCCTGTGCTTCCAACAAGCTCTGTCACATAGCGGCTGTCACCAGGCCTAGCACACATCGGCTTCAGTCCGCTGCCACTTCAGACCATGGACAGTTGATTGCTAAGATTTCACCTTATCAACCATGCCATCTGACACTAGCCTAAAAATAAATGGCAAAGTAAATCACTTGGAGGAATGAGAGACTGTTGGACTTTTGGCCAAGTCACCTAAAGGTGATTTATAAGCCTTTCTTGGCTCTGCCAAATCATCTCCAAGGCATAAAACATACAAACAGAAGGGCTGATAGAGAATCTTTAAGGTAGCCTTGCAGAAATGTTCAGAAAAATCCCTTTGTTGTTTACTTTCCCAGATAGGTAGTAAAACTGAAGCTTGGGAATGAATCCCGGGGTTGGAGGAGAAGCCATGCCCAGAGGCGTGTATACTGGCATCCTTTTCTCAATCTTGTTTCCCTCCAGTGGGGGTGGGAACAGCGGAAGGTGTTTAAGAAGGTAAGCAATGACGGGGCATTGTTTTTCTACTTAATCATCTATATTTTCACAATGCCTATGGGAGGTGATTAAAAGTGGAAATTAGGAAAAGAGTATGGATATTTACAGACTATAAGGGTACCATTTAACATTCTGTTTGGATATGATCTCATTGTGCATGAAATTATTTGGGAAAGATTGGGACTCACTTTAAGAAAGATGCCAAGTTCTGTCTCTCACAGCATGCCAGCCCAAATCACCCATCTCAATAGCTTAGAGAAGGGTAGCATCAGAAGATGCACCCAAGATTGTCCCCTACTGAATTCTCAAAGATAAGATTATCCTCTATATCCAATTCAAGTTTAACAGTAATCTGTTGTCAATGAACCAAGTGTTGATACCTACCAAGGTTTACAGAAAGCAAGAACCACAGTAGGAGGAAGAATAACACTTTATAATGTCTGAGATATTAGAGAATAAAAATATTCAGTTTTTTTTTTCAGTTTAATATTATCAGAGCTGCAGATTCAATAGGCAGATCTCACAAAGTCCAAAGGATCTCCAGTGACATGGTAATACATGTATACTCCTGAGAGAATACCTTGAGTTCATGTGGATTATCCACTCATCTGCATAATTCCTGGCAAATTTATTAGGAAAATAAAAGCCACAAAGGTAATATACTAATAAAATAGAATGCATTTGGAATGGAAAGTTGGAAATTGCATTGTGTTTTTCCTTACACATATAGGAAAAGTTTCTCTAAAATGACCAGGAAAGTCAACGGGAATATGCCATCCTATATGGACCATATTCTTTTTACTCATTTATTTTTATAGGAAAAACACATTTGAATGTCATGATCTATCTAAGGATACAGTCACCATCTCAAAGAAATTAACCTGACTGATAACAAGCATGGACTGAAAGAATAGGTATATAACAAATACTTATTAGCTTCTAAGGAAGTAGGTTGTCAAAGAATGGATCAATGTCTTGTTACTTAACTTAATGATCACATACAGTAAAATCCCCATGCTTGTAATAATTGCTCTTTTCTCAACTAGGCAACTACTTGGGATGGCATCATGGAATCTGCATGTTCCAACTCTGTGCACAAAGAATTGACTGTAACACACACACACACACACACACACACACACAAATTCCACTACCTTCTTTTTTTGGGATATATTAAAGGGAAATTTAAATTCTCTATATAATAACAGAGGTGGATTATTTAAACTTTATGAACACCAAGGTCCCAACACCCTTAGAGTGTATGTACCTGGCAAAACAGAGTTTCTCAGCTTGGAGAGAGCTGACACCTCCTGCCAGACCCTCGTGTGCTCTGGGCAGACACAGACCCTTCACTTGTCACACAGTATTCGGGGACACTTAAATACGTGGCTAACCAAGGGCCAAGGAACTATGAGAGTAAATACTTAAATTTTTTCTATCATTCAAGTCTAAAGGTACAAACATGTCAGCCAGCCTGAGGGGGGAGGAAGGGCTTGATAGAATCCAGAGTGCAGTGGGGGTAATAGAGGAATTAAGAGAAAAAATATTCACTCTTCTGCAATGTGCATCTGCAAAGTAGTTTAGACTCCATAGCAGAGTCAGAGAATGGGGACAGAAAGTAATTCAGGATATATAAGGTAAGGGAGACTTCTTACCCTGCCTTCTCCAATCCTTTCCCTAGGAAATATGTTCCCTGCTAAGATTGCATAGTGGAACACACTGAACACACTGAAAGAACTGATGACTAGGGACGCTAGAACTTCTGCTGTGAGCATTCCTTCTGAAAGAGCTTAGTACTAGAAAAGAATGTTTTTCCTTTTGACCAAAAAAAAGGGGAGCAATGGAGACCTGGAGACACCCAAAAGATGGCAAGGGATTCTGTAGAGTGACAGCAGAGAAACTAAGAGAAAAGAGTGATGCTGGCAAGCAGATTATGAGACATCAGAGTCCTAGTTTGGGCCCATACAAACTAGGTGGAGCAGAAAGAGTGGGCAGTTAGGGGCACCCAGGTGACTCAGTTGGTTAAGCGTACAACTTCGGCCAGGTCATGATCTGATGGTTCGTAAGTTTGAACCCCACATAAGGCTCTGTGCTGACAGCTCAAAGCCTGGAGCCTGCTTCAGATTCTGTGTCTCCCTCTCTCTCTGCCTGCTCACATTCTGTCTGTCTGTCTCTCTCTCTATCGTTCTATCAAAAAAAATGAATAAACATAAAAAGAAATCTAGGAAAGAGTGGGCAGCTAAGCCTCAAGAATCCATAGCAAGATGGCTTCAGTGATGGCTTGGAACAGAACTGCCGTGGAGCTCTGAGGCTACATGAGTCATCTCTTCTCTCCCACACTCTTTCCCTTTAATTGCCCAGAGATTGAGGACAGCTGATGCTGGGGGAAGCTGCTGAGATTTTGTCACACGGTTGATGGAAATGTTGATCAGCACACCTGTAGACAAACCGTGAAAGTGACCTTCCCTTGGAATTTAGGAGGTGGGGCCTAGAAAACATTTGGCTTCTATTGTTGGCATGGGAAACCTCTACAGGTCTAACAAAAACACCTGCTGTGTTTAATTAGCAGCTTATTTTCTAGGATCTCTAAAATACACGTAAAAATTCCTTGAATAAATAATATGCAAGAGTTATGCCACCAAATTAGAGTCCCTGGACTATCAGGTACACGTACCAGGCCATTTGGGTCACTGTGTCCTCAGTCACTAGCATGCAAAGAGTGTTCAATGAATGTGTTGAAAAAATGAATAAATGAATAGAATGAATAGATGAATAAGTAGCCCCTCTGTTTATATGTAGAGTTAAGATCCTTACAGCTACACATGGAAATATACAATATTTGGCATGCAACTTGTGTGATACTGTTCACCATGTGCAGCACAGATCAAGAGGTGCATTTGATTAATTTCAAAATTATGCATGTATTTATGAGTGGCTTTTCCAGTAGTCACAAAGAATTTGTCTTGAATGCTTTATTAGGGAGCTGTTCCTTGTCACTAGCCAGTGCTAATGCATGTAAATAGATACAGGCTGCATATGTTACCTGGAATTGTCAGTGGCCCATTAGGAGCATGCAAGTGATATAACACCAGAAATCCTTCAGTCACCTTCCTCAAGATTCCAAATCAAGTACAAGATGTTTTAAAAACTATTTATACCCTTTAAGCATATTGGTACAGAAATAAAAGCATTTAGTTTCTGTGGACTGTTTTGTTTTACATTCTCAGTAGTGAGAGTTGCTCACACTATAGGCTCTCAACTGAGAGGAATGTGCACACAGCACACATCAGTGGGGAAAAAGATGACCCTTTGTTGAAAGAGGTGTGGGCTGGGAGTTTGCAGCTTGTTGGTTTCACTCTTTTCTAGATGTTTATCTCATGTATGTGCAGGTTATATATCATTTGATACATATAGGGAGGGACCAAATGGTTTAGGACTGTCTGGTCCAACATGGTAGCCAGTAGCCACATGTGTCTACTGAGCACATAAATCTAGTTAATCTTAATGGAGATGTGTTGTGTAGGTATAAACTCACACTAGATTTTGAAGACTTAGTATGGAAAGAAAGAAGAAAGTAAAATATTGATTATATGCTAAAATGGTAATATTTGTGGTTAAACAAAATATTAAATTAACTTCAGCTGTTTTTACATTTTTTAACATGGCTTAAAGAAGATTTAAAGTTGGTGTTGTGGGGGGGAATGGGTACAGAAAAGAACATACTCAAGGCTTAAGCTGCAAGGGAACAAGCAAACTCCTGTCCACTGTGGATAGAATACAGAGAGACAAAGGAGGGACTCCTAAAGGTTGTGTATCAGGCCATTAAGGGTCTTCTGGGCCCTTGCTACTCAAAGTGTCATCTGCGGACCACCATCATTGGCTCGGCAGAGAGCTTACTGTCAATGCAGAATCTCAGGCCCAGCCTGACACACCATATCAAACTCAGCATTTTTAAAACATCTCCAGGTGATTTGTATACACATTAAAGTTCAAGAGACATTGATCTAAAATTAAAGATTTTTAGTCATTGCTTCAAGCAATGGAAAGTTATTGCATGATATTTGCAAGTTGGTGAAATAATCCAATGTACGTATTTTTGAAAGGTTGTCCTGGCTGTAAAAGTGGAAGAGTAGACAGGAGTGGGTGGGTGGAGCAGAATACCAAGACCAAGACATTGGTGCAGTATGGCAAGAGGGTACAGTAGCATGGGCCAGAATGGAGATGGCCTATAGTGAGAAAGTGAGAGCAATGGCGAGACATTTAGTCAGCAAAGTCCCCAGGCCTCCTTGGTGGTGAATTGATACAATGGGTGAGAGAGATGCCCAGGATGAGTGCCAGGCTTTCAGCTTCGTGAATAGTGACATTCTTCAACAAGTAAGGAAATGTTGGCATAAGATCAAATGTGGGGCTGCTTGGTAAACAGAATGAGTTTGGTTTTGATTATATTGAGTTTGGAATATTTTTGAGATATCCAAATGGAAATGTGAAGAAGAGGACCTCCACACTGACACAGATCTTCCCTCTTTCTCCATTACCCTACCTCAACAAATCAGCCTTTGTTTCCTTCTTTAGAGTCAATCTGCTTCCTTTCAACCCAAGTGTTTGAACATATTCTTCCCTCTGCCTGGAAAAATTTCTTTTTATTTTAAATCTTTACTGCTCCCGTTCCAATGACTTCTGTTCACCTAGATTACTTATGTATGTCTGGATGTCTAGGACAATTTCTGAGTTGGCAATATATATTTGGCTTTTGAGAGAATGGAAGAAATCACCAAGAAAGAGATGGCCAAGGACATAGGCCTTAGCCCTGCCTCTGCTGTGGACTGAACATATGAACTTCAAAAAGTTTGCCAAGCTGGAATAAAAAAGATTTATAACAATAATCAATAATATTATAATAATAAATAATAACAAATGTCCTACAATACTATTATGGAAATTAAAACAGAAGTTTATAAAAGTACTTTGAAAAATATGAAGTATGTTAAATTGTACTAATATTATGAGACATTTTTTCCAGGTAGTATAATAAGATATAAAATCAAGTAGTCTACTACAGAGTCTCAGTTTTCTCATTTACTGAAAGGAGTTAGAGGAAAGTAGCTCTGAGATACCTTGAAACTCTTTCTAAGTATGAACTATTTTCTTAAGTCTGCAAAAGTACAATTTTTTTCAGTACCTTTGGTTCTGTAAGATAGAGATGAGGTTCCCGATCCTTTTGTAGAGATGTTCAATATTTTCCATTTTTCCTTTCTTTGGTTAAAGTAGTTTCAGGAAATAGAATGGCAATACCACATGTGCTGTTTAAAAGGGAATTATCAAACATTTATTGAATGTCTGTTGTGTGCGCTGTGAAAGGCAAAGAAGAGGCATGCTTATGACTTAATTAAGGAAATAAAGCATTAATGTATAAAATGATACCACCAGAACAAAATAACAATAAATATTAAAATACGGAAATGTCTTGGGGCAAAACATGATTTACTGCCCTGGTACTGGGAGTAGAGCTTTATGGCATCATACACATGCTAGGAGCACTGAGGTCACAAAAAGCAGGCACCATGGTCGACTGGAATAGTCTGATTGAAAAAGGTAAGATTTTCACATGATGAGAAGAGGTGGGGAGGACATCTTCAGTGAAGGGAATTGTGTGTACACGCCCAGAAATGGGAATGTATATGCATGTCTGCAGGGTGTGAGAACAGAAGTCTAATTACAGAGCAAAATCCACGTAGGGAAACAGTGAGGAATCAGGCTGGAAATAAATATTGCATATAAAATAGGAGAAGGCATTAATAACAGGGTAAGCAGTTTGAACGAAGAAATATAAGGTGATTCTCTGTATTTGGGGGAAAAAAATACTCCCTAAACCGCTAGGTCTGAACTGTAAAACACAGACAAAAAGGTAGCTTAAAAAATGATCCAAGGTATTCATTGCATTTTGAGTATCTACTTCCCTCTTTTCAAGAGAACATAGCAGAAAATATTCTTCGTAATGTTAGGCATGGGAGGATCTTGGTAGGGTCAGAGTACACATAGCTATTTAAATAGGAAGACAACATATTATAGGATCCAGATGAATTTCAAGTGTTTGGATTAACTAATTCCCACAAATCACAAGGTGTAAGAGGATAGAGACATGGTGGAATGGGAAGTGTGTCCATGTCACCTCTAGTGGGTCTGTAAGCTTGCTTATGGGGAGTAAAGCCCTAGAGAACAAGGCATGGATTTCCTTTTAATGGGAGAAATCTTTTTTTTCCCAAAGCTTATTTAGTTTGAGAGAGAAGAGGAGAGGAGAGGAGAGGAGGGGAGGGGANCCCACAAATCACAAGGTGTAAGAGGATAGAGACATGGTGGAATGGGAAGTGTGTCCATGTCACCTCTAGTGGGTCTGTAAGCTTGCTTATGGGGAGTAAAGCCCTAGAGAACCAGCCATGGATTTCCTTTTAATGGGAGAAATCTTTTTTTCCCAAAGCTTATTTAGTTTGAGAGAGAAGAGGAGAGGAGGGGAGGGGAGGGGAGGGGAGGGGAGAGGAGAGAGAGGATCCCAAACAGTCTCCACACTACCTGCACAGAGCCCAGTGCAGGGCTTGAACTCAAGAACCATGAGATCATGATCTGAGCCAAAGTTGAATGCTCAACTGACTGAGCCACCCAGGTGCCCCTAATGGGGAAATCTCTTGATGCTTAAAGAGCATCCTGACCTCTGAAAGTCAGATGTGCCATTTCTACAGCATGATGTGACATTGTCTTTCTGTGATGCCAAGGGGTACAAATAGCCTCTTTCTGTACAAACAAATGTAAGTTGGCAGAAGCTAATGTAGAGTCAGTGTTCCATTTCTGCATATCTATTCCACAACCAGGTCCCATAATTGTAGAAGCCTATGACTAGCAGAAATCTACAACAAAGTTTTTCTTGGTTCACCTTCCCTGAAGCAAACCATACTTAAGAAAGTAATAGACTATTTTTAAAAAACAAACAAATACCATCTGAAGAAGTCTATATGATAATTCATTTCCAGTAATTCATAATATTTGCAGCCTGGAAGGTTCTGTCAGACGAAAATTCTAAGGTACTTTACTTTTTACTTTTCTGTCACAGTTAGATATTACTGTCCTTCTTCCAGACAGGAGTAGAGCCACTGTCTCAGACTCTGTTTTACAGTTAATACTGGGAATAATAAAGACAATTTCACTTTGAGATATATGTATTATATATATCTGAGCACATATACGTGTATAAACATATATGTATAAATATAAGCACAGGACACAAACTAGCTCTACACAAGGGCCAATCCCAGAAAGTCCCCTCAGCCCTCCAGGGATTTGGAGTCTACTCAAAGAGGCAAGACATTTATGCTGTCACTGATATTTGGAAATCCAGGCTGTTCATCTTTCAGGCCAAAAAAAAAAGAGCCGTAAGCCACGTGGTCTGCATAAGATAAATGGCAGGCCAGAATTGTGGAGGAAGGCTTCATGGAAGTGCCTTGAAATATAAAGAGTAGAGCAAAGAAGAGCAAAGAAAGTGAACAAGGCAAAGTGTCAGGGGATGGCAGTGTAGTGACTGCTGATGGATCAAGTCCTGAAATGAAGTGACCTTTATCACAGCATTTCCATCCACCTGAAAGTACATCTCCTCTCCTGGCTGCTTTGCTAACACTGGCCAGACTGCCTGCTTATGATTAACTCTCTTTGTAGTTACAGGTTACATCTAGATCAAAACTGAGAACGCACATGCCTCCCCTCAGAGTGAGAACACATAGCCAAGTGACAGTAAAGTCCATCCAAAGGAGGTTTTCGCCTTGACCCTCCTTGATTTACCTTCATGCACTCATCACAAGCACACACCCCTCCAGAGCACACCAATGAGTCCTAAGTGTTCCTAGATCTTACAGTCTTTCCAGTTTCTCCTACTGTTTGATCTGTAACCTGTATGTAACTATATTGCTTTGAAAAAAGAGAAAACAGAAATGGAAACAATAAAAAAATTTATTGTAAAATCGTGTTATTCAGCTTGATGCAAAAGTTAATGTTTTTCTCCTGCTGTGCTACTGCTTACCATTCTTTTTCTCTTTTCTACAATAAGTGCCCCTTGTAAACTAGAAAGCATGCAAGTGCATGCACGTATCAGTGCATACAAACGTGTGTGTGCGCGCGTGCACACACACACACACACACACACACACACACACACACCAAAATTTGGATTCTGCCCTTTCTAATTACAAATCACCACCTGTGGTAAAATTATTGAAAAACAGATGAGCTTTTCATTCCAGCAATAGCCTTAAAACAAGCAGCAGTTCCAACTGCCAGTGTGATGTATAGACACCACGGAGGGCAGATGAGGGATTAATTAGGTCTGTCCTTGCACATTGCCAGGGGAGCACTTCTGTAGAGGTGATTGAGAACTAGAAAGAGTGGCATTAGTCTTCATTGTTGGTTAAAGGCAACAAAAATAAAGATGCAATTGAGTTGACAAAGCTTCAAGGTATGTGGCTGAGTCATTTGGAGGTGTCAAAATGATCAAACTATAATTAATTAGCTAAAGTGCTATATTTAATCCCTCAACTTTAATGAAGAATTCTGCATCCAGGAACAAATAGCAAAGGAGGTACCATTGGTTTCTGATATTTGTTGGGGCCAGGAGGGGGTAGTTGTTCGGGGAGAATTAAAGTTTTTCTCAGGCTGTAATGATCAACACCCCCTGCTTTTAATCTTATTGTCATTTCCCTTTGTCTTATAGAACAGTGGTGGAGTTCTCTGCATCTCTATGAAGGAAACAATGATAGGCACATAATACTCCCCGCAGTCTGTCACATCTTTTTAAGGAGGGCCTACAACACTGGCTGACTTGGAGGGTGTCCTGGCTTTTAACCATTTGCAGATTCCTTGTACATTTCCTACCAAGTAGTGGGTCTATTTTAGAGCTTTAGGAATGTAGCTCTGGGCCATAAAATCATAAATAATTCTTAATTATGATCAGGAAACATTAACTGAATGTCTACTATGTGTAGAGCACTGCTTCCTTATCTCTGAAAATATTTACATATGGGACAGGCACATGATGCAAAACATTGCCTATAAAGATGATGATTTTATTTTTTCCCTGTTGTCTGTAAATTTGGCCCACGTTATTATTTTATAAATTGGTTTCTGAGCCCCAAGGGAGAAGGAAACAGGTCCATGTTGCTCTCTTTGTACGGGGCCTAACGTGAGCCCCTAATGGTTCCTCGATGAGGCTCATGATTCAACCAGACCTAAGTGAAGGCAGAACAGAAATGTATTAATATTTAGCATGATAATGAATTGGCTATAAATTAGCAGACTTCCTCTCTATGATTATGTAGACTTTGTGTTTATTAGCTATAATTTAGTACTGGTGACCATTTTTTTATAAAGTGCTTTCTTTTTTTATTATAAATTATCACTCAAAATATTTAGGAAAAACACAAACTTCTTACAAAATAAAAGAAACACAATTGAGGGCAAGATAATCAGTATTTGAAAAAGCCAGTCTTTTTAGCTTTTCAGCCTTCCAAATTATTAAAGTATGCAGAAACCCCTTAGAATAAGGATTGTCTCCAGTGTTAGCTAACATAGACTTTATGTGAAAATAGTGTCCCCTCTCTTTAGGGATCTATATTAAAAATCATTGTTTTAGTAACTTTAAATATAAGTCACTATTAAAAAGAAAGGAATTGTATCATGTTGGTAATTATGCCTCGGACAAATATTAGCTCAAATATATTAATTAGTTAATCAAATAGTTTAGATATTTATTTTCTATGAATATCTTCTTGCCTACAGTAATAACATAAAATAGTATAATCATAAAGGAGTCTTTTCTTCTTCTCTTAACAAGTAAGATGTAGAAATTATGCAGTTAGTATCTGAACAGTGGAAATTTTCTCTTGGAGAAGAGATATTCATTGCCAGAGAAATGTAGAGACTCTGTCCTTACTATCACAAAAATAAATGTTTCTTTTTTAATGTTTTCATTTATTTTGAGAGAAAGAGAATGAGAGAGAGAGAGAGCGCAGGGGAGGGGCAGACACACACACACACACACACAGAGACAGAGAGAGAGAGAATCCCAAGCATGATGAGGGTTCAAATTTACGAACAGTGAGATCATGCCCTGAGCCAAAATCAGAGTCAGATGTTTAACTGACTTAGCCACCCAGGAGCCCCAGTTTCTAATTAAGAATGTTTCCAAAGAGGGGCACCTGGGTGGCTCAGTTGGTTAAGCATCCAACTTCAGCTCAGATCATGATCTCAGTTTTCAGCAGTTCGAGACCTGCATCAGGCTCTGTGCTGACAGCATGAAGCCTGCTTTGGATTCTCTCTCTCTCTCTCTCGCTCTCTCTCAAAAATAAACATTAAAAATTAAAAAAAAAAAGAATGTTTCCAAAGAGATCACTGGGACATCAAATAAAGAGCTATCTTCCCATTTCTTTACTCTTCTTCCTGATCCTAAACATTAGCCTTGCTCCAGTCCCCAAATGTTTTAAGCATATGATCTATCTGTCACAGAATTATCTATTTACTTGTTCCTTTAATATTTGCACTTGAGCTGCTTATGTCCACATAATAATTGTCTGTCTTTATTTATTTTTTAATTTTGTCAATGTTTATTCATTATTAAGAGAGAGGGACAGAGCATGAGCAGGGAAGGAACAAGAGAGAGAAGGAGACATAGAATCCAAAGCAGGCTCCAGGTTCTGAGCTGTCAGCACAGGTCTTGAACTTATGAACCACGAGATCATGACCTGAGCTGAAGTCATACACTCAACCAACTAAGCCACCCAGGCACCCCATAATTGTCCATCTTTAATATTAAGTTCATCAATGATGGGAATCATGCTTATAAAAATTGCCAACTGAAAAATGTCACAAAGTAAGCAAAAGTTATAACTAAGATGTGAATGCAGGGCAATGTTTTGTAATCATTCCACATACCATGCACCCTCTTCAGTGGTTTCCTTTGCTCACGTGACAAAAACAAGCCCAGAGCTACGAATAACCTCAAGAATTTAATGGTGATCAAAGTGATGAAGACTCCTTAAAAGCAGAACGCAATTAACATATCACCACATACTTTAACAACGTTGACAGGTAACAGTGGAGAGAATGTGTACTTTAGAACATCACCGAACTTAACTTTCATTCCGCATCTATGATCTGCTGACATAATGCACCAGACACTGAGCTGCTATTTAAAGAAATAACCATTGTTGTTAATAATATATTACACTTATGTGTCATTTTATATTTTCAGAATGCTTTCATAGACCATCACAGTTGATCCTCAAAGCAGCTCTGTAAGATAATTGGTATTACTCTGTTTTACAGATCATTCAGAAACAACCCACACAGTTTCTCTAGCTGTTGTATTAACTAAGAGCACATCACTCATTTTCTGTTGAAAGTAAGTTTGGGGGCATCTGGGTGGCTCAGTTGGTTGAGCATCCGACTTCGGCTCAGGTCATGATCTTGTGGTTCGTGGGTTTGAGCGCTGTGTCAGGCTCTGTGCTGACAGCCAGCTCAGAGCCTGGAGCCTGTTTCAGATTCTTTGTCTCCCTCTCTCTGACCCTCCTCCACTCAAGTTCTGTCTCTCTCTGTCTCAAAAATAAACAAACTATAAAAAAATTTTTTTAAAAGTAAGTTTGGGAGTAAACATCTTGCCTTGTTTAAATCCCAAGTGCAACTTCCTTTTATTGTTGTTGTAAAAACTATTTTTAAAGTGAAAAATATTTTATGAAATCTGAAGGTGCTTACAATGTATGTGTTGCTCCTCTTTATCTGGAAGCAGATGAGTTTGGCTGTGGCTATAACTTGTACCTGGCTGAAAACCCAAAGAGCATCTTCTCTTCTCTGCACAGAAAGAGCTCCAGCCACCCTTTAGGGACACTTTGCAGGCACAACATGGCTGTCTTTGATTCTGTTGTACTATTTACTTATTATTTGTGAACAGCAAAATGCGCTGGTGGCGTTTGAAATGAGGGGGGCAGGTTGAGAAATGGTTACTTCTAGATTCCTAATAGGGAGCAAGGAGAAGACATTGGAGAGGAATGGCTGATCATTTAGTTCCAAATCCTAGGAAAGTACCGATAGAGGGAAAGTCTCATTGTGGAACCAGAGAATTGCCCTTTAGATGATGCTGATATGGTATACACACCTCATTCTCTAGCAAGGAGTAAAGGGCTGGCAAATGACAAGGAGGAAGGGTATCTTTCAGGGATCTTTCAACATGGGTAGAAAATATTTTAATCTAGCTCATCTTTCCTGTCCTTCATCCTGTCTTCCTACCATCCTATTTCTGTTTGCCTCTCCCCAGACTGAGCACAGGCAAAGTAGGGAAGTCGAAATGCATGAATCGTGGGGCACCTGGGTGGCTCTGTCGGTTAAGCCTCTGACTTCAGCTCAGGTCATGATCTTGCAGTCGATGAGTTTGAGCTCTGTTTGGAGTCTTCGCTGACAGCTCAGAGCCTGGACTCTGCTTCAGATTCTGTGTCTCACTCTTTCTCTGTCCCTCTGCCACTCAAGCACTGTCTCTGCCTCTCAAAAATGAATAAATGCTAAAAAAAATTCTTAAAGACATGAATCCCCAAATATATTATTCTTCAGTCTCATCTAAGTCTGGTTCTTAAGAAAAATGTGAGACGTGTGAAACAATGCTCAGCATCCCTCCTCATCAGGGAAATACAAATCAATACCANAGATGCTGAGAACAACTATGAGTGTACTATTTCAGTGCCTAGCATGTAAGAAGAGGGGAAAAAAGTCAGTTACATATTTCTGTGGTTGACATGTAACAACACATACCTGAAGAGTTTGGGCAAAATGCCAAAATATCTGACAAAGTCACCTGGCAATGGATAATGTTTTCAAGACATGGGTTACATTTACCCCCTTACATATGATCCAGAACAGTGCCTGAGCTTGAGTACAGAGTGCTGGCAGCTCTCTGGTCCAGTTTAACCAGTTTCCATATTCTTGCTCAGATGTTGCGGCTGGGCCATTTATCTTTTTCCTCCCCCTGAGTTATGGAGGCTGTTGTGCAATAACTTTCTTTGCATATTTGCAGCACTTTTCTGTTATTATCTTGACATAGTCACTCATGATGATGTTTAAGTGCCAGTCAATCATAAGAGAACACTGACTCTATTTATTGTCCTAGACTTATGAAAACACACAGCTTTAGTTGTGAGGCAGGCATCCTTTACGTCTCTGATTTCCTCCTCTATGGCTCCAGCTGTTATGCTACATTTCTGAGTTACTACTTCCTGTTGTGGTGGTGCTCCTTGTGGCGGGGATTCTTCCACACCCATTTTCCCCCTGAATTTTTCTTAAAAATTGCTATATATGTATTTTTTAAAAATCAACAACTGAGATTCATGTCGTTCGGTATGTTCCATCTGGAAGATGTCAAAGATCTGTAGACATAGAACTTCAAAAAGTCAAACAAAAACAAATGCCAGTATTCCAGTTCCTGTTGCAAAAACTCTAGGTACCACTAAAACCCAACATATGCATCCATAGCTCCACACAGGAGTTAGAGACCAGAGAGATGAACAGTGGTTACAGATAATTTGAAACTTGAGTAAACACAGCACAGACTGCAGTTCTTTGCTCTCTGGGAAAGTGCCTGCTACTCATCTTCCATTGGTGTTATCTTCCTCGATGGCTTGAAGAGGGCAGTGGAGCCTCTAGATCAGTGGTTCTCAGCTGTACTGATTTTGCTATCCCAGGGGACACTTCACAATGTTTGTTCACAATTTCTTGTGACAACTGGGAATATGCTTTTTGTATCTGGTGATTGTATCTGGAGACCAAGGATTCAGCTCAACATCCTAAGACACACAGAACCACCTGTAAACAAAGAATTGCCCTCCTTAAAGTGTCAAAAGTGCCAAAGTTGAAAAATCTTGCTCTAGATCAATAGGTATAAAAATAAGAAGTTAAGAGAGACCTTCATTTATCTTCCATAAGGTTTTCTTTTATCCATGAAATGTTGATTGATGCGTCATCCAGATACCGGTGTGAGTGTATATACTTGGGGGAAATATGAGGAGATGGGCTAGAGGTAGACAAACAAGCTGAGTCCAGAAAGGAACTGAACATGAGTTATAAAGTCATCTCCAGTCATCTGCCCAAAGTTGATTTTTCCCCTAGTAGTTTCCCCTAGTAGTCTTCTTCTTTAATAAGGAGGAGGAGGAGGAGGAGGAGGAAGAGGAGGAGAAGAAGAAGAAGAAGAAGGAGAAGGAGAAGGAGAAGGAGAAGGAGAAGGAGAAGAATTATTCAGTCTTGACAATACCTTCAGTTTCTTTGTATGTCCTAAATAAGGCTTTCTCAAGCATGTTGAAAGCACTTTGTTTGGCCTCATCCATCTTGGAAATCCCTACCTGTAGAGAGGAGGCATCTCTATTTTATTCAGAAGTGAGATTGTGACAATAAAGAACTGGTCCCACACAGCTTACTTTTACTGATTATATAGATCTGATTTAAAAAATTCAAATTTCAGGAACCCTGGAGTAAGTGAAGAAGCAATACCAAGCTCGTAATGGTTCTGGGGACGGTAAAAGGTAATTACTAATAAATTGTCTACCATGTATTGCATATGTACTACGTGTCAGGAACTGTACTAGGTTCTTTTATTTAGTTTCTTCAATCCCCAGTACACTTTGAGGTAGATATTCTCTCCCTGTATTGTGAGTGAGGAGGCTGGGGCTCAGGAAGGGGAAGTCCCTTGCAAAAGGACACAGAGCTGGGAGGAGCAGAGATAGATTTCAGATCTTGCCCGTGTGGGTGTCATGTCAGGGATCTTGGATGTGCCTTTGCTGGAGGCTGCAGAGGTGGTGACAACTGGCCTAAACAGAGAGTAAAAAGCTGTGTCCATAGGAGAGCTCAGAGCTTTCCGTAAAAGAATTAAAGACTCACAGAGCTAGTAGGTGCCTCAGAGCTTATTCTCCTAAACCTTTCTTATTACAGATAAGAGAATCAGGTCCAGAGAGGAATAAATGATGAGTATTTGACCTCACCCCCAGATCCTTTGTCCTTTCTATTTGTGCCACCAGATTAGTGTCTGCAAGTGGGTAGACAAGTTAGTGGAGAGACACTGCAGGAAAAAAAAAAAAGCTCAGCCAGCCCTTTTCCATGATGCCCCTGCTTTACATTTCAGGGAAAGGAGGCTTTTCTCTGGAATTCCCTTGCTCTTGGCTTAGACAAAGCCCCAGTTTATCGACCTTGAGGACACAATACAAACACATACTTGGCAGTGGGTTTTGTAGGAGAAACACATACTTGGCAGACTTGTTTTTCCTTCCTTCTCAACTTCTCTGGTTAAAACTCACTAAGTGCTAAATCATAACATCAATGGGTTAGGATTAATTGCGATATTTATTTTGGTACATTTGCCTGAGGATCTGATGTGTGTTTTCACAAGTCTAACAAATAATTTTACCTAGAATACCAGACACTGTTCAGCCCCCATTAGCCACGGTTGGATTTGAACCAGTGACCTCGAGGTGAGAGGCCACTCATCACATTACCGATGCCCCAGGCCATGGAGTTCACTTGCTGACTGTTTCTTTAATGTAATTGCCAACAGCAAGATCAGCAGTGGGATTTCTCCCCACTACGTAGATCCTAAGGTCTCAGAAATTCAGCATTTGCGAGCTCTTCCTTTTGCTTTGGAGTTTGGACCTATTAACTAGCGACATGGCTGGAGAAACTGCAGAGGAATAAAGGATGATGTACGTTCGGCACTGTTCTTATAGAGAAGGAGTAGGTTATCAGGTTATAACCATCCGATTTCCTGTCAGGCTGCTTGATGGCTCAAGTCACCAATGCCCATGTTAAAGGAAATATTCGAGAGCATTAATGATTTGCCGGCACCAAGAGATGCGATGAACAGTTTAAAAATACTGCCCCTCAATGGGAGAAAATGTATTTCTATTAAGGGACCAGAATTGTGCTACGCTTGTTGGAATTTTTGCTTGTGCACAGGAATTTAGCTCGAGGTCTATGTCTGTCACTAAAATTGACAACTGCCTGTGGCTCTGCACAATTGAAACGTAGATCTTAAATTTCACATCATTATCCAAATAAAATATATCTGCCAAGGGGGACTGGTATTACACTGTTAGAGAACTGTGATACCAGTTGTCTGATTAACATATTGAGAGGAATATAAGAATTTCTCACCTATTTTCCAGAGGGAGGCTGGCTGGGGAGCTTCTGTTAAATGGACTAATTGATCAGGCTCCCTGTGCTAAGTACAGAGATGCCCAGCCATGTGTCTGGCTGGTGGAGGCAGGGTTTTCCTGTGATATATAATATGTGTAATGTAAGATAAAGGGACCTGGCACAAACCAGACATTCCTTAATCCTATCTCCTAAAAGGGAAAGATGAGAAACCATTAGCTCGTGACTACCTAGCTGGACCCTTGCTCTTGGGTCTCAGACTTATTCAGTATTTCTCGAAGGAGAGCACACACCTGAGGTTTCTCTTCTCAATGTCTATTCATTAGCTCCAACATTCTAATAAGTCTGACTTTGGAGTAGACATAAAAAATGCCAAAGCCATGGAATGCATTTAAAAATAATCTCTAATTTAATAAAAAGAAAACTGGGGGCAGTTGTTTACTCTGAAGGATACATTAGCAGTTATTTGTACGGATATTCCCTTTGTTAGGCCACCTGTCTTCTGGCTTAGTGCTCAATTTTAGACTCTGATAGGCAGGTTACTACCCAAATGTATATAATAGAGGTTTAGATCACAGCAAATAAGAGAATCTCAGTTGAATTTGGCTTTTCAAATTGGAAGTAACCTTAGTGATTAATATTGGTGCAATCTTTTATTGTTCCTGATGAGAAAACTGGGGTCTAGAAGTTGAAATGGCTTATCTCCTAATGAGCTAATGACATTTATAATGAGCTTTAAGATCTAAAGACTGGCAGATAACTGCTAGAATTATCCCCATGGCATCCGAGATTCATTCTGCTGTAGTTTAGCCTAGCAGAGGGTTTGCAGAAGTATGGTCCCATGATAATTTACTGGTTCATAATCCCTTATTGGTGTATTTATGGCATTTCATTCAAAATAGTCCAATGCTAGTCTTATAACAGTTGTTAAATTCATGTCTCATTGACCATTTTTTTAAAACCAGGTTAACATGGTTTATATCTTGATCTCTTGAATGGTGGTGTGTTTACTCATGGTTTCCAACTGTAAGGAATTAAGTTCAATCCAACTCTTCTGTAAAGTTACTGTGAGACTAGAGATAAGTCACTTCATCTCTCTGCTTCTGCTTCTTGACAGGAAATACAATTTCCCACGTAGTTCTCTCAATTGTACTGAGCAAAAATGAGCAAACCCTCCTGTCTGAGCTACCATGACTTTAAGGAAAAAGGCAAATGGGGATAAAGAATGCTTTGGATTGGATCAGTCTATCCTTCCTGAGTCTCAATTTCCTATGTGACATAAATGAAAAGAATATCATTGACTCAGGTTAATTTCCAGGGTTAGGTGAAAAAATGTATCAAGCACTTGGCATGCTAACCTATACCTGAGGATATGTTAGTATCCTTTGCCTTACCAATTACTTCTACTTTATCTGGATTTCATTACAATGTATTATCAATACCCCTATATATGACACGCTTTATAGTCTATCTTATAGATAGACCGGGCAGTTAGGAGTTAATCCCTTAAAATCTTAACCAGATTGTAGATTCTTGGGGAATCTAGAATTTTATCTCATATACATTTGTTTCTTTACAGAATCAAGCATGATGTCGTTCTCATGTTCAATACAGTCTTCCTTGGTTTTCCAGTGAATAGAAAGATAGATTTGGGCTTATTGAATAATAGTCCTTTCAGGTAGTATTATTACAGATGAAGAATTAACTGAATAGTTCTACTTCAGGTTATATGAACTACAACATTGTGTAGACTTCACTTTGTATTAGTATCAAAAACTGATGAGGCATTTTTCTCCACACCATTCCTAATAGGGCCTGAGGTAGAAAAGCGGTTGGCAAATTATGGCCTGCAGGCAGGCTGCCATCTATCTGTTTTTACAAATAAAGTTTTATTGGAACATAACAACATCCATTGGTTACATATTGTTTTTGGCTTTTTATGCTCTACAGTAACAGAGTTCAGTAGTTCAGACAGATACCACATAGCCCACAAATCCTAAAATAATTTCTGGAATTTTTCTGAAACTTTTCTGACCCCTTATGGGCTAGATTAGACTAGATAAACTACACTATATTATACTGGAATTTCTTGCTGCCATTGAGTAAAAGAATGTAACAAAACAAGAAGTCATACTTGTAGCTTTTTCTTTTCTTGTGGTTGATTCAAATGAGGTAAGATTAATGTTTATCAATTTGTCCTTTAAAGGTGACTATAAAATAAAATCTGTATATTCAAGTACACATTGAAATTTAATATTGGGTATTCCAGTTTTCTTTACAGCCAGGCAAGCTTTAAGGCAAAACAGACAAGTATATCATGATTTCTTGAAATTCACAAATCACCTTAGGTATGTGTTTATATCCATGTCCTTTTCTACTACCTAGGAATTTCACAGTTACATTATACCACCATATATATCTATATGCATGTGGTGAAATCAGATAGAACTAAAAATTTGAATTGCTTTCTTCTGCCAGGATTCTATAAATCAGTCTTGGATTCCAGGGACCATGTCCCGATTCCCACTATTCACAGGACTAAATGGAAGGAGTTTGTTAAATTGGGCCAATAAAACAGATTCTGTACACAAGGACAGCCTTTCTTTACTCTGCAAACTCACTGATTGTCATTTTTGTTGTTGCTACAACCTTAGGGATTGTATATCTCCCTAGAGAAATGTTGGAAGGGTGGGGGCCATAAAGAGTTAAGAAGAAAGCAGAGAAAGTGAGAAATGAGAGAGAACTCCAATCCCTTGGGCATTCTATTTACTTTTCCTTAAAAAAATTTTTTTACCCTGGTCTTTACTGAAATTCATCAGCACTTTTTGAAATCATAAAGTGTGTTACCCTGTTAGGGACCCAAAGAATTTTATAGTACATACAACTACCCTGTGGGTCTGAAATTTAGTCTCATCAGTATTCATCATTCCTCTGAAGAACAAACAAAAACACAGTCCCACTGGGAAGACAGAAAATCTCAAGCATTGAATTGGACTCCTTTTGTTCTTTTACTCTTGCCTTCCCTTGAATCCATAACCCAGCTCTGTCAAAGTAAAACAACTAGCAAATGACATGAAACAAAGCATCAGCCACTGAAAACTTTTCTGGGAAAAAGAAAGTAGTGAGAACAGGAACAATACTGAACTCTTTTCCAGAAAGCCTTAAAAAATATTTTTGAAAGACACACCATCAGGATGGATGAGAAAGAAATGGCAAAAATGAACAAGAGAAACAAGCAACAGGTCAAGGATTTGAAATAGTTATAAATTTACCTATTGGATATTACCACTACCCTACTATCAAATACATTTCCTTTGAGGGTTACTGGAAGACAGAGAAAGGAAGGGAGAGGAGTCCACTAGTGTGTTGGCCACACACTAATTTGGCCCAGCCAACAAACTAATTGAAAAATGGAAGGAAGAGGAGTCCAGAACAATGAATCCCCTTTCCCTAATTTTGTCCAAACAGGAGTCATCTTCCCAGATTATTCACTTACAATTAGAGATTGTAAGAGAGCTTGCATCATGCTCTGGGTCTCCTCCATCTTTCACCACCCACCACCAGCTAGGTGAGAGTCTGAATTGGATAGACCTGGAATTATTCAAGAACTCATTTTAGCCTATCTTTCTTTAAGGTTACTATTTGATTTTCTAAGACATCTTGGGGAAATTATCTTCCTTAATTGACTAATTTATAATTTATATGAGCTGAATTTGTTCAAAGATTTCTTTTTAATCTTTACAGTCTTTCACTGTAGATGCTATGTCTCTTTCTCTTATTTGATGTGGATCCAGAACCCTGTGAGAAATATCTCTACCCCTTGCAAGGGCGGAGAGAAATATGATTCTAGTTGGGATCCTCATGTTCCTCACAGCACAAATTAAATATTCTAGAGTGGTCCAGAAACACCATTAGAATGCTAGGGGTTCAAGGAAACTTTGACTTCATATAATTCATCTTATCAACCCAGTTTCTATCATAGCTTTGTTCACGTATTATGGGAAGTCAAGTTAACTTGTCAACTATAAATATCATGATTGTTGCTTGGTGTGATGGAAAGCACACTGGATGGGGACTCAGGTGACCTGGGATCAAATCCTAACTCTGACACTTAAAGTTATAGGATGGTAAGTATCACTTGAATATTCTGAGCCTGAATTTCTGAATCTATAAAGTGGTAGTAACTACCTCTTTTCTATCTACTGCAAATAGTTATCACGTGGATAGCATGAAGAAATGAATGAGGTAAAGGCAATTTGTAAACTCTATTGGGGTGCTATATGAAAGCAAGGGCTTATCCTATTCCATATTATGGAGTGGCATGGCATATTGAACAAAGAATTGGATAAAGTGAGACATGACTTTTCCATAGGATACCATCCATGAACACAGATTGCTCTCTTTTTCAAACAGAAACTAAGTACTTTGTGCTCTTTACTTAAGAATGCATGTGGAAGGAAAAGAGGGTCAGAAGCATTGTAAAATTAAGTTCCTTAAGGCTTGTCTGATAATTCTAACCTTGATGTACCAAAAATTTCTGTGTTTTATTTTGTACCCCTCGGGAAAACAATTAGATCCTTCTCAATCTTATCTCAGAAATATTTATCTTATCTTGTACCTGACTTATTTTAAATTTATTTAAGTGTAGGGTTTATATTCTGCTAAGCTTCCACAGCACGTAAAACTGCAGTATCTCACACAGGAGAAAGATGATGAATATAGTCAATGACACAATTCTGTACAAGTAAGCTGAATTCAGAGATTATGCTGGTCTTTACAAAACTTTTCTTCAGAAAAATGTCCTAGAAATTGCAATTCAATTTATACATAACAAATAAAAATATAAAAATTATGAAAGTTGTAGATAAAATTGGAATAAGTCATTGAAGGGTTGGCATGAACAGAAACATAAAATATATATTTACTGAGACACAGTGCCCGATTAACTAAATGTTGTTTTTTGTTGTTGTTCAGAAAGATTAGGCCTCTGAGTCCTCTATTCCAAAATGAATGCTGCATAAGAGAACCAATCTTTGTCTTCTTCATGGGTCTGATCTGTGCTACAAAGTTTTAAATGAACTAGTAACCTTCTAGGGCTCTGATTGGTCTGGCTTGACAATAAAGCTAACATCAAATTTTGGGCTTTAGTCTACTCTCAAGGTGCCCCCATCATAGCAACAGGAAACCCAGCTCCCCAGGAAAAATGTCTGATTGCAAAACAGGAAGAATTTTGGATATGTGATAAAACCATCAACAGACTTGAAATATGCTAGGTAAATTTATGGTTTTATTTGTCCTGAAATTTTTAGTGCATACTGACCATGAAGCATAGAAAGTCATCAACACTTAGGGATGACAAAACCATGATTCTCTAGCTGTAGCATCTTCTGAGAGAGACACCATGGCCACATCCACATAACCCTGGTCTCCGGAACATCTGGAGTCTGTCACCAGCTGTCTGTTTTCAACCTGCTGCTTGTCTTCAGACACAATTTACAAACCCATGAATCTGGTAGAAAGAATCCTTAGCTCAGAAACATGGGTACACAGTGTTCCTTAGTGAGCTTCAGATCAAGTGCTCATCAAATTAAAACTACATAGACTCTTCCTCATCTCCAGTCAGGCAGCAAAACAACAGTAATCTGATTAGAATGGTTTGTCTCCATTGAGTTGGATTTTGAGTTTGAATTCTGATAAGTCATATGTAATAGTAAGCCCTTGTATTAAAATATGGATCCACATATTTTTAAGCATGTAAAAATTCACAAAGGAACTCAGAAGGCTCAAAGTAATGTTTAGCTGAGAATTCTGTTTGCCTTTATGTCTCCTAATTGTGTGAAGCTGGCTTCAAGAGCTATAAGCTGTTCCAGTGAAATGACAGAGATTGAGGTCTAATCTCCAGCTAAGTCAAGTGCATACAATAAGGCATAGGAGTGAAATTTTTAAAATGGGCATAGTTATTTTCCTGGAAAGGGCATGCTCAGAAAAAAAAAAAAACTCCGTGTGATATGGTTTTAATTTATGCTGTGTCAGGAGGCAACAAGTATAATAATTAGCCTATTACCATATATTGAGTTCCCATTCATGGTCTTTTATAGGGACTTTGCATTCATACCCTGAGAAGTAGAGACTTGTTCCCATTTTAAAGATGAGTAAATAAGGGTGCCTGGGTGGCTCAGTCATTTAAGCATCTGACTCCTGATTTTGGCTTAGGTCATGACCTCACGGTTTGTGGGATCGAGCCCTATGCTGGGTTCTATGCTGATGGTGTGGAGCCTTCTTGGGATTTTCTCTCTCTGTCTCTGTCTCTGTCTCTCTCTCTCACTGTCTCTCTCTCTCTCCCTCAGCCCCTACCAGGCTAAAGCACTCTCTTTCTCTCAAAATATATAAAATAAACTTTAAAATATTTTTTAAATGATGAGTAAATAGTAAGTTATAGGATTAAATAACATGTTCAAGTTTGTCCAGCTTGTAGATGGTTAAGTTAGGGGTCAAATAAAGAATAAAAGGATCAAACATTCAATGATGATTTCCCAGGAACCAGTTTTCCTAAACACAAAATTTAAATTTCCTCACATCTTACTTTATGTTAATTTCATTTCAGTGTTTTACCTTGACTCTTCTGTTCACTCAGGGGCTCTCAGTGCCAACTCTGTCTTTCACCACGTTACACTGAAAAGATTGCGAAGAAAAAAAATATGGTGTTTGCTCCCCACAAATCCAGTTTTGTGTGAAGTCAAACATATACACTATTGGTAATATATAAAGAACTCTGCTTAGCCTTTGAAATCATAGTCCAAACTCTCCCATATACCAAGAAAATAAGGTAAATTGAATAACTATTTTGGGCATATGAAGAACATTTCTCATTACTCTGTCTAGAGGTCAGGGTACGGTTTGACCGTCAAGTACCCAGAGCTTAAAAGAGCATGGACATAGGCCAGAGAGTGATGAACTGGAGAGGGAATTTCTTCTTGTTTCCTGAAAGATGTAACACATAGATACTTGAGCCCAGCAGCTCCCAGTGGTGGAGAGCTAATGCCCCATAAAACTCTTCCATATGATAACTTCATCTAGTATTATCAGAAAGGATTGTCTTAGGGGTGCCTGGGTGGTTCAGTTGGTTAAGCGCCCGACTTCAGCTCAGGTCATGATCTTACAGTTCGTGGGTTTGAGCCCCATGTCGGGCTCTGTGCTAACAGCCAGCTTGGAGTCTGGAGCCTGTATCAGATTCTGTATCTCCCTCTCTCTCTGATCCTCCCCTGCTCACGCTTGTTCTCTCTCTCTCTCTCTCTCTCTCTCAGAAATAAATAAAACATTAAAAAAAAAAAGAAAAGATTTTCTTAGATGAATCAAGATGCATGCTCTTAGCTTCATCAGAAAACATTATGTCCATCAAAGGCAGAAGTAATGGAGGAAACAAGTTATTTTCTATGTTCTTGATAGTGAACATCTCCAGTATTCTTTAGGGACATTTTGGTGGTGTGGCATGCATACTATCAAATCCTAAATCAATTTTCAGTTCCTATATGGTTCTGGCAGAGGTAGGGGAGAAACACTTTTGGGGATGTGGGTAAATGTTGGCATTACCAGGGTACCTGGGTTAACGTTAGGCACTGTAAGGGTAGAACTTTGCTGTTTTTGTTCAGCATTTCATCCACAAAATGTGGCAGAATACAGGACCCATGCAAGCCATATAATATACATTGGTTACATGAAGAAGCCATTTAATCTAATGTGATGATACTTTTCTAATTTGTCCTACTCAAAACAATCCATTAATATACTGTTTTACTTTTAGTGGCAGGAATCCTTTTAGGCAGATAGGAAACTGAGAATGTTTATAGCTGAAAAAAATAAAAGTCGAATGTCATTAATAAATAGTTGCTTCTGAAACCAGTTCATCATGAAACCCTTCCATTTCTACATACAATATAAATATTTATCACAATACAAGGTGAAATAAATCCCTTAAGTTGTTCTCATTTCTTTAGAGAATTGAACCCAGACTTATTTGGGGTGTTTTTTAAAAGTGAGGTTTCACCTTGGCACATGTCAAAATCATGGCACCAGAAAATAGCTATAACACTGTCCTTCGTAGACTAATGCCACTAGGGTTATTGTTTATTTTGATTGGAATGGATTTGTTATTAGAAACAATATTTTCTCTCATACCAATTACATGCAACCACTTCCTTTTGAGAGACAATATAAATTGCTGTCAGGAAGACCCATGAGTTCCTATTTTCCTTTTTGTCTCATGACCATGACAAAAAGAAGATTTAGCTGTCTGCCTTCACTACTGTATGTCTCCTTTCACTCTTTTCTAGTTGTGACTATTGATATTTCCTTTCTCCTGTTCGGGTTGCTACAGCCCCTTGAAAGCTTTTCCCCACAGCTTCAGAGGAAACTGGCTTCCTTCTCTCAAATGGAGCTCCCATGTCAACCATAACAATTGGCAAAAGACTCCCAAAAGCTTGCTGTTACTCACCGAAACCTGATCATTTGCCTGTGCTACCTGCCAACATTCCTAAAAATACACTATACGCCCAGCACCATAAGCCCACAGCAGCATTCTCACTAATGGATGAAATCCTGGAACATTTGAATTATCTTGAAAGCAAATGGTAATTAAACACTTTTCCTAACCCTGGGAAGCTGGGGTGGGGAAGGAAAGAAAGCTAGGGATTGGAATCCATTATGTGGCTGAGGCGCTTCTGTCTGGTCGATTTAAGCAGATTGAAGCCCAGGCAGTGGCACATAACCGCCTCAGGTGAGGGAGCGCAGTGATCCTGTGGGGTTATCAACCCGGCCAGGCCTTGAAGGCAGAGCAAAGCCCTTCCACTGGGAAGTTCTTCCTAAGTGCTTGCATGGCATCCATGGGATTATCCTACCCCACTCACACATCATCTGGCTTTAAACTTCAGGCCCTCTGGCAAAGAAGAGACGAAACGTTCTATTTGAGCCCTCCTCCCTCTTATCCCATGGTTCTGTCTTTCCTGTCCTGTTTCCTAGCAGCCGCTGGCTGAGTCCTGCCCTTCTCTGCCAAGCACCAGGCTGGATTAGCTGCAAGCCAATAGCTGGGGGTCAGGATTAAGAGGCCAGTGTGCACTTTAATACAAGCTGCCTATAATTAATGGCATTATTAATAGCTTGACTGAAAAATTCATTAAAAAATCCATTAAAAATAAATACCCTTTTACAAAAGGCATTGCCTTGGGTAAGAAAAACAGAAAAAAAGATAAAGGAAAATTGATTGGTGGCTTTCAGTTCGCAGAAAGACAGACCATAGTTCAAACTGATTAAAATTGAACATTTTAGATTAAGTACCCTTGCCAAAATATTCTCTGTAGTTACCCAATATGAAAATATTATGATGGGTCACATATTTATTTATTTATTATTTTTTATTTTTTATGTATCAGGAGTCAGGATATAAGACATACAGGTAGCTGCTTGAAATAACTTTCTTCAAGTGAAACATTCTTGACCTTCAGGGATAGTAGCATGTCCTCTGAAATGCCAGTTAACTGTATCTGATTAACTCAGATACAGTGGATCTGTTGAGAGGTGGATTATTCCCCAAAAACTCATGACATCTTTAGCAACTTGACTATTGTCTGTGTGAGCATAGAGATCCTTTCTTCTCTCTTTTCTTTTGCAGTCATACCACAGCTCTCCTCCTCCGTATATCTGGCTCTGTAACTTGGAATCGATCTTATTGAGTTTTGCCTCAGCCCAAGTAAACAGTGTTGATGGTGATTGGAATGTCTGTGGTTCAGATGTTTGCTCAGAGAAAAGTGGAGATGGGAAGGAAAAGTGCTATTGGGTGTGCAGCCTCCCCCTGCCTTCTCCTCCATAAAGATTTGTTTATGTTGATACTAAATCTGATCTTTCGGGTCAACTTTGCTCTGGGTCTAATCTGCTCATTGGTGTGAGATGATCATTGTCTTCCAGAGGTACAGGCGACCATGCCCTCTCAGAAAAAGACCCCATTCATGAGCGTATTTGCTTGAAGAGAGCTTTTATTCACTTCACCTGTTATGTTGTGCCTATAGAGCACAAAGCCAAGTGGAGATTAGGCAATTATCTGGTTAATAGGATCAACATAGACAAGAAGTTCATTCAATAGGCATTTCTGACTGCACACCACGCACAGCTCAGCAGCCTTCGATGCGAAAAGAGGCACAGGGTGAGAAGGAAACATGCTGCTGCTTAGTTTGTAACATGATAAAGGAAATGAGACATAAGCACAGCCAACAACTGACACACAATTTACAGGCAAGGGCAGAATTATGTGGGATTCTGTGCATTAAAGTTGAGAATATAACAAGTTAAAAATTATAGGAGGTGGTTAAGCCAGGGTAAATTTCTTGGAAAAGGCAAATCAATGTCTATATATATTCAAAGATCTCCAACTCTCCACTTTTAAACTTAATAATTTCAGACAGTGTATGGTTTGGTGTGTGTGTTTTTTTTCACCTTCTAAAATGCCTTAAATCCCCTTTTTGCTACTTCACTAAGTTCCCACAATTTTTACTGAAGATTATATTTAATTCCTGGAAATATTGAGAAACTTGTTTTTATCTGGAATTCATGAAGCTACCCACAGATGTTATGTTAAAATTCTGGCATTGTTTAAGCTCTCACTTTCCCCTCCTTAATCACTACATGGTCCTTGCAAAGGTCTTCAAAGTTATCAGTGCAGCGTAATAGATCTTCACAGAGCAGTGGGCTCCCCAGTAGAGAGATGCTGATAAGAAATGTCCCTGCTGTATTTATTGTCACTTTTTTTGTGAACAAAATATGGTCCTAATTAGAAATGTGCTAAACAGTTTCCCAAGTAGGAAGTGTTGGGCTACCCAGCTACCCAGCATTCACATTCTCTTCCATCTTTTTCCATAACTTTGACTCATGGTGAATCGTCCCTAAAGTGCAGCATTTGCACTTTTTTGAAATTCTAAAACTTAAAAATAGATTCTTCATGGTGAGGTTCTCTTGCCTTCTGTCTTTGGGGCATATCGTCCTCAGTGGGTAGCTTTTCTCTTAAGTTAATATGAAAAAGTATGCCATTGGTTGAAATTTTATAAGTTGCCTATTTTGTTCATGTATGCTAAACATATTTAACAAATACTAATGTATTTCTGAATTGTCTGATGATGGAATCAAACAGTTGTGTTGACACCCATTGAAGAAAGGCTGCATTGGGCAATATAAACAGAAGGATAATAAATGAAGCAAGGGCCCAAAATGAGAGAGGTCCTGCAGGAATGAAGCAGGATGGAAGGTGAAAGGCACTTGGGGGGATTATGTCACTGCTCTAACTCTTCGCTTAGCGCTCAGCAGGTCCTTCTTCAGGTAGATCTGGAGTGACAGGAGACATTGGTTTTAGAAAGGAAGGTCTTGGCAGTTAGGGAAACAAGGTCTAGCAAAGGCTAACAAGATTACTAATTCTGATTTTCTTCAAATACTGTAGCTCCAGATGTCTGGATTTTCTAGGAAAGTTACCAAATTTCAAGTATTTGATGATCAGCTTCTATCAAAGAGGAATCAAATAATTACAGACTAGGATGGAAGGAATGTACCTGAGATATGGATAAAATGTGGCAAGGATTAGGAAATGAGAAAAGAAAATTTATTAACACAATCATTAATCCTTCTCTCCTCCACCAAAGCCAAACAAAACCTGGAACGGGATATTTAGACAGATATCAGTTCAGATTCTGGATCATTCACTCATTCATTTAGCATTCACAGTAGTGAGTAGCTCTTAATAATGGAGTGTAAGAGTGATGTTAATGGTAATGCTTTTCCCAAAGTTATACACACCTAAGATTATTTGATGGTAACAGATGCACTCGAAACTTTAATCTACTAATAATCAAATGGAAGCCAAAGATGAGGACATGTTGTAAGTCCGACCAAGTACTGTGAATCATTGTTTTGTGTCTTATGTTAATGGGGGCTACCATCATTCAAAAGACTGTTTTCTGAATTGGAGTGTGTGATAAATTGAATGGATATGGGGGTTGTTAATTCTAAAACCTAGTCAATTTCACAAAAAGTAACTGTCAAAAATATTTCATGCACAAAATGCTAATTTTAATAGTCTCCTATGTAACATACTTACGGAGGAACATAGGGAAATAACTCAAACCTCTTCTCAGAAAAGTGTATTGGAATGCAAATAAGTGATGCTGCATTCTTGCTGGGAATTTTGTTTTTTTTTAATTTCTTGTGACAAAAGCTTTTGGAAACTTTGTTAAAAATAAAGTAAAGCTCTGCTACATGCCAAAAAGTTCTTTTCCATGATAACTTCTGTGTTCACAGTGGTAAGAATAGAGTCTGGCATGGGGCACCTGGGTGGCTCAGTCGGTTAAGCATCCCAATGACAGCTTGGGTCATGACCTCACAGTTCGTGGGTTCGAGCCTGGCGTAGGGCTCTGTGCTGACAGCTCAGAGCCTGGAGCTTGTTTCATGTTCTGTGTCTCCCTCTCTCTCTGACCCTCCATTGCTTGTGCTCTGTTTTTGTGTGTGTCTCTCTCTCAAAAATAAATAAACATGAAAAAAAATTTTAAAGAATAGAGTATGGCATAAAGTGCCTGATCAAAAGATATTTACTGAATATATGAATAAACACTGCAATGCAGTAGGACACCCTGGTTGGTAAACATTGCTCTGTGAGCTATCAAAGTTTTTGGCTAGTAAAAAGCATTCAGTTTGTTGATAAAATGGATGAATGATCACTTGTTACAGGCAAGATATATGATCTTATTGTGGTTTGTGAGTCACCAAATCTGAACTGTGTATTAAAACAAGAGAATTTGGAGGATGACACCAGCAGTCTGACATGAAATGTGGAGTTATTGGAATATAAAATGTTTCTTTGGATTGCACCATTCTATTAGAAAGTCTCTGATTCCCTGGTGGTTAATCATATATTTTTTTCATATTTGTTATCTCCTTCAAGGTTAGAGCTGATGTGTAGTGAGTAGTATGGGGCATCTTCATGGGAAAGTACCATAAAGTTACCATTTTTTCAAGCAGAGACGCTATAGATGGGGTAGAGTACTACCTACCTTGCACAATGTTAGGGGTCTTGATTAAGCTTCTCTTCCCCTAACTATACCCCCCTGTATTAATTCCCAAAATTCACAGTAGTTTCAGTCTTTCATTCATACTCTTAAGTATCATGTATGCAATTTGCATTCTCTACACAGATGTTTTCAGTCATTTATTCTTTAGCGTAAATTAAAATCTAATATTGAAATGAAAATTTTTGGAATTAGAAGGAAAATAGATGAAGAGGGAAAGAGAAAGCAAATGAACAGAGGAAAGCATTGTTGAAAGGAGGAAAAATACATGATGGAGAGGTAAAAAGATTATGAAACTATAGAACTATAAAAACCAACACTTTCCCTCCAGTCGGGAAAGTGAAAGACACTTTGGTATATACTGAAGAAACTAAATTAACTCTTCAAAATCTAGGTGTCCTTCAGCCCATGATGTTGGTTTACTCTTTTTAGGACTCTAAAGAAATCCAAGCAAATATCTTGTCACTTCTTAAGTTGCTTGAGCTGAAAATTTCAGTGCAGCCTTCTGGGCACAGAGTCTTGGGCTCTGTATACCTCAGCTCAAGGAGACTGGGCTGGGGGAAAATAGAGAATGTCTCTACCTGAAGCTGGGAGTGTGTTCTCCTCCTGGTTGGTATCACTCCAGGATATAATTCCTAAGGGACTGTTTGAAATACATCAGTAAGCAGTTCTTTTTCTCATTGATTTCCATCATTGTAAGCCAGAGCTTCATGCCATGCCTGTGTATCAGCAGCACGACCACATACACGTAGGCAATATCTAGTGCCAAGAAGGCTTGGAATGATCAAACTGGCACTGGGAACCCAAACACCTAAATATGGTGAGGGGTGTGGGACATCTTGGCACCTGCATGGGTCTTGGATTTAACAGGGAATGTCATCCAAAAGAGAGAAAGAAACAATAAAATGTAGGACATGGTGACTACCAAGTGAACAAAGCAAACACTAAGTGGAGTGAGAAGTGGCAAAAGGGAATAGGCATACTAGTTTGCATTCCGGAACTATTTTCTTAAGAGATGCATTTAACTAGATGCAATAAAAATAACTTTCTCCGCATTGGGAAAACCTTGCATGTTCCAAGGGAGAACACATTTTTTCCTCCATCCAGGTCAAAATTTATTTTAATTAAATCTCAAGAAGCTCTCTATATACCTTTCTAAGTTCAGAATTTGGCTATAGAGAATTTTGCTTAAAGTCAGTGGGCAAAACCTGAGAGTAGGATATAGAAATCTCTGAATACAGAAGTCTATTGCAACAGAAGTGACAGGTAATCACACAGAGGTGGTGGTGGACTTGAGGGTTAGTCAACTGTGTCTTGACTAGGGATGAAAAAGGATGGAGGACATTTTTAGGAGTTAACGAAGTCTGGGTTTCCTAGGCATTGGGAAGGCACCAATATAAGACACCTTTGCAAAAGAAAATAATTCAGTTCACATGGAAAGAAAGTGAGCTATTAATTTTTGACTATTGGAAAAATCAGGGCCTATATTTAGTGGGGACTCCCAGAAGATGAACAAAGGACACATGCCCAGTGACTTGGCAAGAGCTTTGAAGGAAACAAGAAAGAGCACCATGTCAAGTTAAACATGCTGAGACAAGGGGAAGAGGCCAAGAATGTTGACTTTCAAGTGAAACCAAGCCAGAAAACTTGAGAAATACGAATTAAAGAAACACCGGCTTGAAGGAAGAGAGCAAATTTATTCTAATCATTTCAAAACTAGTTATGAAGTTGCTTAGGGGGAATATAGGGGCCTACTTTTTCTCAAAGTGTGAACTTTCCAGCTAATGGTCTTAAGGAGGTGGTGCTAGGCACAAGATGTCAAGAATGGCTCACAGAGTGAAGCATTTGTTTGGGCAGCATATCGTTCAGCTGTCTGCCTTCCTCTCTATAATCGACTCTGCTCCGCTCTGCACTTGCCAGACAGACACATCAGTTCTGATGGCATGTGCCCTGCTCTGTATGCAAAAGATATCCGAGTATTAACTAAGTTTGCAAAAGGAATTAGGATCCGTAATAAATGCTTTAGCAAAGAGGCTTTGGGGAATAAAAATGTGTCTTCAGGCAAAATTCTCATAAACTAGACATCATCTTTGATTTACAGTTTATAGTATTTTCTTCACCATATCCAATATCCCCAGCTTGAGGGCTCTTGCTCCATGTGGCATGATTGACTGCCCAAGGTGGGGAGGTAGCTCTGTTCACTGAAGTTAAGTCAATGGAATTAGAATTTGAAGAAAACACAAAACAACCAGAATTTTAGATTTTGGAGTGTGTTTTGTTTTGTTTTGTTTAGTCGTTAAAAAAATCTTTGTCTGCTACTTCACTCACCAAACAGGAAAGCATTTTAAAAACTTGACTGCTACTTTACAAAAGGTGATTTCCCACTCTCTTCGATATTAGACACAAGATGGAGACTATAATTGGGAAGGTGAGCTCTCATATTTTGTCCTATGCATATCAGAGATTTATTTACCTAGACCATTCTAACATGGAATAGAGACCCCTTGAATACAGATGGAGGATGGATGTTTCATCTCCCTCAACTCTCCATCAGATTTTAAGAAGAAACAAAGAAGGAGAGGAAATGACACATGACTAAACACATGACTAAACATCCGTTCTGCACAAGGCACTAGGCTAGCCACAATGCCAAACTGTGATAACCGTAATTTAATGACATAGAGTGGAAATCAGACCAATATCTTATAAATAATTAAAGGAACATAGCAATCATTAATTAATAACATACAATTACAAAAAAGGAATCATAAATATCTCAAAGAAAATTTTTACTGTTTTTGACCCACACATGTGTTCAGCATTCAAAACCATCAGAATAATTACCTTAGAGACACTAGAATAGGGGAGTCTGGGTAGCTCAGTTGGTTGAGCATCTGACTCTTGATTTTGGCTCAGGTCATGATCCCAGGGTCTTGGGATCAAGTCCTACATCGGGCTCCAGGATGAGCATGGAGCGTGCTTAGCACCTTAGTATTCTCTCTCTCTCTCTCCCCCCCCTCCCCTCTTCCCTTCTCATGTCATCTCACTCTTTCTCCCAAAAAAAAAAAAAAGATACAAGATACAAGAATGTTCTTCTACAGAACCGTATAAATGGATATGTAAATAGTTGGAATGCATATTTAGAGCTATCACTTTGGCAAATGAGTGCATGGATATGCATGATTTATGAGTTCTTTACTGCTTGTTTACTCAAAGAGACAGATGGTCAAAATCATCTCTGAACATATTTCACACTAATAATTTTTAATGTTATTGTTATAAGCAATTTATAAACTAATATATAGTTCAAGAGTAGGTCCCAAAATAATGATCTCCTTGTCCCTCTTTTCCATACCTCAAAAGTTATTTACAATTGGCTAAAGCCATGGGAAAACATGTGATTATTTCCAACAAGATGTTCTTGTGTCTGTAGGATATAAACAATGT